>NC_139815.1:21125100-21430100 GCF_963457635.1 Microchirus variegatus | reverse complement strand
GGTGTCCATTCACCAATACGCGAGCGCATATTTATTTTGCATTAGCATGCTACTATTTTGCGGCGAACTTGATAAAAACCTGTTTCCAAAGGTAAGCTAACGAGGCTGCGATTAGCATTAGCGTAGGGCTAACATAATAAAACACTGAGCAACCTCATTAGGCACAACGCCAATGTTTAGCTAGCTGTTTTGTGACACATCTAGCTACGCTAATGCTAAAAAAAAACATTTGCGTAGTGCCTAATGAGGTTGCACTGTGTTTGTTATCCATTACGTTCCTTATCATGCATTACCATAACTGAAAAATCTTCTTCAGCTCCCACTATAGGAATACATACTTCCACAAAAGTACCACAAAAGGTTGCAACTATTTCTGGTCAATTTAAACAAGTAATGTCATTTTGGTTTAGAAACTTGATTTTACACTTACAGCATCTGTGGTTTTCAGCAATGTAATAATGGCAACATATACAAACTGGGTTGTATTAAAAACTATAGGAATGGGACGAAAAGTTTACATCACGATTATCCTGACCAAAATAATTGCAATTAATAATATTATTTTTATTATTTTTATTCTTTTTAACTTTTTAAATGCCTTCTGTGTGCATTTATGGTGGTCAGGTACATCGCAGATAGGACGCATAGATGCAAAAGATCATAACCACTGTATGCTGGTGAGTTAGACACTCACTCACATGAAATACTGAAGTTTTTCCTGGCATATACAGTCATTGACAATAAAGGTGCATTATGCACAACTCTGCTTCACAAGCTATAAGAAAAACAAAAAATAATCTATAAAAATATAAATCATAGTGCCGGCGGCTTGAGCAGAGAGTGATGTCAGACTCACATTGGACTGCCATTAGAAATACTAGAAATATGCTGCGTTCAAATAGGATGCAGTGTGAACGCTCTCATGGGCGCTGAAATGAATACACAGCCGGAAGGCACTCACCATGCATCCAGTGTGAACCAAGCCTTACAGTGAGTAACAATCCACAGGTGGCAGGAAGCATTTTATAATGTTAGCTGAAGGCGACTCCCTGGATTTACTTCCAACAACATTTACTGTTTTCCAAAAATGGCTTTTTTAAAAATATATATAGCTATAGATATATATATCTATAGCTATATATATAGATTTTTGCTCTTACCTGCAGTACTTTCACAACCCACCAGGGGACAAAAAAAACACACTTTGGGAATCACTGCTGTACATTATTAGATTTACCATTATTTCGAGTCCCCCATGACCTGGACAGCTGATGGATGTAATGTATGTCAAGCACAGAGTCAAGCGTAATAACCACAGTGAGAGACCGTGACATCTCAGTGTCCATCTGGAGACACATGACTGATGTCTCCTGTCAACAGAGGGACACTTAACGTAACCTACAAGTGTCGCACAACACCCAGAGTGGAGCTCCAGCTGCAGGATATCAAAAATCGGGCACTGACGCGGCAGATGATGCAAATCATCACTGTATTTGTGATGATGATGATGATGATGATAATGTTGTTGTTTTTTTTGTGTGATATCTGCACCCAGCACTGCAGAGGGCGCTCTACTGTATGCATCATCTCCAAGTGTGATTAGAAACCAGTTTATCCAGTGAGCAACGAGAAACACAGCCCTCTATATCATTCAGCCACCCACCACCACCACCACCACCGCCACTGCCACCACCACCATCACCGCCCCCACATTCTTTCTTTCCTGCACTCCCCCTGTTGTCATGGAGACAAAGGATTGTGTATAGCACAGAAGTATGGAAGTGGTGCCTTGGGTGAACATCAGCAGAACAGGGAGAGAACTCTCACGGCAGCTAAAACACAACTTGGCCCGTCAGCTGATTGGGAAGTGATTTTAACTCAAATCTCATCTGCTGACACTGAGCCACACCAGTACCATAAGAGTATAGAACAGAATAAAAACAGTTTTTTTTGGTCATTTAAAAAATTATAAGCTGTTGCTTGCTTGGCGACACGCTTCTTCTCCATCGCTGCATCGGTAAATCTGCAATCAACCTCGGGGGAGGTCTACTTCGCGCCGTGCAATGGACTGAGCCAGGATGGACTTAGGGTTAAGACCTGCTTTCTCAGATATCCTGGCTTTCTTCATTCCACTTTCGTGCAACAGGGCTTCGTAATCAAGGTAACGACGCAGATACACACTAAAAAACAGCGTTAATCGGAAGTTCCGGGTCTAGGTCCGCTTTAATCGAACAGCCCTACTCCACGTTATCTTTCACTTCTCCTTCATGTGTACCACCCATCACGGAAGCCGTCTCCATCCCCTGCTCCTGCAGACAAAACTTTAGCAAACGGGGCTTTCGTGTTACTTTCAAAGTCTTTTAAATCTATAATTAAGCAACACTTATTGCTGCAGGTTTTTGTTAGCTTTGTTTCTTCTACGACTGTTCCTTGTAAAGCGACCTTGGGTTCCATGAACAAACAAACAAACAGACCACTGAGTACGGATGTCAGAATGTTACTGCAGTACTGTTTCTCGGCTGCACCCCATTGACGGGCCACTTTCAAGCTGCCCACATTCATCTCCAATCATCAGCCACTTCCTGTTGGCGACAGGCAACGACGCAGTCTTAAGTGAGTGACACTGTCCCTCGCCAACACACGACACAAACCATTGAACTCTTCATCATTACTGCTCATTCTCCAGCCTGTCAAATCCCTTCACACACCGACTTCCCTCTGAACTGCGAGTATACCCTTGCTTTCATTCATTTCAAACTACTACATCTGACTCCCTGTCATTTTGCCACTATTCATTCTATAAAAGTACCAAGCTGAGCGGTAGGAAGAACTCAGAGGGAAAAAAAAATAAGCCAGATAAAAAAAAAAAAAAAAGAGGCAGTCATGCAACCGTATGGATGACAACCACCACCAAACACCCACCTACCCAGCCAAGCAAGGCTCACAGCAGACCGGACGTTAAAAACCCACTGTGGTTGCTCACACAGATCGTGCCTACACTGTCTCCACAAAAACAACAGGTTTAACAGAGAGGCGAAGCATCTATTCTTCTCTTTCAGACATTTTCCTGCTGTTGTGAATGAAATGAAAAGGATCTTTACTGCCATTATACGAGGCCAGGCGGAGGTTTGATCGGAGCTGCTGCTGCGACCGAGCGCCAACCTGACTGAATGCGTCTAACATTCATACTCGTGTTTTGATGGTGGGAGGAAAGTGGAGAGCCTGGAGGGGAACACATGCAGACATGGGGAGAACATGCAAAAAACTCCACACAGCAAGAATCAAACCCAGCTGTGAGGCAACAGTGCTAACCGCTAAGCCCCCCTGTGCTTAGACATGGAGACATCCACATTCTTGATCCTAATGCATTCTTCAGTAAACTCCACTCATGTCCAACACAGACGCAGACCTACATTTACTCTCAAATTCACATCTATGGTCGGTTTTAATTCCTCCATTTTCTACGGCTTTATCTTCCACACAAAGGTCACTGGGGTGGACTGGAGCCAATCTCAGCTACTGTGGTCAATTTAGAGTTTGAAATTAGACTAAACCTAATCTGCAAGACTTACGGGAGGAACTGATGTGAACTCCACTGAACCAGCTCAAATAAAAAACCATGAAGGGTGCCAGAAAACTCACAGACTATTCAGAGTTTTTTAATCATATTTTCTTTTACACTTTGTGAAGAAGTGAGAGAACCGGCGCTTGCAGACAGATGGAAGGACAGCGCTTTATTAATCCCTTTATTAAGTGTGACATTTTGAAAGGAGAACAGATATCTGGCCGTTTGTATTGTATTATTTTGAGGTGAAAGTAGAAGTGGAAATGCAGAAATTCAAGAGTCCACATGGATTCTCAGTGGGGCTGTGAACTTGTGACACTCAGCGTGGTCATTCATTCATTATTTGTTATAAATGAATTAGTTTTCTTTATATATTGTATATTGTTCTCTCCCGTGTTTCCTCCAGGTTCTCAGGTTTCCTCCCACAGTCCAAAAACATCCAGATTTGGGGATTAGACAAATTTAGACGCTCTAAATTGACCTTAGTGTGAGAGTAGCGCTGTGATGGACTGTTGACCTGTTCAGGTGAACCCCCCCGCCTTTTTGGCACCTTGTGTGGAGGATAAAGCGGTAGAAGATGAATGAATGAATGAATGAATGAATAAATGAATGAATGATAAATACAATCAGTTTCAAACTCTTCTCTTGGTCCTTTCATGTTTCTTTCAGGTGCTGATGCTGCATAAAGAATGAGGACTATAGCTGAAGGGAGGGGGAGGGGTTCCCTGCTTGCATCCCTTGGGCTCAACTGTGGTTGCTATGGCACCAAAACCCCAGCTGTTTATTGGACTGTCGGAAAGTACACAACTGTATATATATACTATATATACATGATAAAATATATGATTTGTGTTTGGATAAAACAATCCTCTGATCATATGTCCAGTAGTATATGACATACGAGTGATGACTGCCACACAAGCCACAGATTGTGTGACTCACAGTACATGCCAAGGTCGACAGTAAGACAGACAGAATGAACGAGGGCGAAAGGACGGTCGGACAGAAGTGCAAAAATTGATAATGACAATTGACAATTGTTGCCAAGGAGTGGAGAGGGAGAATTAGATGAGAAGAATGACACGAGAGAAAGTGCAGAAGAGAAATAAGGATGTGGATATGAAAGGCGAGAAAGTAATGAAGTGAGGTGATGTCAAGAGAATGAAAGGCTTAGAAGAGCAGAGGTTAGACTGGAGAGAGAGAGCCGAGTGAAAGGAGGAAAGATATGGAAGAAGAAGAAGAAGAAGAGAGGACGTGGACAGTTGTCAGAGGTGGACTTGTTCAATAAAGAAAAATGACATTTTATCTTTCAAAGCACTTTATCCAATAAAGTATGAATAATGTAGGTGAGGGTGATATCGGAGTTATCTCTGCTTCAGCTATGCTTCAATTCTTTAAAAAAAATATATTATTTTTGTGTGTGAACAACAATGGTTTTTTCAGGCTAAGTTGTGGGGAATTACACAAACACAGACGCACAAGCGATCTGACACATGATGATATCAGATGGTGCAGGAGCTTCGCCCACGCACTGTCCTAATTAGGAGCGCACACACGCAACAGCAGCATAGCATAAGAACGCCTCACTCAACTGTTTATTAACGATTGTACGTTACAGCTGTTAAGGGTTATTTTTCTTTTTAAGTGAGTGCTCTCGGCTGAGATGACACAATATACAAGCACAAATAACACAGGATACAAAGGGAATCATAATGAGCAACTGCTGCAAATGCACTTAATTATCACCTCAACCAAGGTGCTGTCTGTCGTCTACTACTACTACTGCTACTACTACTACTACTACTACTGTTACTACTCTACTACTACTACTACTACTACTGTTACTACTCTACTACTACTACTACTACTACTGTTACTACTCTACTACTACTACTACTACTACTGTTACTACTCTACTACTACTACTACTGTTACTACTCTACTACTACTACTACTACTACTACTACTACTACTGTTACTACTCTACTACTGCTACTGTTACTACTCAACTACCTCTACTGCTACTACTACTACTACTACTACTACTACTAGTTACTACTACTACTACTACTGTTACTACTCAACTACTGCTACTACTGCTGCTACTACTACTACTGTAACTACTACTACTACTACTACTGTTACTACTCTACTACTACTACTACTGCTACTACTACTACTACTGTTACTACTCAACTACTGCTACTACTGCTACTGCTATTACTGTTACTACTACTACTGTTACTTCTCTACTACTACTGTTACTACTCAACTACTGCTATTGCTACTACTACTACTGCTACGACTACTACTGCAACTACTGCTATCACTACTGCTACTACTGCTGCTGCTACTACTACTACTACTACTACTACTGTTACTACTCAACTACTGCTACTACTTCTACTACTGCTACTGCTACTACTACTACTACTACTACTACTACTAGTGTAACTACTGCTATTACTAGTGTAACTACTGCTGCTGCTACTACTACTGCTACTGTTACTACTACTACAACTACTGCTATTACTGCTACTACTACAACTGCTACTGCTACTACCACTACTACTACTGTTACTACTCAACTACTGCTACTACTGCTACTACTGCTGCTGCTACTACTACTACTACTACTACTACTGTTACTACTCAACTACTGCTACTACTGCTACTACTGCTGCTGCTACTACTACTACTACTACTACTACTGTTACTACTCAACTACTGCTACTACTTCTACTACTGCTACTGCTACTACTACTACTACTACTACTAGTGTAACTACTGCTATTACTAGTGTAACTACTGCTGCTACTACTACTGCTACTGTTACTACTACTACAACTACTGCTATTACTGCTACTACTACAACTGCTACTGCTACTACCACTACTACTACTGCTACTACTGATACTACTATTGCAACTACTGCTATTACTACTGCTACTACTACTACTGTTACTAATACTTCTACTACTACTGCAACTACTACTACTACTAATGATACTACTACTTCTACTGCTACTACTAATACTACTACTACTGCAACTACTGCTACTACTACTACTACTGCTACTACTGCTACTGCTACTACTACTACTACTACTGCAACTACTGCTACTACAACTACTGCTTTTACTGCAACTACTGCTACTACTAATGCTACTATTGCAACTACTGCTATTACTACTGCTACTAATACTACTACTACCACTGCAACTACTACTACTGCAACTACTGCTACTACTATTGCAACTACTGCTATTACTACTGCTACTAATACTACTACTACTCCTGCAACTACTATTACAACTACTGCTATTACTACTAATACTGCTAATAATAAATAAATAAATTAAACCAGAATGACCAGTATGCCTCTGCAAACCAGATTAATGTCCGTCATTTCAGCTTAATAGCAAAAAAAGTTTTGTTTTTTTCCCCATAGACGATTTCCTCCACAACAGCTGAACAAATAATGATTTCTCTTATCTTGATATCCTCCTCTTCCTTGCTTCGTTTTCCAAGTCCGTCCAAATAAACTAATTACCAAAATGGTCCAAGTGTCTGTGTGCTTTTGTGAAAGCAGATTGTGTCATTGTTTATCAGCTCGTAACATCAGCTGAAAAGGAGCAGATTATCTATTTATTTATAACCTTTATTTAACTAGGAAAGTCTTATTAGTCCTGGCCAAATCTCTAAAAACTGTATGTTGTTTGCACTGTTTTGTTGCCATCCTGTAATGCAATTTTGCAGCTTCAGCTCATTTGCGATATCCTCATATTTACATGTATCTTCTGATGAAGTTAGTTAATGTGCTGCAGTTTGTGCTTTTGTTGCACTGACCCCATCTTTCCCTCAGCCACTTCAGTCAGTGATCTCCTACGTTTCCCACAATGCCGAGCACTCGGAACACAGGCATAAACTTGCTGGATTCAGCTCTTGGCTTGGTGTGTAGGTGGAAAGTGAGCAGTGATAAAGATAGTAAGAGCAAAAGAGCGAGTTGTTCCACTCAAAAAACAAGTGAGAATCCAAACATATCTAGTGGCTGCTTGTAGGAGAGCAACCGCTCTTTCATTTCTGTGTTACAGAAGTTGCACCTCTGTCACTCTGAGCAACCTGCAGCAGCAGCAGCAACACCTATGCAGCAGTTTTATTCCATATTGATTTCTATATTGCGGGGCCACAAAATGGTGCAGGGGGCTAAGCACTGTTGCTTCACAGCAAGGAGGTCACTGGTTCAAATCCTGGTTGGAGTGACGGTTTTTCTGTTTTTCTGAGTTTGCATGTTCTCCTCATGTGCGCGTGGGCTTTTCTCTGGGTTCCTCCCACACTCAAAAAAACATGCAGAGGTTAATCTGACACTCTTAATTGACCGTAGGTGTGAATGTCAGAGTGAAAAAGTGCTCTGTGTCTCTGTTTGTTTGTCCTTAAAATGGACATGGTGACCTGTCCAGGCTGTTTAACGCGGTAGACAAAGAGTGAGTGAGTGATTTCTATATAGATTGTGCGCTCATTAGCTAAAATTTAGCTAAAATTTAGCAAACCATACTTTTTTTTAGAGGTAGTTCGGATTTTTTTTAAGTGTGGTTGGAGCACTGACACACTAGTGAATTGATACATTGTGCGTTTAGAATAGTTTAATTTGTGTCAAGAAAAAAGTTTGCTAGCCTAACGATTAGCATTAGCCGCACTAGGGAAGAGCCGATACGATATTCGGTATCAGTTTCAGTCCGATACCAGTCAAAATCACCTAATAATAATACTACTACTACTACTGCAACTACTGCTATTACTACTAGGCTGCTACTTCTACTACTACTGCAACTACTGCTACTACTACTAGGCTACTACTACTACTGCTACTGCAACTACTGCTACTACCACTACTGCTATTAATGCTACTACTGCAACTACTACTACTACTACTCCTACTACTGCCACTACTACTACAACTACTGCTATTACTACTGCTACTACTACTACTACTGCAACTAGTTCTACTGCTACTACATCTACTCCTATTACTACTGCTGCTACTACTACTGCTACTACTAATACTACTATTGCAACTACTACTACCACTACTGCTATTACTGCTACTACTGCAACTACTGCAACTACTACTACTACTACTACTCCTACTACTGCCACTACTACTACAACTACTGCTACTACTGCTACTGCAACTAGTTCTACTGCTACTACAACTACTCCTATTACTACTGCTGCTACTACTACTACTGCTACTACTAATACTACTATTGCAACTACTGCAACTACTACTGCTGCTACTAATACTACTATACCAGTCAAAATTACCGGATCGGATATCAGATAAAATTTTAAACTCTGATACAATCCAAAAATTGGTTTATTTGGTTTATATGATAGAAGAATATTTGTAATACAGTTGGATAATTATGTCTTTGAAATGACTCAGCACAAATGTGTCATTAACAGCTTTTTAGTTAGAAAAGGTCTAAAAGGACAGACTGTGTCTGACTGATATTTGTATCAGCAGATACTCGAGTATGTGATATCGGTATTGGTATCGTACCATCCCTGACCTGCACATATGAGTTTACGCGTGCATATGAAGACAAATATATCCTGGAAATTGGCTTCACGCAGGCTAATCCCAACATGGAGACCTCACGATCTCAGCTCAGGCCTGCGATCGTTCCCTTTATGAAGCGCTAACATCTACTGAAGCACTCCAACTGGAGTGGCTGTGGAGGACAACCGAGGACCCCATGGGACTGCCTTCTATAAATGCCTGTCTGAAAAAGATTCTCTGGTAGCTCAGGCAGAAGTTTAAGTCAGTCATGGCAGCGAGGAAGCACTTAGTGCTGCTGAATCTTTTTTTTCTTCTGCTGAACATCCATCCAGCACACACACACACACATACAGTATATATATATATAGCAGCAGCTCATACACAATTCACAGACAATGAAACCATGGTAGATGAAGAGTTCCCTATGCTCTGTCTTACATGTCATCATACTGTGTGCTCACAATCATTCTACATTTATGTTTTATTACGTCCGATGAAAATCTCGTTGAAAATACAGCGGTGGTGATCGTGACGTCAGTCGTTAGAATCCGAACTCTGAAGATTCAAGATTTGACTGGCGCCATGATGCAGTCGAACTAGTAATTCACAGATGTCAACTGTAATTGGACGATATCAGCTGTCAATCGCAATGGGTGTCTACTCAAATGTGCTGCTCTTAATCATCTACTTTCCTGGAAACATAATTTGCAAAAGTTTAATCCTGTTATAATGGAGAAGACCCAAAACTAGCTATTGGGAAAATGTTAACTGAGAGTTATAGTATATAGTGGGAGCTGAAGACGATTTTTCAGTTATGGTAATGCGTTATAAGGAATGTAAAAGGCTAACATAATACAAACACTGTGAAACCTCATTAGGCACAACGCAATTGTTTAAAATTTTCAATTAGCATTAGCATAGCTAGCTGTTGTGACTGTCAGCCACGCCAGTATTTGTATAATGTTAGCCCTAATTAGCTAATGCTAATTATAGCCTCGCTACCTTACCTTTGGACACAGGTTCGCCAAGTTAGCCGCTAAGTAGCAGCCTGTAAAGCAAAATAAATATGTGCTCGCGTATTGGTGTATGGACACTGACTTCGTCGTTTCAGTATAACACCATGTTCTGCGGTGAACCGTGTGACAATGTCTCACCCACCGTGAGGACAGCCTCTTCACTCCCACCTCCCCTCCCTGCTTCAGACAGCGCAGCTGCTGCTGATGAGCCGCTGCCTGCCTGGTGTAAGCGTGATAAATCAGCGAAAGTTAAAATTCCTCCAAAAAATGTGAAAATCAAGGATGCACACCATCAGGCCACGCTCAACCCATATCCAAAGTCTTAGGGCGAGCTGACTAACGGTCAGCAAGATATGCCTGTCACAGACAGACACACATACACAACTTGCTTTATAGATAGATTTTTTTACTTCCTGTTCTGCTTTACCCTGCAAACCTGCAAACTAAGTCCAAACTTTCATATCCAGTGTTTGGGTGGGAGGGGAGTTGACAAACCCGAACAACTAAAGAATTCAAAGTGTTGGAATGTTAAGAAATATTCTCGTCACTTTTCTAAGTTTATGCCTATTTTGAAATCATGTGTTTATGACACAATTTCAGCGGATAAATGACTTGTATAACATTTAAGGACACATTTTAGAGAGATTCAAAGCATGCTCCAAGAAATTACATCACAGTAAAAAAAAAGAATGCGAGCACGGGCGGAACACTGCAGAACCACAGTCATGCCATTCTTGTGTATTTTAAGATATGATATCTACACTTTTTTCCTTTCATTTGGACACTTTTAGTGAAACTTTGTGATAAACTTCAAAAACACACCCGGAGCGTTTGACACACACATAGCGGCACTTCTTCTGAACATCGGCAAACAAATGTAATATTGGCTGAATAGACATTTGTATTCCCTAGATGAAGCTGACCTTGACCATTTTTGCTCAGTTGCTATGACAACAAATGGGACGAAGAAAATATACTGTTACTAAAAATGGTTTCCCCTACGACGGAAGCTGAAATCAATTTGCTATAATTGCTTACGAGCACAAAGACGCGAAGAAGATGTGTGTGTGTTTTTAAACTCTACCTGAAATGGACTCTGGCTGTTGTAGTTCTTGACTTCTTTATCGGCTCCACGGACGAGAAGCACTCTGGCACAGTTATCCTGATGGAAGGAGGAGGAAAACCAGGGTTAAGATAAAATGAAGCTGAGAGAGAGAAATTTGGTCAAAAAGAAAGAAAAAAAGAATCCTCGAGTTCTCCTACTTTGGAGGATGATTAGCTTCAGTGACATGAGCAGGAAACAGTGAGCAGAGCAGGAAGTGGTGAGTGAGGGTGAGAGTCTAAACATCCCTGTGCTGACACAGGAACATCTACAACCTGCATCAGGAGCAGAGCTTCACTGCCTATGAGTGTGTGTGTGTGAGTGTGTGTGTGTGTGTGTGTGTCTGTATAATGCTGCACTCGAGGAAAATGAGGGAGTGAGATAGAGACACAGAGAGAGAGAGAGAGAGAGAGAGAGAGAGAGAGAGAGAGAAGGGGGGGAGAACAGAGAGAAGGAGAGTGAGAGCTGAGGGTTTTGGATCTACAGCACAAATCGCCCACAAAGTGCTCAACCACGCATACTGACACACACACACACACACACACACACACACACACACACACACACACACACACACACACACACACACACAGTGATATAAACACTTTTTTTTAGATTCACAATAAGAAGAATCACAGATACACAACTGTATTATCTATCTATCTATCTATCTATCTATCTATCTATCTATCTATCTATCTATCTATCTATCTATCTATCTATCTATCTATCTATCTATCTAACCGGTGAACTTTATCCACCAAAACATAATCAATCCGTTTCCCTCCAAAACATTATTCTTATTTAATCCATTAATGTAAAAACAACACCACGGTAAATGCCGTCATTTCTTCTTTCATCTACTACTATATTTATTGTGACGGTCTAGTTACCGCGTTTGTAACATTCCCAGCTTTACACACACAGTGAAACACACGCAAAAGTGTAACCAGTAACATCATCAGAGCTTCTTATGATGACTTTCTTCTGTTGTGCGTTGCAATTCCGCAGGAGATGCAAACTCCCCACATGATGCCCACTAAATCTGGTGTAAAAGGGGGGGGTTTATGTGACAAAAAACTCACACGTCACAATCGGAGTTAATCACATTTAAAATGTTTACTTTCCGCGTTAGAATCAGCTCGAGGCTTCTGTCGCACAGTTTAAATATTTATGGCCATTAGGAGGCTGACTGATTGAGGCAGTGTGCTCGTTCTCCAGGGGATGTTTAAGCTGACACGTCACCGGCATCACACACTTAAACACCGATAGATGAGCATTGTAAATAAGAAGACGCAAACGCACCCATGGGAGGAAAAAAAAAAAAAAACGTAACGAAAAGCCTCTGCAGAGCGCGAGCGAGTGGAGTCGGAGAAATTAGATACAATCTGCAGCAGGAGCAGCCGAGTGCGGAGTGAAAATAAGACTTTCAGATCTGCTGAGTCAGCTCTGTGACAACTGGGAAAAAGTGCATTACCTGAAAACAGACAGCGTCGAGCCAAAAAAAGTCTCTTTTTCCTCCACAAAAATGATTTATTGCGAGGAGTAAGCTGAGCTCCAATTACCACCAAAAAACCTGTACGAACATTTCCCAGGCATTCATACAGTAATTGTGCCTGTACAAAAGGCAAACGAATCTGGAGTCTAAGTGAATCGAATAACTCTTTCCTAAAAATGACATAATAACAAGACTTAATTAAAAATAAAGAATTAAAAATGCACCACACACATCAGAAGGGTCAAGCTAAAGAGAGCATTTAACTACTAAAATTGGGTGGATGGACGGTAAGTAGTAACAGCATAATATCTGAGGGGGGGGGGGGGGGTACGTGTTTGGAAAAAATAAACCCTGAATGAATGTTTTGTGAAATCGAATCAACATAACGACTCGTGGCTGTGTTTAATAGTGCGTAATAGGAGCATTTCCACATGCATAATGCAAAGAGAACTCCGGAGATTGGGACTTAACTGCTGAGGAGCCTTAAGAAAACCACTTATCAGTGAGGCTAATTGGGGAAAACAAGGATTCACGGTTCCCCCCGCGGAGCATAAAGATTGAAAAAGATCATGTGGTCTGACAAGTCTGGATTTACTGTGTTCCAGAGCGATGAGCACATCAGGCGAAGAAGAGAGAGGGATTAGGCGATAGTGTTTAGTGTTTACTGTACAAGTGTGTGTGGGGGGCAGTGTTTTAATCTGGGATTACTTCAGTTGATCAGGATGAGGTTCGGCAACATAATGAGCCCAGATCGTCAAATATGTACTGTGTTGTAGTTGTGTTGTAGTTTCGCATCACTGGTTAGTTCAGAATCGGCTGTTTATCACCATGGACGACCGATCTTCTTAAAGATACCATATCATACCCTATTTCTCCAACCTTCTCTAACCTAGTTCCCTGGTGTCCTAATGAACATGTCTGTGACATGCTTTGGTCAAAATACCTTAAGGATGAAGCACCACAGCAGTTCAATCACCCTGCTAAAACAGCCCTGTTCAGAAATTCAGTTTTGAGTGCGTGTCTCTTTAAATGCAAATGAGACACAGGAAACTACGTCAGCGTCACCGAGGTTACTGGGAGCTAACAGCAGTTAGCATTTGGAAAAGTGATCATTTGCAGGCTCTAGCAGGCACATTGTCGTCATATATAACATGTATCCACTGGACAGATAAATCCTCTGAGGCTGGAAGTTTGTGTAGAACTCTGTGCTGCTGCACTGTGGAGCCAAGAATAGAACTTCTCGCTTTGCGGAAAAAAATTCCAGGAATTGTGTGCATCGTGACGTCCCAGTGAGTGCGGAGGTCAACATTGCGTGTTTTATCTCCTGTGAGTCATCTTTTTTCACACATTGGCGACTGGTAGGACCTCCAGAGTCCCAAATATAAGGATTAAAATTATTAAAAAGTTGATTTAGCATAATACGGGACGTTTAAGCAATTTTTCCTATCCACGTAGGATCAAGTGGTTTAAATGCAGCCTCCGCATTTAAACCACTTGAAGCCCAAGCCTAAGGCTAAGGGACGGCGTGTGGTTGTGGCTGCAAACGCTATATTATGGATAGTTTATAAAAACACACGATAACGAGAACAGTCTGATCACCTCAGTTCTGCTGAGGTGTGCGTAGTCTTTGTTTGTCTCTGAACAGCAGTGACGTAATCGCACATTAAAAATATAAAATTGAACATACCACCATGTGAGATGCTAAAAGCTCATCACATGCATTCCTTTCTGGTTGTACAGTTAGTTAATTAACATGTGGTCCATTATTAATGTCTTTTTTTTTTTTTTACATGGTGTTGCAGTGACCTTGGATGGATGGCTCTGTAGATCACAGATCTGCATGTTCATTCATCATGTAACCACTATTTGCCTGCACGGTACAGTGTGCATGTTAGTCCCTTACATCATTTATTTGCGAGTGCAGACAATTAAGAGCATTCGCAACCTATGCTAGAGTACAGTATGCTGTAGATTGTTGCAAAATGTACGCTATATTTAGAATATTTCCAGTGACTTCACCACGTTGTCGCTCTCCATATCCAGTTCCACACCGGAGCAGCGCAGCTCTCTGCGTCAGTGTCAGCTCTATATTCAGCATCTTCAAATGTGACCTAAAAACACACTAAATGTGCATCATATATTGGACATAAAAGGGCCAGATTTTGATCAACTCCTCTGCCTCCGTCCACTATATGAACAGTAGCTACGCTGTTTGTGTTTTTTTTTTTTTTTAATATACTGCATATTCAATTTACGTGAGAAGTACTCACACATTTGTCACTTATAGCAAGGGAGTGATGAGCAAACAACAACAACAACGCCCCTGCGGCACAGACAGAGGAGGAAGAATTCTCTCTATGACACTAACGTGGACACTTTTATTGTTGTTGACGGGTTTCAGGATTGGCAGAACACCCCCCCCCCCCCAACCCCACTAACGCACGAGGACTACATAGAGAGAGTGACAGCATGATAACATGGTTCATGTACTTTAGATTTTCTTTTTTGTGTGTGTGTGTGTTTGCATTGTTTGAGGAATGAAATATACATGTTTATATATTTTGTTATATAAACATTTATTTCCAGGTGAAGGTTCAATTTCATGCTGATATTTGCACCCTTAACATGAGACTATTTTCTCTAATTGCATTTTTTTTTTTTTTTACTATGTGATCTACACTCTTAGAAATAAAAGTACAACCCTATAATGTTCTTCGGCTTGTTCTCATAGGAGAAGCTTTTTTGGCTCCAGGTAGAACCTTTTTATAAAGGTTCCACCAAGAACCCTTTTAAGATCCCTTTATTCAGGAAAGGGGTTTTAAAGAGTTCTCTGGATCAAAATGGTTCTTACTGGAACCATTAGTGTTACCAAGAACCCTTGATAACTCATAACTTTCTTTCATCCTATTCTGCAATCATTATTTTCCTTATCATCAGGTAGCTTAAATGCTATATGTACGATATCCTGCACAGATGTTCACACTATATATTTAAGTTATAATTACCTTGACCCAGGTTCCATATATGATCTTATTTCTTTTGTTGTCAACATACATTTTTTTTTTATTGAAACCTTGTTTATTAACTTCCTCCTAAAGTTTTCATAACACATTAGTACAAAGAAATAGTCCCTTAAAGCAGCCAGCACATGTAACGATGGTTGCTATGCAACTCTGCAGACAGGAGCTGGAACCTTTTGAGCCTAATTAGAGCAGCCAATCAAACAATCAATCATTTCATCTGTCAATAATCCTAACTGTGGCTTCTGCTCAGCACGGCCACTGAAACCATAAAAATGTTGGACCTGGAAACTGATAAAAAAACAAAAAAACAACTGCCATTGTTCCATTGTGCTGTCACTTCCTGTAGCTGCAACCATGATACTGTGTCGACTAGAGACGAGAGACACAGCCTTAGAGATGGAGTGATATGGAACTGTGAGAAGGAAACAGTTATTTTGATACACATAAACAGATAAAGGTCAAGTGGTAACTGGTCGTGACCAAGGTTATTAGAGCAGATTTGCTCATTTGTATTCATTTTTATGATTTGGAAATGCTTAGTTTCAGTTGGGTTTTTAATAGTTTGAGTGTTCGTTTTTTTTGGTAATATGGATTATTTGCCAGGTGCAACAAAAGATGCAATTTTAAAAATGAACAACCATCCCTGAATCAGCTACAAGAACGTAACCTGAAGTACACTCTTAGAAACAAGGGTTCCAAAAGGGTCTTTCTACAAGGGCTGAGGTTCTACCTGGAGCCATTTGCTGCTGAAAAACCCTTTCCTGAATAAAGGGTTTTAAAAGGGTTCTTGGTGGAACCTTTATAAAAAAGGTAATACCTGGAGCCAAAGAGGGTTCTCCTATGAGGACAAGCAGAAGAACCTTATATGGTTCTACTTAGCACTTTTATTTCTAAGAGTGTGGTCACTGTCAGACTCTCCAGTCAAGGGAGGAAAAAAAACCCCAGAGGATGGTCAAACTTGGGTTTGAACCTTTGACCTTTTGAAGCAACAATGCTAACACAACACCATTGTTTTGCCCCATCAAAGTAACACAAAGTAGTCATCAAAGTTTCACTCATAAAAGTTTAAATGTTACTGGATAAGATGAAACAGCAGCAACCAATTGCTCATATAACATTCTCTTGAATGTTATATTCATCACTGGATCACTGGCATTATATTTAAATGCCAGTGATCCAGATGATCCTGGCATTTAAAGACTTTTTTTTCTTTTTTTTTTTTTTTCACTTTTTATTCTTGTCATTGTGTATTGTATGTTTTGGGTAACATCTACTGCACGTCTGTCCGTCCAGGGAGTGGATCCCTCACCTGTGGTTCTCCCTAAGGTTTCTACCCTTTTTCCCTTTTACAAGGGTTTTTTTTTTCCCTGGTAGTTTTTCCTTACCCTGGTCGAAGGTCTAAGGACAGAGGATGTTACCAACCCTGTGAAGTCCCGTGAGACAAACTATGTTTTGTAAACTGTGGGCTATATAAATAAAGATTGATTGATTGATTGATTGATTGAGCAGTTAATGGTCTCAATCACTAGGTTTGGGTCTTCTTTAACAGCACGTGATATCCATTTACTAGATTATTTTCCACTTTATGAGTGGACACCAGTGTGATTGACAGGTGGTATTGTCCAATAGGAGCTTGATGCAGACGGTGCCTCCCAACGTTAGTTTGCAAAATGTGATGTCACAACCAAGGTTATTATAGCTCATGAAAACTAATGAACTAACGAAAACTACAAAAATTAAAATAAAAACTATAGTTCAAGGAACCAGGTAGAACCTTTTTATAAAGGTGTTACCAATAACCCGAGAAAAATCCTTTCTTCGGGAAAGGGTTTTTCTGAAGCAAATGGTTCCAGGTAGAACCTCAGCCCTTGTAGAATGACCCTTTTGGAAACCCTTATTTCCAAGAATGCATGATGTGAGTGTGAATGGCTGCTGATGTGTCCAGGTTGTGCCCACAGTCAGCTGGGAGAAGCTCCAGCTCACTCCAGTGACCCTCAAAAGACGAGTGCAGAAGCACATCTGGTGCAAACATCCTATAATAAGACGTTGGCGTTGTTTCGGTCACCCTTGCTCACCTGGTTGTACAGCGCACAGATGTGTAGAGCAGTGTTTCCTGAGGCGTTCTGGGCGCTCATGTCTGCTCCGTAAAACAGCAGATGCTCCAGGTGCTGCACATGGCCGTGACGGCAAGCCTGCACACACACACACACACACACGCACAGAAATAAAGTACAGTAGCTGCAGTGTGAGGCCTTCACCACTAGATGTCATTGTGTTGCAGATCAGATACAATCACAGGAGGACGGAGAAGCAGCCGTAGCCTCAGTTTGAACTCTGTTATCGGAAGAGAGATGAGTGTGTGCTGAGAGAGAGCTTAAAGATAACATCATAACACATGTGCGAGTTAAAACACAATAAAACGCTCAGCTGCACCACGGAGCCCATCAGCACCGAGCGTAAATCAAAAAAGTGAGGCTGCGCTCAACAGTTTTATGGGATGTCTTTTATGAGACAATTCCATTTCTTTAAACACTGGTGCTTACCGTGTGGCTTATTGCAGTGTCTGCAGGATTATGGAGGGAGCACAGTGACGGCAGAAACGGCTGCCTATCAACTGTGAGCAGCAGGACGGAGTGAAAATTCAGCCATTTGCACTAATGTGTTCTGTCATGCGTTGGCACAGTTTAACAAATGTCGACCCTGAGCATCGTCTTCTTCCTGTTGCTTCCTTAAATGTTTCAAACAACAGGGACCTCCGCCTTTTTTTACTGTTTACTTACGAGACGAACAAAGCACATATATAGACACAAATAAACAAGCTGACGACGGGACGGATAAACCAATCCCAGAAGACTGAAAGGATAGTGTGTGGTTACCATGGGGACGACTTTCTTCATGTTAAGTTTTTGTCAAGTTCCGATCATCGGAAGTGTTTATCGATGGAGTATGAACGCAGGCGTTTGTGCTTTAAACATCAGAAGAGACGGGAGTCTGACAAAATAACGGACTGTTAACGATGTCACGAAATTGCATTTGTCTACCGTTGTTTGTTTGCTTAAAGGTACAATATGTAGTATTTATGGGTTTATATAACCCAAAATCCACTTTTTTATACATATTATGTGCTCCTGCATTGTCTAGTCGCTGTATAATAGTTTTTGTTTCATTTTCGTAGTGTTTCAAAAAGTCATGTTAAATAACATGACCGCGGACCGCGGTTGCATAGCCACTGTTAGCAGCGAGACGCCATGTTTCTACCGGAGCCTGTAAGGACAAACGCGAGAGAACAAAACAAGCGTCTCTTTACTTGTAGCGGAAGTCCCGCCTCCTCTCTCTCCGCTTCGTCTGCTACGGCCGCGGTAGCTCGCCCTCTCCCTCACCTCACGAACCTCATCTGCTGACACGGAGTAAGACAACGAGGACAACATTTGACCAGCTGCGGATACCGTAGCGCTCAGGGAAGGGAGGGGGTGAGCAGAGCAGCAGGTCTTTGTTGTAAATTTCAGCCTCTCCTCTAGATGACACTATAAACTACTTATTTCCCCTTTAAATCAGCGTTTTGGTGCCATCGCTGACGTTAAACGCCGATCGTTATCACATCAGAGACGGGACACGTGGAGGGAGGCAAAGACGGTGCAGCTCCACGAGAGGAGATAAGTAGTGTGGACACAAACACACACACAAATATGTGCACAGCTGTGTGTGTGTGTGTGTGTTTTTACCTGATGAACCTCATGCCAGCCATTCTCGTCCTGGCAGCACACAGAAGCGTGGTTGCTCAGCAGGAGCTCGCAGCAGCCGGGGTCGCCGCCCACGACCACGCTGTGGTACAGCGGCGTCAGACCGCGGCTGTCTTTGTAGTCCGGAGATGCTCCCAGCTCCAGCAGTGTCTGAGGGTGGACAACAGGTGTGTGTGTGTGTGTGTGTGAAAAGGTTAAACAACGCGCACACACAGGAAATTGGATTTATGTAACAAGGTCTTCAGATACAGGAATGTAAATTCTGGTAAAAAAAACAAAAAACAAATGGAAAATAAACAACTATCAGAATAAACAATGTTCGATACTACACTAGAAAAATGGCAATATTAAAAGTGTGAGTTTTAAAATTGACGTGAATTGTGAAACAAATCTGATGAAATAATACAAAAACAACTTCTATTACTTTATGAAGCCTGATGCGTTTCTACTGCGATGCCAAAATACAGTAGGTGTGAGTATAATCAGTGTGAACTACGGCGTGAAGAGAGGACGAAGATGTTCCTTTACCGTCAGTATGACCTGGTTCTTGGACCTCGCCGCTTTGTGCACGGCCGTCATCCCGTCTTTGGCCCTGAAGTCGACGTGAGCTCCTCCGTTCTTCATCACCTTGATGAGCTCCACCACGCCGTCCAGGTGAGCTGCAAACGTCAGCGGGCTCTCTACAGACAGACAGACAGAGGAGAGTCCTGACTGTGTGACCATTATCCATATTAACAGCTTTAAGGAGGTTGGACTTGAGACTAGACTTGGCACATTTATGAGTTCAGATCACTTTCCTTCAGTCAGGTGGTAAGTGCAGGTCATCATGTGTCTTAGGGTCTGTTTAATTGTACAGGTCAGTGGTTCCCCAACTTTTTCTGCAGGGCCCCCCTTTTGTAGATTTTATTATTATTATTATTATTATTTGAGGCTGATATGCCTTATCATATTTGATATGCCTTATCATATTTTCTTGTCTTTGTAGTTGTCGCATTTGGTGTGGATTCATCTTCTGCTTTATGTTTACCTGGCAGTACTTTCACAAACTTTTCCATGATTTGCTAAAATGCATCATTTATATTTAGCCTCTCTGCAACCCCCCCCCCCCATCATAACTCTAACGACCCCCAGTTTGAACATCACTGATTTAACGATACGATATACCTTTATTGTCCCACAATAGGGAAATTCCCAACGTGACTTCAGAATGCATCCAGACATGGAGGCGGCTTTTGGCTGGCCATCGGGAAGACTGATGCATCTGATAACGTTAAAATCGCGTCTGATAATCCCTCACACTACAGGATTATTTGACCAGATAATCTGTTCAAATCAGCCTAAAATCAGAAGGCACCCACGGTTGTTGGAAGGGCCAGGTTGGGACCAAAATCTGGCCAATTATTCTCTGCCAATTGTGGGGCAGGAATAACAAAGAGACTTTTCCAATGTCAGTGAACAACTTGTCCTCGTCACCTTTGACTCTCAGCTACATATACACATACACATATTATATATATATATATATATAGGTAAAATGAGCGTACGTTTTCATTACAGCATGAACTTGGCTCATTGTGTCTTGTTGAATCCCCAAATAGCTGCGCTGTGCACTTCAAGGTTGCTTCCGACAGTTGGCTCACATCCTACTAACAGCAGCTTGAGGGAGGCCAGAGGCTTGTTTTAGTCTTTTTTTTACTGTAGATGAGCGGTGAATGAATGACACTGTACTCATCTGCCAAAAAGGAGTTACTAAACTAAAGCAAGCGAACGACGCAGAGTTCAGATGAAATGTGTGATTCGGAGGGAAAGGATGCTGCGGCACGACGATGAGCATGAATAACAGAGCTGATAAAAAAAAAAAAAAAATCAATATGCAACAGAAAATGGAACATGAAGTTGTACAAATGCTTGAATGTTCACAACAGAATCATTTTAAAGGTCTTTCACGACAGGTTTTTCTTCTCCTCAGTTGCTTTCAGTCATTGTTCACCTATTTTCCACAGACGTTAAAAGGACTCAGGAAAGCAGGTCAATAGTCTGCTGCATCTAATGAGCGTAATAAAAAAAAAAACCTTTTCCAGTAATTAAGACCTCACTGAATGTTTTAGGCTAAACGGGGCCATGAAAAACGCTGGATAACGACGAGTCGTCTTTGCACTCCTCTATAAATGACACAACAGTGAGGTCAGCAAAGATAAAACATCACCTGGACTGAGGCCGCACAGTTACACCTTCACCAGATTACGATAAAAGTATGATTCTGCTACATCATACAGCAGATGTTAGGTCAATTAGTTAAATTGGACACTCTAAATGGAGCGTAGGTGTGAGAGTGAATGGTTGTTTGTCTCTGGATGTGGCCCTGCAAGGGACTGGCAACCCATCCAGGGTGAACCCCCGTCCCTAACGCCCTATGTCAGCTGAGATTGGCACAGCACATGCCCACGAATCTCACGTAGAGGATAAAGTGGTCGGAAATGGATGGATGGGACTTTAAACAGCTGTTTTAATTATAGGTCATCAGGAGAAAATGACATATATGCACATTTTCAAGAAAAGTTGCCTTTAAATGAGCAAATATAGCCAGTCAGGTCAGTAACAGTCACTGCTGTGACACATGCAGAGCAGTGGATTACTTCTCCACATGATGGGTGAAGGTACACTTGTAGAAATAAGGGTTCCAAAAAAAAAGTGAAAACCCTTTCCCGAAGAAAGGGTTTTTCAAGGGTTCTTGGTAACACTAATGGTTCCAGTAAGAACCATTTTGACCCAGAGAACCCTTTAAAACCCCTTTCCTGAATGAAGGGTTTTAAAAGGGTTCCAGGTGAAACCTTTATAAAAAGGTTCTACCTGGACCAAAAAGAGTTCTCCTATGAGGACAAGCCGAAGAACCTTATATGGTTCTACTTAGCACTTTTATTTCTAAGAGTGTGGTGCAGCCTTTGGTCAGTCTCAGATCCCAGGTCTGCCTTTGTAAAAGTCTAAATGTTTGAAAGATAAGGGGCTACTGGGATACAAGTTAGGAGCGTGCAATGAATGTTATTAATATCAACTTGAGTTCTATTCTGAATGTCGCAGCCAGTGAAGTGACACTTAAATCAAGGGGAATTGTCATCCTGGATCGACACAAGGCGTATTTTACTACTTAATCAGACTTCCATTTAACCTGCAGCACACATGCATGATGAATTGGAATCAGCGGTGGAGTGGTGATTCCACTATTTAACCAAGGTGATTCTGTGATTCTCAGGCTTCGTCCTTCTGGAGGGACAAAAAAAAAAAAGAGCATTGAGCCTTTTTTCTTCTTCCCCAGCTGTGCTCATTGTGGCAGCAGCTGGAAGAAGAGCAGTGCTTTTATTTGGTGAGCTCAAATCAATAGCTGTTTGTAACAAGCTGCGATGCCCCTCAGCAATAAGGAGCACATTTAACAACAACTCTCAGAGCGCATTAAAACAAACTCAGTCCTCTGCACCTGTATTTACCTCAATCGACTCGTGTTTTCTTACACATGCGTTTTCTGTCCTCTCAATATTGACTGCGCCGCCGAGATACTCTTCATTAAAAAGTCATAAATAAACATAATTGTGGCCCTTAATCCTCAGGTGAAGTCAACAGCACTTACACCCGCACAATTACCACATCGTGATAATGAGATTTTAAACGCAGCCCTTCGACGAGTGCTGGAATTCTGCAGCTTTGCTGACTTGTGTGAAGGTAATCCCTTCTCCCAGCACTGGCAGGGAAACTAGGGTGAATGCTTCTGCTCTTGTGAGAGCAGCTGTCTTAACATTTACTGTCCTCATGTGTCACTGCAGCTGAACACTGAGCAGTTTCCACAGGCTCAAAGGAAACATGACTCTAAACCTGATTCTCTGCACACTGTCACCAAAAGGAATGTCCTGTCTGATTCTTACTGGGCCAAACACTCATCCACACTCATGTGACCAATTACAGAATAACTTTCAATATCTGGCAGTTATTTACAGTGTATTAAAGCTCACATAGAGTGGTCCTATCGCACATATATGTGAGTTATGGAGGTCTACTTACATACATTAACTTGTTTTTATGGTCAAAAACCTCCTAGTTGCTGTAAACGAGCCGATAGAAATCTCTCCTCACTGAAGCTCTCATCAGCCGCGGTGTTTCAGACATAAATCTCACACCCAGAAGACAGACTGAGTTGTGATTGGCCAGCCAGCATAGAGCCTTCCCAACTGTCTTGTGATTGGCCAATACCCGGAAGTGACATAATTAGCACACTAGCTCTCAAAAGCGCAGCTCCCCCATTATCAAAACATTGTTTTAACAGTGCTTAAAAATAGCTTCGTCACGACTCCCCGCCGCAGTCCCTTTTATGACTTTGACCCCGAGTCTGACCCAGAGTCAGAAGACACCGTCACTCGTGAAACACCTCCGCAACGGACGTTCTTCTTCTTCTGCGGTTCAATGTACGCAACTGGATGTGCCCGGACTAGTACACCGGATAACGGTGTAACGAGATTACAATACATCAAAGCGTTCTCAGCAGTGGCTGAACTGTTTGTTTTCGAACCTTCAGGGCTTCATAAACGAGATAATGTTGCAGATACACACCAAAAAACAGCGTTAATTGGAACTTCCGGTCTAGGTCCGCTTTAACAATTCTAACAAAGTTTTATTTAGAAAAAGACACTGTAGTTGTACATGAACACCCAATTTTGCATTGTGGGTTAGGGTTTGATTTTGAGTCTTAAAGTTAAAACAGTTTATAAAAACATTTCCAACTCTCTCCTCTCTGTCGACAAAGACGCTGATTCGCCGGCTTCCTGCAACAGCGCGAGTGAAATTACCGCAATAACCACAGTTTGCCTTTGACGTGCAACTTCTCAGCTTTCAGAAACTGTTGGAATTTTTCCGATGGCAGTGGTAAGTGTGTAAACGTGTGTCGTCTGCGATTCGCTCTGTGTTAAAGGGTAAAAAACATTTCACTCCTTTGACTTTGATCAGCTTTAATTATAACTGAACCTTTGCACCAGACGTAACATTTGTCTTCATTGACTGTTTGTTCTCACATCTCTGAACGACGACTGAACAACCACAGAATGATGAATCACAGCATGATGGTCGCTCGCCTCCTCTGACCGACAGATTTATTCTACTCTTTGACACTTTTCCACACTCATATCACATGCACATATTGACAAAATTGAGGCCAAATCAAAACACGAGAAGCACGACCCAGCTCTTAAGATAAAGCAGTCACAACAAGGCAGAGATGGTTTGTGAGGTTACTAACAAAGCTTGTTAAACTTAATTGGGTTTTCCTTAAATCTAATCCACTGATTTTCCGCCTACTCTGGCTGCATCTTTTCATTCCCAAAGCGAAGATGATTCCACTGGGCACATCCGCCCTGGCCTAAACTCTCACAAGATCCATTGCACATGGGAGGCAAATGTTTTTGGAGATAATGGTGTCCAGCATAAAAATAAAATGTCAAAGGAAAACAATTGAAAGTAAGTACCAGTCCTCAACTTGATTAAATAGCGAACATGTTACCAATTAAATGGCTAAAAACTTTGCATTACACGTCTTTAGTGACTTGTACCGTGTACATCTGCAGCTCTGTTGCTAGGGAACAGCAAAAAAAAACACAACATGGAAATTCTCCTCAGACCAGACTGTCACATTTCGGTTGAGCCTCGATGGTCGTCATGGTCGAGGAAGGAGGGGGTGAATGAGATTCGCCACAAGAATCTCAAGGCTCTGGATGTTGTCGGGCTTTCCCTGGTGACACGCCTCCTCGACATGGCGTGGACAACAGGGACAGTGGTCTCTGGAGTGGCAGCCCAGAGAGTTGTGGTGACTGCAAGTATTGGGTAATTAATGCAAGAACAAGATCACAGACACAAGAGGCTGGAATTAACTTCAGCTCAGAATGGAGCCACTGCTTCTCTGCATCGAGAGGAGCCAGCTGAGGTGGTTTGGGCATCTGGTCAGGATGTCTCTCAGACTCCTCCCTGGGGAGTTATTTCGCAGCATGTCCATCTGGGAAGAGAGACCTCGGGGCAGACACAGGACTCGCTGGAGAGATTACATCTCTCGGCTGCCCAGGGAACGCCTCGGGATCCTTCCGGGAAGAGCTGGTGGAAGTGGCTGGAGAAGGAGAGGCGTGTGTGGGCTTCTCTTCTGAAGCTGCTGCCCCCTCAAACCCAGACGCAAGCGTAAGAAGAAGATGATGATGATTATTACAGAGTCTCTGCGTTCAAGTATATCTGTGAGAACTGTAATCACCGTCCAGCGTAACATCGAAACACCTGCTCGCCACTTCCACCATCACCGTGTGTGGTTCAGTGTAAACACTTCGACGCGAGTCTTTGGCTGCAGTAACTGTGTTTACTCAGGCTGTTGCTGCTGCTGCTGCTGCACATTTTCCTCTTAGAAACACACAGCAAACATCTCAGGCGTTCACACCGGGGAGATGCCGAGCACAAGCGCATCTTTTCACTGCTGCCAGAGGGCAAAGCACTGCACCTCAGCAGCTCCTGCACATTACTGGTGCTCAGCTTCCTCATCACAGAGTCCAAAGAACCAAACCTGCTGCTGCAGCTCCAGGCCTGGAGTGGTGGATCGAAAAAGGGGTAAGAGGATTCCCGCTGAGCCTGACTAGTTCTTGGACTGCAAGCAAGGGCCAGTGAGAGAG
Source organism: Microchirus variegatus (assembly GCF_963457635.1). Taxonomy (NCBI): domain Eukaryota; kingdom Metazoa; phylum Chordata; class Actinopteri; order Pleuronectiformes; family Soleidae; genus Microchirus; species Microchirus variegatus. The sequence continues at coordinate 21,403,910 of NC_139815.1, read as the reverse complement.
TTGTTGAACACAATCATGTTGTAGCACATCATGATCAACAATAAGAACCTATGATAAGTACACTCAATCAGCAGAACAATCATGAGTGTGTATGCTTGTTAGTCTCACACAGTGCATAATAGTATGAGCCGTTAAGTTTAGAATCAGCAACATTCTGCCTCACAATATACCAAATATTACCTGTGGATAAAAACTATTATATTGAGCAGAGAGTGACATTAAATTCCTTTTCTATGTTGTTATCCTTTATTTGTGTAGTGTTGTGGAAATTTTCTCTGCTGGCCGACCAGGTATTATTTTCTTTGCAAAGAAAAGGTCAATCAACACACGAGTGGTCGAAGATGAAGAAAGACCCAGAGCATGGCGAGAGCAAAACGTTTATACCTAAGGAACAGCCTTCTCACATCCCTTTGTCTGTTGCAGGGGTCTGCCCCTCCAGGCCGTGCTTTCACACCCCTTTGTCTATTGCAGGTATCGGGGGCCGACGTCCCCCAGAGGTATCCTGCAGGATGTTGTATTTAGTTGCAAAGTTGAGTCTAGACATCCTAATTTGAATACACAAAAAGACCTGGTATCTTGTGTTTGGAAAAGACAGAGAAATTGAATTTGCCATTACAGTAGCACTTCCCAACACAAAGTTACTTTACAATAAAATGTTATAATTTTAGTTTAATTTACAGCACGCTATTGATTCGGTCTGGCGGGAAGTTCCAGAACATTAAGGCTCTTATTTTGAAAAAAATGGTGTTCCCTTTAGTTTTTAGCTGAGAATCTGGGACAATTAAAAAGGTCTCTCTGTCTCAAGGTGCGAGCAGAGTTGTAAGGGGGATAAAAGATCTGCTGTATACTGATGAGTCAGACCATTAAGTGCCTTGTAAGCAATTAAAATCAATTCTAAAACGTACTGGAAGCCAGTGTCAAGAGGCTAAACGTGAAAAGCCTCACAGACTGGTGTTATTGAAATGTAACACAGGTGCAGAGGAGTCTTACATAGGCTCACCGACCAAAGTGTTGAAGAGAGAACAGAGCGTTCCAGGGACCGATCACAAAAGAGAGAACAGCTGCAGAGCTCCAAACTACACGATCGGACAAATAAAGATGAAGCTGTTGATGGTTTTGACGATTGTGCTCGCCTTCAGTCGCAGGATTCCAATATGTTTTTTGAGTAATCATCCTCAACAGGAAGGAAAAATAAACACGTCCTATATCGACAGAGAAAAGATGGAACCAACCCTAAATGGCTGACCTATTGTGAAAAGAACCCAATCTCAGTTCTACAGAACAATGTGCTTTCATAAAAGAGGCATGAAAACACATATTATTCATCGGAGATGCTTTCTCTCTAAAAAAGCAGATATGTGAAGCCTGTTGAGCGGCAACAGAAAGCTTTTCCATGTCACGTACAAGTGATTAAGAAACACCAGTTTATGGAATGAATAGTGGAAGTCATAAAAAGTTATAAATAAATGTGGTCTTAGCTACATATAGCTTAGGAAAATACAGAGTTGATCATGGTAACGTCCTTCAGTTGGGTTTGCTTTTGAGCAAACATGGCGTTTGTGTAAAAAATAATAAAGCTTTGCTGTGCTCACACTGGAGTGAATTTTTCTTGGATCAAGAGCTAATCGTTCTTCACTACACGGCTCGACCTCTGCACTTTTTGTGTTGCTTTTCCCGATCGATCAGAGTGTCGTCACCGGAAGAGTCATAAATGCGACATCCGACACGAGAATCAAACCGAACAATAATGGGATCCCAACTGTAGATCGGTTAAAAAGACTTAAGAATCCTGAAATCTCCAACAATTAGCAAGGAAATGTCTAAAATCTCACCACTGAATAGAGGAGTCTGGTGTATTTAGTGACAACACTGCCAAAAGCAACGATCGCATGCGGCGAATAATGTGAACAAATCGTTTTTAAATGAACTGAGACTAATGATTCAGTTACACAAGTCACTATTTTGTGTGTGTGTGTGTCGCATGTAAAACAAAGTCATGCAAAAAAAAAAAGTCTGTTTCATACAGCCGTGCTAGCATGACTCCGCACACATTGAGGAGGTACTATAGTAATGGAAACAATTCCAAACCGCGTGGAGCCTAGCCGTGCCGTGCTGTGCCGAGGTGAGGTGTGCCAGGACTATGTAGTGGAAAAGCAGCATTAGGCTGAATAGGATTCCTGTTTTTACAGATGATCAAGGTCTCAAAGTGAAAGATACACACACTTCATGTTCATATTGTGCATTAAAGGTGCATTATGTAATAAATCTAAAGCAACAGGCCATAAAAATCCTCCTAATGTGTCACTGAGACTCACCTGAACTCACCTACAACAATTTTGCAGACTACAAATCATGTTTATGTTTTCAAATCATGTTTTGGCATGTGGCGCCACCTGCCGCCGTCTACCAATCATTGCAGTCAGTAGAGTCTCACCTGCCGAGCAACCACGGGTTGCCAGTTACATCAGAAAACGAAACCTATAAGATTTTGGTACTTTGAATTTGAATGTAGTAACCGTTTTTGTGCCACATTCTTACATACGGCACCTTTAATAATAACATGTTTGGCGCCCTTACCACCGGTGTCACTGTCCTGGTAGTTGGGATCGAAGCCTCTCTCCAACATCTTGGACACTTTGTCGACCTGATTGTGCTGAATGAGGTCCATGAACTTCCTCAAATTGGCCTGTACAACCACAGAAGAGAGAGAGAAGAAGGACTTGTTAAAGCAAGAAGAGAAGGACGGAGGCTCTGGAGCTGCTTGGAGAGTGGATCAGAAACAGAGACGCTCCTGAGAGAGGAAACGTTTGTAATACAGTGTTAATCTGAGGGAGATGTAGGACTATCGAGGTAGAATTTAGGGTGGGGGGGCTTCAGAATGTGGGGACAGTGCAGAGTGAAACAGCTGCTCCTCTCCGCTCTCTTCCTATGTGCTTTCTTTCCAGGCCGCATGATAAAAATAGCTAGGAGAGCAGGTCCCTGAAGGAGAGGAGAAAATGAGGAAGAGAAGAATGAGGCAGCAGACAAAGACAAAGGCATTGGAGGGTTCGGAGCAGTAAAAGTAAAATGTGATGGGAGGTAAATGAAGGGGAACACACACAGGCAGGGTGGGGGGGGCAGACTAAACGTAGGGATGTCGTGATCATATCGCGTTGTCCCCGATCTTGAGCAAAGTGAAATATAGAGCAGAACACATGTCAAAGCATTATATATATATATATATATATGCTGTATATTAACACAGCTGCACACGGAATATTTGAGATAACCTGACAAATAATCAAAAAAGTGGATTAGACTTTTAATTTGCCAGTAGTTGCAGGCTCATTGTGCGCCATCAGGATCCTGCATCAAGTTCCATCCAGGTGGCTTTTTTATTACTTTCTAGCAATAAAACTTCCAGTGTGAACTGTATCTACCCGACGGAATCACAGCACAAATTCTGGAGCCTGAGCTGTTTCCTTTGCAGCCCCTCGTTCTCTTCAGGGATACGCAAATGTGGTGATATTTCTCCAAATATCTTTGTTCCCAAACAAATTTTTGTTATACAACAAAGTCCCAGATCTTAAGTGTAGAACTGGGACTAGGTTAGTTGGTGTCTTACTCACATTTAGGCTGCTAATATGCTGTTTATTTTGACATTCACATTTGCCTTTAGAAACGAATGAAAGCCATTATTTAACGTCTTTGACACTCGTGTGTGTGTTGAGCACAGCCCTGAACGACATTATGAATCTATCATAATCAGTGATTTACATCAAATCTTCAGGTGGTGGTCTACACTCTATTATACACCGAGATAACATGTAATACAGTGACCTTTTGTTAATGCCACCCAGTGGACACAGTCAGCAACAGCAGCTCCTTTTGAGCAATGACTAAAACACTACATGGTGAGGGCTCCTTGTAGCCCTACTTTTTTTTAATGTTTTATATATAATATTGCAATATTACACTGATAGACTTTGCTCTGAATGAGAATTTCCTATTTTAAACAAAGGATACCAACAAATAACAAAATAAATAAACTTGAGAAACACAATAATAATAATAATAATTAAAAAAAACACTCAACAGAAAACAGAGGAAAGATGATTGATAGAGCTGGATCTTTATCCATCTATAAATACTTAATCGGCCCCGACTCCACAAATCTGGACGCAATTTTGCTGCGAAATTTACTTTTAATATCCTCATTATTATAAGATTTAACAAGCTTTACGTTTATTAGCTAACCTATTCCAGAGCGATCTGACTTTGTGGTCGAGGAAGGGAACAGTTTGTTGAAATCAAAACACAATCACAAGTGACTCAGTCACTCTAAGCAGAGACAGAGACATCGACTTCCGCCCGTGATGAGTCACTGTCGTTACAATACCAGGAAATGTCAGGGGTTCAGGCACAGGGGCGTGTGTTTTTATGCTATGTTTTATTTAAACACAGCTGATATGTCCCCTGTGTGTGTGTGTGTGTGAATCAGAGTCTGGAGGACGGTGATGATGGTGAAACAGGATGAGAGGCTGGAGGTTGATTGGCTGCCTGAGTTGCAGGCACACCCTTGGCAAATTTCCCATTGTCTATCCTATTTTCAGTGCCATGCATAGACTGATTTGGTGGGATGGCGTGCCTTTGACGTAAAAATCCGCCTGGAAATTGATTGTTATTTATGTGTTTTTGTTTTTTATACACTGTTATAATACATTCTGATACATTCATTTTCTTTTCTTTTTTTTTTACTATTTCAAGCATTGAAAACTGTTTGCTCTCTGTTTTTGTGTGAGTAATAGTGTGCTAAATCCAACAAATTTGATTTAAAGGGATACTTCACCGATTTGAATGTGGCTTTGTATTGCTAGAATAGCAGTAGTATTTTTTGTAAGAAAATGTGCTTCCCTCCCTCAGTTTTTCACTGAGTTGTAAAAAAATCTGTTTTCCCTTATCCAAATGTGCCCTACTGTGAGTCAAATGATGCGTTTTGCATCATACAGAAATACAAAGCCACATTTGTATCGGTGAAGTATCCCTTTAAGTACTTTTGCACAGACAAACTATAATAATTTCATTAGATTGCCTGTAGGTTGTGCTGAAAAAAGGATATATATATGCTTTAATATAGTAATGGGAAAAAAAAGCAGCATTGTTGCTCTGTGTTCTAAGGGTTAAAGTGCATTTGTTGCTTTTGTAACAAACACCAATAAAAGAAACGAGCAATAAACGTCTCCATATTGGAACTAAATGTCTTGTTTTGAAAGGCCCCGTCTTTATTTACGTCAATGTTTTCTTCTGTGATGTGTCACCACGTTTATAAAACATGTTTTTTTTTTTGTGTGTGTGTGTGTGTGTGTTATTATTTCCCCGCTCTCCTCCCTTTCTTGTCGTCTCACTGCGGCTGTTATCCGTTTCCTGTGCTCACAGTCACAGTTTCCCGGTGAGCTGGTAACAGTGAGTGCTGTCAAACAGTTTTGCGTTTGGCCGCGACTCACGGTCGCAACGGGATGGCAGCCCAGATCGGCAAAGGAAGAAGCAAAAAAAAAAAAAAAACTTCAGTTCATGAAGGAGGGCCAGCAGTGTGAGGTCTGTTGTTGAAGTGGCGTCCAGACTCAAACGTCACAGAAGGAACAGGAAGATGACAGCGAAGAGCTCCAGCATTAAGAAAAGAAGCATCTACACTTCAGCAAATCCATCAAGGCAGCTGCTAAATACATAATGCAATCTGTGGGCAGATTTTCACACCACTCCTCCTGAGGCCAGTCCACACAGTCTTTTGCTCGAGTGTCTGCTTGGCCCGCGAACGTTGGCTCTCTCCTCTACTTTGTCTCACACTGGCAACGTTTAGCGCTGTTTCAATAACACCGTGGAGGAGAAGCGCGAGCGTCGCCGAACGATAACAAAGGAGTGATTCACTTTCATGGAAGCTTTTCACTCTATGCTTCACACACTCGTTCTTCTCTCTGCAGGATGAAAATCCTCCGGTGCAAATTAAGTTCTCAAACTTTCACGATTCATTAGTTCATTTTCTATATATTTTTAAGTGTAAAAAATCCTCATTTTAAAGGCGCATTATGTAGTAAATCTAAAGCAACTGGTCGTAAAATCCTCCTAATATGTCACAGAGACTCAGGAATAATGTTCATATAACAAACTGAACTCACCAACAACAACAGTACAGACAAAATATTTACATTAAAAAAAAATATTTTGCAGACTGCAAATCATGTTTATGTTTTGAAACCATGTTTTGGCATGTGGCGCCACCTACCGCCGTCTTCCAATCATTGCAGTCAGTAGAGTCTCAGCTGCCGAGCCACCAGTTACGTCAAAAAACGAAACCTAAAAGACCTCGGTATTTTGAATTTGAATGTAGTAACCGTTTTTGGCCACATTCTTACATATGGCACCTTTAATTTAATATAGTTGAGGGAAAGTAGACAACAGATTGTTATTATTGACCACACTGTGGGGGATCGCACTTACTGTGACATAACATGACATGAGTTGATGATGTTTTTGTGTGTTTATATGGTTGGTGAAATTGAACAAAACAACAATAATCTCATCATCAGATTGCCTAAGTTGTGCTGGGAAAAATGGACATAAGACACTCGATATTGCACATTCTTATAGCCTCTGTATTATGGTTTAACAAAGTAATGGGAAAAACACCTGCGTGAATTGCTCTGTGTTCTTAGGGTTATTAATAATAAGTGAGTTTGTACCTTTGTGTGCAGTTTGGCGATCTGTTTCTCGTCCACATCTGGCTGCCTGTAGACTCTGCTCTTGTAGCGGAACTGTTGAGTGAGAGACAAATTACGAAAAGGAGAATAAGAAGGGAATGTATACAGTAAAAAACATACTGGTCAAAATCAGTGGACACGGACAAAAATAATGTAAAAATCCAATCCAATCCAATATAAACCATATAGATATCGCACAATTCAGAATATTTGAAGAATATTTGTCACACAGTTGGAGAATGAGGTCTTTGAAATAGCACAAATCTCTAAAATGACTCAAATGGGGCAGATATCAAGTTTGTGATATCGGTATCGGACACACGACACAGTGGTATCGTGGGATCCCTCATTTTTTAATAAATCCTTGTTCCAACAACAGAATGCACTTGGGATTTGAAATCCCCTTTATTAGAAACTCTGGTTCACCTGTTGTTTACCTAAAACCTCAGCAGTGTTTCCTGTGAAGAGGGATCAGTGGAGGATTAAGATTAAGTCGTGTCTTCGCGAACTTCTTGTTTTATTACTTTCGTGGCGTCTCCGTGCTGCTGGCACAACGTGGCACGTCTACGTCCTCTCTCTCTCTCTCTCTGGACGGCGCGGGGGTGTTGATTAAGAGAAGCGATCATATTTTCCACGTCAATAGGGCGCAATGGGGAATTTCTACGTTTTTATAAATGAATTGCTGGAGATAAAATGTTTGATGAGCAAATAACAATCTGCTTATTGCAAGAAAACTCTAAACCTGACAGCTTAACGGAAATATATCAGCCCTTTCAGAGAGGACTTGTATGACGGACGGATATTTGACGCTAATTATGTGACATATTTCATCAAAGTGAGTGAGAGAAACAATTTAGAATCAGCTCCCTGTGGTAGTTTCAGTCACAGAGACTCATAAGAGAATGTGCTTCTTGACATAAAGTGTTAGTTCAGGTTTTTTTTTTTGAAGTGTTGTTGTATGAAGTACTGGCACATTGTCAAGCCCTACTAAAGGCCACATTATATTTCTCCGACTGCGTATGCGTTATCCGTCTGCGTCACCACGGAGACGCCTCGAGCCTTTATACTTCTGCGTCATGGTGACGGACAGGCGCTGCAATTTCCCTCCCGATCAGTAGGGGTCGCTGCGCAAGGTTGTTGTGCTTCTGGCTACAGTGAGCAATGGCGTCCGAGAGAGAAAGAGAGAGAAAGACTGTTGTTGTTGAAACAGTGGCCGTTTGTCACTTTTCTGTGTGACGGAACGCAGTTTTAAGATAATTTGAGGCGAGAAATTGGCCATTTAGAGTCTAAACATGTGCTGTGTGTGTTAAGACATGACGTTTTTATAGTTTGGCAGCGGCGTTACCGGCGGGGATCAGCCCCGCGTCTGTTGGCGCGCGGTGCTCACTGTGAGCCGGCACAGAGCAGCTTCGCTCGGCCTGTACTGAGGACCAATCGCAACTCTTGCCGTCTCCGTTGTCCCTTGACGGAGTGACGGACACTTAAAAAATATTCCGTGCAGTCAGAGACGACGCAGAGACTCTACAACAGGTTCTGCGTCGACGCAGAGGACTCTGCGTAACCTACGCAGAGCACTTTACGCATAAATATAAATTGGGCTTAACTGTGCTGTGCGTGCCCAAGAACCAGCTTGAGACACGGACAACTGCTCTCACGGAAAACATGGCTGGCAGTCGGGACGCAGAGGACACAGATATTAGCCTCTTTAGAAAAGATTCGCTGCATAAAACCTTTTGCTTTATAGTACTAGAATAGGGGTAGAAAAAAAAATGTGTTTCCAAAACTCAATTTCCCCTGAGTTGAGAAATATCTTCATTCTTTTTTTTGTTACGTGCCCACCAGACACCTGGTCCTGGGGACCGAATCTATTTTCCCCGGATCCTATGTTCCCCGGGTCCCGCTTTGTATGTGACCGGGGAACATAGGACCCTTTCTCTAACCCTAACCATAACCCTAACCCTACCCTTTTTCAAAAAAAAGGGTCCCATGTTCCCCTGTCACATACAAAGTGGGGAACATAGGACCTTTTTTGGGCGAAACGGGGGGAACATAGGACCCGGGGAACATAGGTACGACCCCTGGTCCTGTTAGCATAACTGTTAGCAAAGATTGCGCACACCGGTCACATTCTGGTATGGATGGGTGGGTTTAAAAAGTGCGGAATTAGCGTTGCCGTTTCAAGGCTCGGAACAACTGTCACTGGTGGGCACGTAACAAAAATAAGAATGAAGATGTTTCTCGACTCGGGGGGAAACTGAGGTTGGGGGGGGGGCACATTTAAAAAAATAAAATAAATAAATACTTACCCTATTCTAGTAATACAAAGCTAAATGCAAATCGGTGAAGTATTCCTTTAAGTCTGAGATAGCTAATGAATATGGCCTGCTATATTTTGAGTGGGGGCCGTACCTATGTTCCCCGGGTCCTATGTTCCCCGCTTTGTATGAGACCGGGGAACATAGGACCCTTTCTCTAAAAAAGGGTCCTATGTTCCCCGCTGTTCACCCAAAGGGTCCTATGTTCCCCGCTTTGTATGAGACCGGGGAACATAGGACCCGGGGAACATAGGTACGACCCCTTTTGGGGGAAAACAAGCATCGGACACACATTGCAGTCAAATCTGTGTCAATACCTCATACAATACATACACTTTTAATATATTGTGTTCATAAAAAACACAACCTAAATCTAATCAGTCCATCTTAGAATCCAAGTAAACGTTTGTTCTACTTATTGAGTCTATGCGGCAACAGAAGTTTGATCAATAAAAATGTTAAAAAAAAAACTGTTTTACCTCCAAAGACGGGACGCCTTTGCTGATTGGCTGAGGATACTCTCGGAGGACGCGTTCTTCGTCCAGGAACTTGCCGTCTCTTCCGTCGATCGACGGTTGAAAAAGTCCGTAGTTGAGGACGTCTTTCAGGCTGTGGTTGAGCGTACACAGGATCCGCTGCTTGGCGACCCAGACTGTTGCATTTGGATTGAACCGCATGCATTTCTGGGTTTTTGTTTTTTTACGGTTTAGAGGAGACAAGAGAGACGTTAGTCATTAAGAAGTGACGAGTGGAGCGACAGACACAGTAATCAACACAATACACAAGCAGAGACATTTTTCTTGGCACCGAAATCGATGGCCAAATTGTCACGAGCAATAGCTGCCACTGCCACACGACCTTCTTTTGTTTGTATTATTATAGCAGCTAATGGTGTATAACTGTTCAGCTTGATTATGGGTGATGGCTAAAACTCGGCCTGTTATTCTCAAATCATCAATTATGTGTCACATTTTAAATTCCCCGCACCAAAGTCCACGGAGAAAATTGCTGTATATGCTGTAGATTGTGCTATTTTGTGGATTTAGTGTTTGAGATCCTTTGTTTGGATTTTCCAAAGTGACACTAACAGACCAAAGTGAGGCAGCAGTAGGACCAGCAGGTTCCCCGTGTACCAGCCAGTTAAACACCTGATTAAATTATAAAATGATTAGTTTGAGTTCCATGTCTCACAGACTTTTTGTTGTTTTATGTTCTTGTGTTGTGTTGCTGAGGTTCAAATGAAGATTTGCAGATACGGATCAGTGACCGATGTAAGTGACAAAAACCCAATTAATTTGTGGCAGACGTTTCGTTTGGGAACTTTTTTACTGACCCATGCAAACCGATTTGGACCTGCAACTAATAGGGCCTTGTTCAGACTGCAGCCCAAATCGGATTGTTTCAGCATAACCACATACGGAAGTCGCTTCAAATGCGATTCTGATCGGATTTTAACAGAACCGATTCAATCTGAACGTCTCAGATTTGTATGGTTTTGCGCCGTTCTCTGCCGCTTCTATCCCCACCGGGCGCGTTACTGTTGCGCAGCCTTGCGACCCAGCCATATCGCGGTGACGCGCACGGTGGAAATCGGGGGGGTTAGTCCTGTTCCGGTGCCGATGGTCTTCGCGGCCCATTTTGGTTCGTTTCGAACTTTGCATATGTGAAAGCAAACCGAACCCACGTCTGTTTGCTACATTGTTACATTTTTCTGACTGGTGCGGACCAAAGCAATCGAACAATATGTGTGAAAGCACCATTAGTCAGGAAGATCTGATTCTGATCTGATATGCTTACAAATCCATGTTGCGCTTGCAGTCTACACTGTAAACAAGGCCTGAGAGAATTAGAAGAGAACCACAGAATAATAGCTTTTATAATAACAACAAAAACCCTGTCACAGTTACAATAACGGAAAGATGGCCGCCGTACAAGACTGCCATTGTTACATTGTTGCAAAAATGACTGGTTTTGAAGACTCGTCTCCCGTCTCTGTCAGAGAGGATTATGGTCACTGTGCCAGTGCATTTTGCAAGTGTCTGTGAGTGTTTATTTGCTCGAGGAGCTGCTCAGCTGGTGACAGTCTGCGATAAAGGCCGACGCGACGAGCAGGCTGTGAACTCTACCTACAACCATAATCCTCTCGCCTGGCACGGAGTGGGGCAGAGGAGAGGGTGGAGGGAGGAAGGTGAAGGATGCACAGAAACAGATGTCTGGCATCCGTCCGGTGGCTACTTGCTGCCCTTTTGCTGCTTTATTACAGTGGCAAATCTCCATCAGTTGTTATTATCGCTGCCTCTTCAGTCCAAATATGAGCTCAAGTGGAGACCTCTTACATCATAGAAGAGTCTAAAAAAGAGACAATCATTTATGCTTGTTGTGGCAAAGGGAGTCAGCAGGTGCATGTGTCGTATATGTGTCCTCATAAAACGCTGACTTTCGGAAACTTTTGGTGAAGTTCCTGAGTTTCACTCTTCTCACACATACACGTAAGCAAAGGCAACGTCGAAATGTCTGAAACCACGTATTAAAGCTCACATAGAGTGGTCCATATATGTGAGTTATGGAGGTCTACTTACATACATTAACTTGTTTTTATGGTCAAAAACCTCCTAGTTGCTGTAAACGAGCCGATAGAAATCTCTCTTTTCTGATGCTGTTCCTTAGCCGCGATATTTCAGACTCTACTCTCACCCCCAGAAGACAGAGTGTGTTGTGATTGGCCAGCCAGCTTAGAGCCTTCCCAACTGTCTTGTGATTGGCCAATACCCAGAAGTGACATAATCAGCACACCCGCTCTCAGAAGCGCAGGCTCCCCCCTCTGGAACGGTGGATGCACTGCTCCTCATTATCAAAACATTGTTTTAACAATGTTTAAAAATAGCTTTGTCACGACTCCCCGCCGCAGTCCCTTTTATGACTTTGACCCAGAGTCAGACCCAGAGTCAGAAGACACTGTCGCTCGTGAAACACCTCCGCAACGGACGTTATTCTTCTTCTGCGGTTCAATGTACACAACCGGATGTGCCCAGACTAGTGCCCGGAGCAGGACGATCTGCTGTTCAGGAGAAATGCTGTTTACGTAACCGGACCGGGTTTTTTCAGAGATCTCGCTGAGCCCGAGATTACAATAAAACACAGCGTTCTCAGCAATGGCTGAACTGTTTGTTTCGAAACTTCAGGGCTTTGTAAACAAGGTAATGACGCAGATACACACTAAAAAACAGCATTAATTGGAACTTCCGGTCTAGGTTTTTGTCCGTGTGTGTGTCCAGGTGGTTCCTGGGAACCGATTGGCTCCAATATAAGAGGCCTGAGTATCTCAGCTCACGGTCAGACTGGTTGTTTTCAATAAACCTTCATTAATTGCTGGTGGTTTATTTGGAGTTGGGAAGAAGGAGTCTCCACATTCTTGTCGCGATCGGGTTTTCCCCAAGGCCAGGTCGCAACAATACGGCATAAATTCTGCTCTCTTTCTAACCACAACAGCTTCCCATTTTCCAGCGTTCCTCTCTTTCTTCTTCCATATCCTCCTGCTTTGTTCTGCCAGCAAAGCAGCTCTCGTAGCTCCATACTCGTCATGGACGTCCACCATGAAGCTATGCAAATCAACTCTCACACCGCCCCGAAGACACACACACACACACACACACACACACACACATCAAACAAAAGCACAACCACAGCACATAGTAGCTGAATTAGCTGATGCCACTATTGCAGAGCAGCGGGCTGCAGCTCCAGCTGTTCGTCCACAGGGACGTACGCACGCTGCTGCTGCTGCTGCTCTTTGATGATAAACCTTCATCTCCATATGCGTCTCTGCCAACGACGTTGAGCAACATCAATGGACGGCTACACAGTCCATATATGATGCTATATGATCCGGCAGGAGCTACAATGGACACTCTACAGGTGCTGACGAGGCTCCTGTACTGTGAATGTTAAACACATGGACCCTGCCGTATAGAAAAAAATGACATTCCCACACAAAGAACTGAATTCGCAATTTCTTTTAGTATTGATGTGGTTTTTGGAAAAAAAACAGTTATATTTATTTATTATAGAGAGGACGATAAATAAATTGTTTTGTTAACTAGGAAAAGGATGTGAAAGTAACACTCACTCACTTTTAATGATTGCCATTTTTACAAAAAAATATTATTTAATTGCATTTAATTTGATGTTTTACTGCTTTTTTTCTTTACTGAATGCCATCTCACGGGTGCTGCAATTGCTGTGTAACGTCAGAAAGTTGCTTCTCTGCAAAGTCAGTTTGCCTTTGCTTGTTTTCAGGTTTAAATGCTCTGAATTCCCAGTCGTCTGGTGTAAAGACGGAGGATGTGACTGTGCACACATAAAAACTATTATCAAAGTAGTCTGTGGGTAAACAAACAAACAAACAAAAAAAGGAATATTTTAGATAACAATTGTTATTCAGTGCAAATATGAGTTAGAAAAGATAGCAATTATCATTATGTCATAACACGTTCCTTCAATCATTTACTTTTCCTTCAGGGCTTCAACATTTTCATCATCTCATCATTGATTGTTCCAGATTATCACAACAAAGAGGATTTTAATCCAAACTCAAATCCTTGTCCATTTAAATCATTTTAAACAGAGGAAGTTGTCTTTATGATTTGTATTTATATTGTTTTCTGCTGGTATTTGTTGCCAACATGACTTCTTTTCACTGCTTTTGCCTTTTTTGGTAAGATCTACTGAACAAAACCATGTGATTTCGTCAACACGTCAACACGCTTCTCTACGCACAGGTCTGTTAAATCAACCCCCTACAAACTGGGCCCCACTCCACAGTCACAAAGAGTAGGTTTTTACTGGGGAAAAGTCACTGCAGTGTGAATTTGGTCAGTCAGTCAAGGACTTTATGTTAAAGTGGAAACGACAGAATGGAATTCAGGAACAAGCGTCTTTGAAAAGCACAGGCAGATAACGAACATGTCTGCTTTCTCTGGAAGATTGCAATTGTTATTTATTCATGGACAGAGTTTCTGTCTGTGGTTTCAATTAAAGGAAAGCGTCTCATCTCTAACACAGTTTTACAGTAAACTAAAAGTACTGCTGTGTGTAAGAGTCAAAATCATCTTAATGTATTTTTATTTATTCACACTAATAATATATTCATACCCAGGTTGATCTTTTCTAAAGTTTTACTTGTACCTTATCAGAATGCGTGTCAGAGAGGCCGTGACTGGTATTTAAATGACTGAACAGGCACAGCTGAGGCTGTTTTCTATCCTCAAATCTTCAACCTGTCCGTCAGACCAGTTTACACCAATCCCAAAATTATTATTGGCTACTTTTCCTGAGCATTAACAAGACACAGGTCTATACTTGACTTAAACAAGACATATATATAATATGTAAAACATCAACCTTGCCTTGACATGTTTCGACCACTTCCTGTGGTTAGGTGGTGTTACATGTGACATGTGTCACTTCCTGTTATATTTATACAGGTCTGTCAGAGGGGATGACCACTCCCCCTGCTGTCTGACGTCCTGTTAAGGACAGCATCCCAGGTGTCGACAACAGGAAGTGGTCGAAACATGTCAGGTAATAAAAAAAAATAAAAATAAAAAGCAACCTTGAGCATTTAATAATGCTGCTTCAGTCCCAGTTCAAACACTTTGTAGAGGGTAGTTGCCAAAGATTCTTGAACACAGAATCACTGAGCTGCTATGCTGTGACACTGTGTTCATGCATAAACACATACTTTTTAGTTTTAGAAACATTGAACCTGCTTAGTTAATTTCAGCAACAGGTGGAGATTGAAAGTTAAATTTCTCTGGTCAAGGCGTTTTTGAGAGGTGTAGAGAGGCTTTTTAGTTTTGGTAACGTTCGGCATTACAAACCCATAGATACAAAACACAGAATCTGTTGCCTGCAAACTGAAATTTAAATCATGAATATACAGGTTGCACAATTACCAGTGAAGCCAGATTATATAATTCCAGCAGCTTTAACATGTGTTTACTTTGCACAAATTTAAAAGAACATATTGAAATAGAGAAACACACTCAAAGTACTGCTGGATAATTAATACACAGGTGTCCACTCAAATCAATCTTACACTCACACTGACACACGTATCATTGGGACAGATTCTCACCGTCTGCTGCAGGTCGGGGACGAGGATGCGGACGACCTGCGAGTTTATGTGGATGTCGTCCATGCGGTGCGGCGATGGCTCGGCCGTAGCCCTTATAGTCTCGTAAATGGTCTCTTCGCGGGAGCTGTCGGAGGCACAATCGTCAGAATAATCTGAAAAGCTCTGGGCCATCTCATCCTCACTGGAGGTGGGACTCCGGGGCATAGTCAACAGGCCCGGTGGATTCAGCTAGGAAACACAAGGAGAGCAGAAGGTCAGAGGCGGTTCGTTATAGAGCATCTGCGTTAATATTAAGGAATTCCCCCTGCTCCCATTAGGCAGCTCTCGCCTCTTGAGAGAGTGTGCAAAGATGCCGCTTGTTAGATTGTTCGTTTTAACTCGTCCGTTTCTCTGAAACCCCCAGAGGAGTCACTGTAAGTGAGCGTCTTCATGAAGAAGCTGCTGCTGCTGCTTCATTACAGTTACTGTGCGTCAGTATGAGAAAAGCTGCTCCTCCACGGCTCCCAGCTCCTGAAGAAAAGGGCCGAGCATGTGCTGGACTCCATTAAAGGTAAGACGTCGTCCGCGTGATTTATGGACGAAGCGCACAACATCTCATCACTCACAGCCTGTCCTTTAGCCGAGGTTGTCATGGGAGACCTGCGTGAGATTAAGTTAAGTTTTAAAAATAACTGACGATCTAATCATTCACGTCTTAATCTAAATGGTTTCCTTATTAGGGAGCATGTGGGTACTCATGGGTTTAACCGTAATGAATTGATTAAAATAAAATATATCCAGCGTCACTGCACAGACCTGCAGATATCGACTACAGACTGAATATAAAAATGTATGCAGTAGCAGGCAGCCACCAGGAGGCGCCTCCACAATTTGTCAATGAGAAAAACAGCCTAGTTCTTATTCGATTTATTTATCAGTAAACATTCTCCTGTGGACTGATTTCAGTCACTAGTGTCACGTATTCTTCAATAAACATGATGGTATAGTTTAGGTTTTTTAAATGGTGTTTTGTCAGGTACTTATAGACATTTTATATACATGTATACATTGTAGAAATTCAGTGAAAACATGGTTATGAGCAGGGTTGACAAAAGATAAAAACAGATTTGATCCCCTTAACACTGGGCTAACCTTATCAAATCTACATAATCTTTAAAGGTACTGTAGGCTGGAATCTTGTGTTATTGATCAATAACTCCCTCATCACCTTTCATCATAACGTAAATCAGTCTGCACCTCCTCAGGGGCCTCATTTATAAAACTGCACGAACGCCTGAAAAGTTGTCGTACGTACAAAACACAGGAAGTGAATTAATATTCAGATTCATGCCAGTTTCCCTTTAGAAATCACAGTGAACTTGCAATTCAATGCATCTCAAGTGAGTTGCAGGTAAAACCCACAGTTGCCCATAAAAAAATCTATGAAAATGAATATTCATTGATCATTGGCAAACACAGAGAAAAAGAGTAAAAAGCCACAATTTAATTGGGCATCCACTGTCGCCTGCAAGGTTAGTGAATGTTAAGAGGGATTAGACAACGTAAGCAGGGTTGTTAGTCAAATTGGATTTGTACGTACAGTAATCACCAAACCTAAAAGCCTGTTTATGTGCACACTGGATCCAACAGAAAAAGCTTGTGGAAGTCGGAACCAGCTCAAAATCCATTCATCATCACTGGCCACATGATCTCGCTGCTCTCTAAAAACTCTGAAGCTTCCATTTGTCTCATCCTCTAACAGACACAAATAAGCCATTTTGAATCATTGTGATAACGTTTCTTTTTATACCCTCCACATCTGATTTAATCTGAGCAGCTTCAGTCGTAGCAACTACACTGACCGTAAATATCCGACTGTTCTGCTCTTTTACTGTATAACGTGAATGAAATGAAGTTGAAAACATGCATGCGAACTTCACATATCTGTAGTTTACTTTGTTATTTATATTTCTAGCAACTTTTACTTTTACTCCACTACATTTACTTCATATATTTCTATTTTTGTATACTGCAAAATTACATTTCATTCTGTGATATTTATATTCTATATGCTGCTAAAATCACATCTCACACTTTGATATTTATATTTCTATATTTCATATACTGAAAAAAATTACATTTCATACTGTGGAAATAGTCTTATTTATTTTTTATACCCTGCTATGGGTCACGTCTCATAGAAATGCACTATTTATATTTAAACCCTGCTATAGACCTGCTATTTCATACTGTGAAATAAGAATTTGATGGCTGTTTATCCTTTTAATGTAGTACGCTGCAACTGAAAACCCACCTCACCTTAACTAGGGAGAGTTGTTGTCGCCAGAGCAGGTACTAAAGAAAAGCTCCAGGTACTATCGCTAATGGAAAAGCAAAATAACTGTGCCGCGCTGAGTCGAGTTGCGCTGGGACCATGTAGTGGAAAAGCACCGTAAGTCTCCAGGAAATGAACGTCAGTCAATGTAATGTCCTGTAAAGTCATGGAAACCAGTGTGTGTTTATGTGTGTACCTGGTGTTCCTTATGTTATGGGGACCTAAATCTGTTTATACGGTCACATTATGGGGACTTCAAAAATTCAGGGTTAGGGCACTAGTAATTATGGTTAAGGTTAGAGGAAGTCTCCAGGAAATGAATCTCAATGTCAATATAATTTCCTCTGAAGTCAAGGAAACCAGTGAGTGTGTGTGTGTGTGTGTGTGTGTGTGTGTGTGTGTGTGTGTGTGTGTGTGTGTGTGTGTGTGTGTGTGTGTGTGTGTGTGTGTGTGTGTGTGTGTGTGTGTGTGTGTGTGTGTTTTTGTACTTGCGGCCAGTGAGGGTTTTTAACCAACAAAGTGAAGTCATTTTTACGGAGTGAGGACATTTTGGCCGGTCCTCACTTTGTTTTCATTGAAATCATTCCTTAGGTTGCTATAACATGCTATACTCAATTTGTCAAAAAAAAAAAAAAATCTAATTTTGGACAACAGGACGTTTTTGTCAAATTTTTGGCCAAAAATTTTGGGTCAAATATTTTTTTCAAATTTTGGGTAAAACATTTTTTTTCAAATTTTGGTAAGAATTTTTTTTTCAAATTTTGGTAAAAAAAAAATTCAAATTTTGGCTCAATTTGTTTTTGCAAGTGTTGGGTCAAATTTTTTTTTTATTTTGGGTCAAATTTTTTTTTCAAATTTTGGACAACATAGTATAGTATGACGTTTTTGTCAAATTTTGAACTAAACATTTTTGTTGATGTATGATGTTTTTGTAAAATGTTGGACCAAAAATTAAAAATCGAAAAAAAAATTCCAGCCCTTTTTGCTCTGGGGCTCCACCTGCAGACATTTTATGGTACTGCAACCAGTAGTTCTTTGTAGACATTTGTAATTATGGTGATTTATATTTAAGTGGAAATGATGGTCCCTACTTTGCCAGCAACCCAGTCCTCAGTATGCAGCAAGTACAATAATGTGTGTGTGTGTGTGTGTGTGTGTGTGGATCAATGACAGATGTGTCAAAACTGAAAAACATCCTTTTGGGCACATGACAGATGCATATGTTTTCTGCTGCCACACACACACGTAGGCACGCACGCACACACACACACACACACACACACACACACACACACACACACACAAACACACATATAAACCAATGATGAAACCCCTGAGAATTGGAAATGATAAATTGCACTTGTCAGGTTGATAATATCTAATCCATCTGCTTGTGTGAAAACAGACAGTAAAAAACGTACAGTAGGTCGACCCAGATCTGTCCATCATAATATAATATATACACGAGGAGAAAGCTGTGTGTTATGAGTTGAGGTGCTGAGACGTGCTGTTAAGTAACAACAAGGTTTCAGAGCAGCTGAACACGGAGTATCACTCAGCCTTGGAAGAGTAAGTGCTTCCTTTTAAGTCACGGTGACTTAAAGCACTGACATTTTACAAAGATGATCAAAAAAAAACACTCTTCTAAGGAAGAACAGCACGGTATAGTTTATGGACGTGTTCTTCGAGAAGAGAATAAAAGAAACACTGGCTCAATGTCTGACATGAGCTCTAATAAAGCTGAAGGGCTGTTCATGAGTCAGAGTTAAAGAGTAATACTTTGAGTGAAAAGTGAAATGTGGAGGTGCACCAAACAGTAATTCATAAAAGTATTGTAGTGTAGTGTCGTAAATGAAGAGAAACTAAACTAAAATGTCTCCATCAGTATCAGGACGCTACAGCGTGTGTTACAATTATGATTTGATATTTAATATCAAATCATAATAAGATTGTGACCTAGTGCTGGGCATTAAATCAAGCAATATAACGTTCTTCACAATCAATATCAAACACCCTTTCAGACACAGCGCAAAACTATCATCAATGATTCCCCCTCAGATTTGTGAAATCCGTTAACAACCAAGGTCGACCAAAGTGCTTTACAGAGTTAAAGGCACAACAACATCAAATAAAAAATAAAAAAACAGAACTAAAACAGTGAAATAGTGACATAATATATAGTAAAATGGTTAAAAACTACTTAGAAGTGTCTGGGTTGAACTTTTCTTATCCTGACGTGAAGGTCAAGGAATGTGGGTCTTTAAAAGAGATCGAAAATGCTCAATAGTGGAGCCAGATTCAATTTCCATGGGTGAATCGTTCCAAAGTTTGGCTACAGAAAAAGCCCCAGTTTTTAGTCAGGATCTAAGGGTGCTTTCACACCTACAACATTTGGTGAGCACCAAACGTGTTTGGTCCCTTGGTTCGATCCGTTTGCGTCTGTGTGAATGTAATCTCGGTGGCGCGCCCGGTGGAATCAGGGGTTAGTCTGGTTCCGATTCCAGTGCCGACGGTCTTCGCAGTCTATTTTGGCTCGTTTAGAACTTTGCATTATGTGAAAGTAAACCGTACCCACGTCTGTTTGCTACACTGTATCATTTTTCTCACTGGTGCAGACCAAAGCAATCGAACTATAGGTGTAAAAGTAGCCTTTTCTTAGACCTCAGAGCTCAGGATGGGGTGAGAAGAAGAAGGAGATTGTGCCAAAATAAGTTTAAAATAAGTTGATTTTCACTTCAAACCTAAACCAGGAACAAAACTCAGTTTTTAAATGATGATCATTACCGAGTAAACACACACACACATACATGTATACAGGCTTAGATCCTTGTCATCTCCTTTTGTTCTCTCCATAAAGGTTGTCATTTTTATCTAAAGGTCACCACCACAGCGGTTTAACCCTCACAACAGGGGAATGAGGTTAAAGTTCTGTTGCTTGGCAAAAAGACACTGAAGGAGGAGGAGGAGGAGGAGGAGGAGGAGGAGGAGGAGGAGGAGGAGGAGGAGGAGGACCCGAGTTATCGCCTACTGGAAAAATCCCTTTCAATAAACCTGTTTATATGATTTCCTGGGTCACTGCAGGACAGGGCATTGTTCAGCGGTTCCTCAGGAGATGTTTAATGAGCCTTGGTTTTAAAAGGCGCTCAAACAATCACACAAAGACGACGTGCGGTCTTTAATTGGAAACGCAAAAAGGAAGCTTTACACTGTGTGAACATTTAAATGTAAATTCTATCTATTGTTCAAAGTGCAAAACTTCCATAAATGATACGCTGTGTTTCTAAATGTGCCTCCATACTCAGCCTCTAACGCCAGATGAAGCCATTTATCTGTCAGTCATAATATTTTACAAGAAAAGCTTTGTGTGGGGGAAAAAATGGAACGGAGCCAGGGAATATGAACACTTGAGTGCTTTTAGTTTTTACTTTGCTCCGGAGATTATCCACAGATATATATATATATATATTGAAACAAAGATTATTGATACTATTTTGATCTGAACGAGCAGCACAGCTCACTTGTGTGACAGACGTGTCTCAGGTGAACAGTGTGGCTGTTAAAGGTAGGCTGATAGATCACTGTATTGCTTAAAACAGCCCACTTGTAACCAATGAGTTAATGCATTGTCACAAAAATGAAAAATGTTAGTCACCTATGGAACAGACAGGCCTGTAAAAACACCGTCCAATCATATTGAACGGACCCGAATGAATGGATAGATGAATGAATGAATGAATGAATGAATGAATGAATGAATTGGATTGTGATGCATCGATCAAAGTGCTATCTCACCTCTCTCACCCCCCCATGTACATACCCCTCTTTGTGCATAAACCGCACATGCTCAGGAGACAACGCCAGAGCTTATGCTACCATGCTAAATCCAACAAGAGAGTTGCAGCAACATTACAATCTTAGAAATAAGAGTTTTAAAAGTGTTCTTCTGCAGGGGCTGAGGTTCTACCTGGAACCATTTGTTTTTCAAGGGTTCTTGGTAACACTAATGGTTCCAGTAAGAACCATTTTGATCCAGAGAACCCTTTAAAACCCCTTTCCTGAATAAAGGGTTTTAAAAGGGTTCTTGGTAACACTAAGGGTTCTCCTATGAGGACAAGCGAAGAACCGATTATGTTTCTACTTAGCACTTTTATTTCTAAGAGTGTATGACCAGAAAAGGTTGCAAATGAAAGACGATTTTTGGGGGGAAAGCTACTACAAAGAAAACCAGAGTGAACATCTGTTCTACATCTGAACTGAAAGCCCAGAGAAGGCCATGGTGGCTCTGTTTCTACTGGATAGATACACTCTTAGAAATAAATGTGCTAAGTAGAACCCTATAAGGTTCTTCGGCTTGTCCTCATAGGAGAACCCTTTTTGGCTCCAGGTAGAACCTTTTTAAAAAAGGTTCCACCTGAAACCCTTTTGGAGGGTTCCTCCAAGAACCCTTTTAAAACCCTTTATTCAGGAAAGGGTTTTGAAAGGGTAATCTGGACCAAATGGTTCTTACTGGAACCATTAATGTTACCAAGAACCCTTTAAAACCCCTTTCTTCTGGAAAGGGTTTTTCAGAAGCAAACGGTTCACTGTGTGTGACTGTGTGAACTTTTTAGTAGTATTTGTTGTTTTTCATCATCATGTTGTCAATTGAACAAGAATCCAAAAAACTTAGCGTGTCCCTAAAGTTACTGTTGCACACTCCTTTGCTCTGGAGGCGGAGTTTCAGAGGGAAGTCTGAAGAAAGGGGCTTGGACTCAAAAAGTTTTTTTCCAGGATCTCCAACCCTACCTTTAACAGTGATTCCTCAATGAAAAGCAAGACCTTCTGCACTTCTCACACGTCCATTGTGGCCCCAGTCTAAGAGCTTAAAAGGGGAAAAAACTCTTGCATCTTCCAGTTTGTGTTTACTTGTGCGAGCAACGCGAGGAGTCAACACAAATGATGCTGTTACTAAACAGCACCAGTTTGCATTTGTTGTTGAACCGCGGCACTAACTGTGCAACAGTCACATTTTGATTTAACGCGATAATAACACAAACTGTGCTCATAACTCTCTGTGTGAAAGGGTTCAGATGTGGCCACTTCAACACACACAGAGGGAAACAAATAAAATCATCTAATCCATTTTAATAAGTGCTTTAATCAGGACTGTTTAATTAGCCGGATATTTCACCACTCATCTGCTGTCAAGCAGCGTGTTGGCCCCGAGTGTCAAACTGAGAGGAAGAACAAAAGCAATAAATACAGCTGTTATTAAAAAGTCTGCTCTGAACTCATCATGTGAACCTGCAGAGAGAGAGAGAGAGAAAAAAAATCTGAACAGAACTACACCCATTTAATTGAGGCAAATTACACAGCATTACCAATATTCAGATCAGATTACATGTAACCTGGATTCAAAGCAACAGAGTTGTCATGGCAACAGTGACTGATCTGTCTCACACACACACACACACACACACAGTGATTCCTGTTTGGGTTTGATGAGCATCTTCTTTTGTAGTTAACAAGCTCACAAACGGAGGTATGCACAGACTGGCAAAGAGAGAGCGGGGCCACCCCCGCATTATCTATGTTCAGTTTCCTGCTGCTCTAACAACAGCAGTTTCACACACACATACACCTGAAGTTCTGATTATCACTAAATCATTATGCCAATATCAACAAATGGACAGGTTCAAAGTTGATACCAACATGATCTCATGCAACAAATCAGTCATAAGTTTTTCATTTGTCTGCAGATTGATCTCCTGTATCAGTGCTGCTGAAAAGCCACTCAGGTATTCAAACTTATAACTATAACTATTATTGTCCTGCACATGCAGCAGCATCCTGTAGAGGGCGGTGTGCAAGCACCACGTTCGCCTCGCGCGGATGCCACGAGGGAGGAAGGCAGCGGCAGCGGCAGCGGCAGCGGCAGCAGCGGCAGCCGCAGCCGCCCCCTCGGGGTCTCCCACTTCCCACGCTACTACTCACGTGGCGTGCTTCACTCTCACTCATTCTCTACTGTCCTGTGTTCCACATGAGGGTCAAAAGGTGACTGGAGCCAAACATGGCTGACACAGCATGAAAGGTGGGGAGGGGGGGGGTATATCCTGGACCTTCACATCTGGCCCTGTGATGGACAATCATTCACTCTCACACCTATGGTCAATTTAGAGTGACCAATTAACCTAAAGCGTCACTCAGATTTCATATTTTATATTAATCAATAATAGGACTATCAATAGTTGTGCAGAAGTCAAAACATTTGAACGTGTAGTTCAGGGGTCACCAACCTTTTTGAGTCAGAGAGCTACCTTAAGGGTAAAAAATAATATGGAGGGCTACCATATAATATTTTTTTGTTTGTTTACCATTTAAATGATTAATATTATGCATTCAACTGCATACACATTCCTTCCAGTGCTTACTCCTAACGATTACCAGTTTTTATAAACAATATCAAAGATATTTTACTGACAGATCATACGGATACATGCAAGTGAGGTGAAGTGAAGTGAGCCCGCGGGCACCGTATTGGCTGCCCGCGGGCTACCAGGTGCCCGTGGGCACCACGTTGGTGACCCCTGGTGTAGTTGGTGAAAATAAAAATGTAACCTGCCTCTCTCTACTGTATACGGCACAGTCTTATAGCGTCTGTGTATACATTTTGACATAGTAATGGAAAAGCCTGAAAGCTCTGTGTTCTAACCCTGGATTTCCACTGGACGCGGAACGGCCGCGGCGCGGTCGCCGTTGCAAATCGCTTCCATTCTAATCAATGAGAGCATTCCCACCGGCCGCGCTGCGGAGCGTCTCAGCAGCGGCCCAGAAGCAGCTCACCGCCGCAGCGCTATCGATAGGAATCAGTTCTATTTTTTCCGTTGCCCGCTGCTGAACCTCGTAAATTTCAAGGAAGCAGATCGCACCAGACAGGAAAAGCGACACAGAATCAAAGTAAAACACTTCCGCCCCCCCTTTCAAAATAAAACACAATACGCATGTAATATCGCCTGTCACAACTTCACATCAACATTACGTCGTCACCGCTGCTGCCAGGTAAACAGTCAATTAATCAGAGCGTCTCTGAGAGTCATAATGTACGACGAGAGACTGATTGTTGAAGTGGAGAAACATAAAATCATTTATGACACTAGATCAACAGTTCTTCCACGTCGGAGAATGAAAAGAAGCTGTGTTGTTGTTGTTTACTTTATACACACAGTCTATCGCTGGATCTCGCGTCCGTTCGAGATTATCGCGCGATCTTCCGTGAATACCGCTGGCTCCCATGGCTCCGCGCCGCTGCCGTAACGCGCCCGGTGGGGATTGACGCCGGGCAGAGGACGAAGCAGAACCGCGCCGCTGCCGTTCCGCGGCCGTTCCGCGTCCAGTGGAAATCCAGGGTAAGGGTTAAAGTTAAGGTTAGTTTACATAAACCTTGAGTGTAAACATAGACCTTGAGTGTCTTGAAAGGCGCCTTAAATATAATGCATTATTATTATTATTATTATTATTATTATTATTAAGTGACATAAATGACAAAGACAAATGGAAAAGAATGTGTAATCCGGTATGCATGGCTGGAATACCAGACGGGCTCATATAAGCGACTGTGTAGATACAGCATGGAAACAGCATGGACAGTCCTTCATACGTGTGGTCACAGAGACTGTGTGACAGCAGCAGCAGCAGCAGCAGCAGCATTCTTTCACCTTTAAGTGTCAGATAAACATGTGCAGGAGAAGAAACCAACGAGACGGTCTCTCCTCTGGCCATTGTTCAACAACAGCGAGCTGCGATCTCCTCACGTTTGGGTTATTGTTCAGTCACACACACACTGTCTCTTGCCTCTTCCACCTGCCCACTCGTTTAACACAGCAACACTGGCTTAACGTGTCATATTCAAATACCAGTCCTCGGTTACATCCTTCAGCCTCCCACGGCCGTGAAAATATTAAAATGTGGGTCTAGTGCTGGTTAAATAGAGGAAGCTAATCAACTTTAAAGTGATAAGGGTCATAGAGACTGATACTGGAGCACTCACTGTTCATTTTAGGATCCCTCGAACCATTTGAAAGCTCAAGTATTTCACTCAAACAACATGAACACTGAGATTCCAGTGGATTCATTTAAAGCTTTGACTCAGGTAAGTTAGAATGAAATTAAAAATTGACAGAGGTATTTCTTTCATATTTGGTTTTGGTGACATTGATTATACTGTGGACAGTGTCCCTCATATTTTAGTGTTAAAATTGTGTCATCAAAGCAGCACTTTAAGTGTTAATGTGTTAATGTCATCAGCCATTATCAGAACTTTGACTCCATGGATCTAACACTAAAGGCATCAATTCACCCCACCTCTGTCACTCAGGTTTGCTTAATGTCATGTAAACATGTTAGTCTGACTAAAAGCAAGCTAGTCTTAGTCAGACTGACATACCTGGATAATACGATTCCTAGTCTGATTACTCCTGCATTTATAATGTCGTGGCGTTCTGGGCACGCACCAAAATTTCCTCCCCGATCTTTTGCAGAAGAAAAAAAAAATGACGTATAAATTGCAGTACTGTTGCTGGAAATCATACGGCGGTGGGCGTCAGCAACCACAGGAGCCCTGTTCCTTCCATCTAATCTGCACGATTAACACGTATAGCAGGTACGAAACATACGGAACCACAGCACGATCCATGTCATCGTCATCAGTTTAGAGAGATACAGCGCCACCTATAGAGGCCGAGTCAGACTTACACGGTCAAGAAATCAATGTCTGGGTGTGCAAGTTGTCTGGTTGACTGTCTTAGTCAGACTAAGGCCTTAACTCAATGAAACTGTGCATGTAAACGTGCTGAAACTGAAGCCGAGTCATTTGACCCAGGAATGAATGGCAACTGTATCCATTATCATTCCAGAGAGAAGCTGGATGAACCACTCACACCTCGTCTCAGGTGATAACAATTACCGAGATGTTGGTGGAAGGGTCAGCGACTTTGCGAATAACAACTCACACAAGTCCGTGAGAAAGGACAAAATTCTGTTCTGATTAAGAAGTGAGTTCTAATAATCATTAAATGTGCTATATCAATACTTTGACTTGACTAAAAACCACAGGCAGCTTGAGAGGATAACGACAAAGAACATAATATATGCCGTCATCTGGAGACGCCAGAGCATCTCACTATAATAAAAGGTTAATTTATGCTCAATTTCAGTTACATATACAGAAACCGACAGGGACTGACGTCTCTCCTCTGTGTTCGTTTCGTCCATTATTGATCGTTTCATTCATATTTGAAGTCTTCTGAGAGCATATGGATTTGGATTAAACAGAAAAAAATGGAGCAGTGCCAGCACCACGGCGTCGCTGGAGCAGCAAACACAAAACAAATGTGTAGCTTATAAAAGTACAGCCCATAAAACCTCTCAGCTGGAGCACAGATGAATAATCCCCACGGGAAAGACAACCTGAGAGCTACTACTACGGCCACTGTTGTCAGTTCACACCAGGAGCACAGTGCAAATCATCCGAGCTCAAGTGAAGTGACGAAGATAACATGTTTTCTTTTTTCTGTGCCAGAGTGAAAATAAATCCATTCTGTGTCCATCACGTGAAACAGTCAGCGGACAACACACCGTTCATCTCAGCCACACGTAAAATGACACAAGCGCTGCTCAAATTCATCTTGCGGTGACAGTTTTTTTTCCACCAATGCTGCGAGTCGTCCGCTCCGCGTGAGTGAGCAATGTGTGTCCAGAGGGGGTTTGTCTTGACATCACTTCTGACATGATTACACCAGCTCCACACTAACAGGGGCTGCTGTGAGAGGACGTCAGTGCAACTATATCACTACAGAATATCGTCTCCCGACATCTTACTGTTCCCTTATATCACCTTACATACAGTACCACACGTCACACTGTGTTGAGGTTTGGCGACAAGTTAAGAAAATTCACTATACATAATTATCGCGAGATTAAAGGCCACATTATACTTCTCCGACTGCGTATGCGTTATCCGTCTGCGTCACCACGGAGACGCCTCGAGCCTTCATACTTCTGCGTCGTGGTGACGGACACGCGCTGCAATTTCCCGCCCGATCAGTAGGGGTCGCTGCACAAGGTTGTTCTGCTTCAGGCTACAGTGAGCAATGGCATCCGAGAAAGAAAGAGAGAGAAAGACTGTTGTTGTTGAAACAGTGGCCGTTTCTCACTTTTCTGTGTGACGGAACGCAATTTTAAGATAATTTGAGGCGAGAAATTTGCCATTTAGGGTCTAAACATGTGCTGTGTGTGTTAAGATATGACGTATTTATAGTTCGGCAGCGGCGTTATCGGCGGGGATCAGCTCCGCCTCTGTCCGGACGCCCAGAGCGCACTGAGAGCCGGCACAGAGCAGCTTCGCTCGGCCTGTCCTGAGGACCAATCGCAGCTTTTGCCGTCTCCGTTGTCCCTTGACGGAGTGACGGACACTTAAAAAATATTTCGTGCAGACGGAGACGACGCAGAGGCTCTCTGACAGGTTCTGCGTCGACGCAGAGTCTCTACGTAGCCTACGCAGAAGTATAAATTGGGCTTAACACTCTTTTTGGCCGAGAAAACTTTGTAGTTTTTTTTTCACATGCATTGCAACAACTAGTAGCGTTAGAAAAACTACAACGCCGCAACGGATCGAGCTACACCGGAAACAAAACAACAGGCATGCTGCATTCACTTGTTTGGGGAAGTGTGTCTTAGTGCCTGTTGCAAGGGCCGCGAGGGCCGGGCGCTTGACACCATGAACCAAGAGCCCGCTTGGGGATCACTTCCCCGCCTCGCTGGGTGAGTGAAATTGAATTTCTTCGCTTTGACATTCAGAGCACTGGGCGAAAATCACATCGATTCAACACCACACCGCGGGTGCATGCGACAAAAATAAAATCAAGGGATATTTATAATAGATAAAAATGTGCGATTAATTGCGATTAACCCAATAACACAGGACCACACTCACCCACTGCACCACTGTTTCTCCCTGTTACCCTCTGGTCGACGATACAGGTCCCTCAGATACAACAGAGTACGTTTTAAAAACAGTTTAATCCCCACAGCCATCGATACTCAACAATATGTGATTATGGTCTGAAATAGATATCTGTATTACTGTAATGTGTTCTATGGATATGGTGTGTGCTATGGTGTCTCCCTGTTTGTATAGCTGTGAGAATGAATTTCCCCACAGGGGACAATAAACTAACTAACTAACTAACTAATAACAAGGCAATCGTAGGTGGCGGACTTCATCCCATTCACGCAACAAGCTTCTGGCGGCCTCTACTGGTCATATTGGCAAGTGCAAGCGCAAGTGTGGAAGACACAGCTACACAAAGCCACTAAAAACAATTCCCCCCACAATAACAATACTTCACTCCCACTCCATTGGCTGAAGAGATAACAAACAAAGGTTAGACTATGACTCTAATATCACATTATTTATTGGGACCTGCACATAAACATGTTTATTTAAAAAAAAAAAAAAATGGACATATTTTATCTCTGTATCCATCATGGGAAAATGTGGAAGGAAAGTGCAATTTCATAGAGATTTGGTTCTGCAAATTCTCCACAGTTTACCGTTCACACATGACAAACACAGCAGAAGAATCTCTCTGTAATCCAGGCGAGGGGCTGGTGTCTGGGTTGATTTTACAGACGGACGAACACTCACACTCATTGACTCACTATGGATTATGCAGGCACTCATACTGCCAGAGCTCACTCTGACTTTCTCTGGAAATTTGACTAAGGAGCTGGCAAAATAATTCCCAGAATGTAGGTCTGTCTCTGGGGGTTTCCAGGAAGCTTTAATAATGTTAATGTTCCTTATAATGTACAACCAAAAACAACAGTTTGCAGCGTTAAGGGTGAATAACAATGTGCTCCAGTGACTGGAATGCTTAGAGAGACATGGTTAACATATGGTCCCTTTGTGATACATGAGCTGTGACAAACACAGTCTGTAGATATGGCTCCTCTGGACACATTGCACTCTATCAAATGGCTGGCAGCCATGGACATGTGCATATGTGAGCCGTACTGTTTTCACACACACACACACACACACACACACACACACACACACACACACACACACACACACACACACACACACACACACACACACACACACACACACACATTCTTGTACTTGCTGCATACTGAGGACCAGCATTTCCACTTTATAAATCAACACAATTACAAATATCTACTTCATGAACGACATCTACAAAAAACTACTGGTTGCAGTACCATAAAATGTCTGCAGGTGGAGCCCCAGAGCAGAAAGGGCTGGAATTTTTTTAGATTTTTTTATTTTTTTTTGGTCCAAAATTTGACAAAAACTTCATACTATACTATGTCGACCAATTTTTAAAAAAAACATTTGACCAAAAATTTTGGTCCAAAATTTGTCGTCCAAAATTTGACAAAAACGTCATACTATACTATGTCGGCCAAAAAATAAATAAATAAATTTGACCCAAAATTTTTGGTCCAAAATTTGACAAAACCATCATACTATACTATGTCGTTCAAAATCTGAATCTTTTTTTTTGACAAAACCATCATACTATACTATGTCGTTCAAAATTTGAAAAAAAACAATTTGACCCAAAATTTTTGGTCCAAAATTTGACAAAAGACTCATACTATACTATGTCGTCCAAAATTATTATTAGTATTTTTTTTTTTTGACAAATTGAGTATAGCATGTTATTGCAACCTAAGAAAGTGATTTCAATGAAAACAAGGGAGGACCGGCCAAAATGTCCTCACTCCGTAAAAATGACCTCACTTTGTTGGTTAAAAACCCTCACTGGTCCTCAGTATGCCGCAAGTACAAGAACACACACACACACACACACACACACACACACACACACACACACACACACACACACACACACACACACACACACACACACACACACACACACACACACACACACACACACACACACACACTGAGTGACAGCCTCTCTACAGAGCCAGGTTATCCGACAGTGAGATCCTGTTTCTGTGCCGTCAGTGGAGCAGCGAGTGCCGGAGTGTGTGCCACCACTCAACTGCCTCATTACCCCCCCTCGGCCCCTCTGACATGGTCACTGCTCAGCTCTCCGCCGGCGTCACCGACGTCTTAAACACATTCAGGCTCTTACTAATGAGCAGCAGCTCCGTGCTGCTTAGCGACTGCGGTTGCGTCTGATAAGGTTGCGTCCCGGGTGTGAGTCACCTCTTGACAATACGTGATCTTAAAAAAAAAAAGAACCCACGCGATGACGACATCACATCACCCAATGTTCGCACTTAAAGCTGTGGTAAGTAATATATATTTCTCATTACTGATCAATATTTCCCTAATAGCCTTTCAGCATAATGTAAATAAATTGATCTGGGAGCAAATTAGACTTCTTCACCTCCTCTCGGCTCCATTTCCAGCTTTGGAGAAATCTATGACCAATCACAGTTCAAAGAGAAAGGGCACCTCCTATTGGCTGCTCAGTTACGCACACACACACACACACACATCCCTTCAGTGGAAAGGTTCCTAACAAAACTCTTTAAATTGAACCACAAACAGAGTATGTGTCATTATGGAGGGAGACTTGTTGTGTATGAAATGGGTCGCCCACTGGCGTGTTCGCATCGAGTGGAAAAGCTCCAACTGTTCTCAGTCGAAACGCGAGCCTGACTGAGGGTTCTACCATTCCAAACTGTACTAAACCGACCTGTACCATGATGGAAACATGCCATTTCAGTGCAAATCAAGAGGGAAGGGCTCGGCACAGAGACTCCATACAAAAAAAACTTTAGTAACAAGGCAATCAGTGATGGCAGACTTCACCTCACTCACGCAACAAGCCTCTGGCGGCCTCTGCTGGTCATATTGGCAAAATGCAAGTGTGGAAGCACAAACAAACCACAGACAGACACACAGACTATTTACTTAATATGTAATGGGTATGTTAATACTACTCTTATACTGCTCTGCATACATGTCCCTTTGGATGAATGATTCCTACATGAGCACCAAGGACCAACTGTCGCCCTCTCCCTCCTACACTCTCCTTCTCCCTGGTGCTGGACTTGGCCGATTGTTCACCTGAGGCTCACCTGCACACCCGCGATCAATCTGGCTTCACCAAGCCTCCACCTCCTTCAGTGCATAAACGACCGGCTGTTTCCTCCTACTCCTCGCCAGTTTGTCAGTTCACCTTCGCGTTGAACCTGCTCGACTCTGGCTAGGATAGATTTTTTTGCATTCCTGAACCTTGTACTCCACTTTTTTTTACTTTTTTACCTGATATCTTTTGCCTTTTTCTCCCTAGTTCCTGCCTTGTTCCTGTTGCCCATCCACGTCCAGCCCTGCCCTGCTTGTAACAGTTTTTTCTACTGAGAGTTTGTTGTCGCTTTAGAGTTTTGTGTATTTTGTTTCTGGCTGTTTTGTGTTCTACTTTTGAATTAAACGTCCAATCCATCTAAGTATTCTTGGGTCCCATGAAACGAGCAAGTCTGGAGCTCAGGACAGAGAGATGTGATCACAAAACTTGAGTGAATCGACCTCGGACAAGCACATGCATACTAAACCATGTCTTGTGTTTAAAGTCATGATTATTTTTAACCACGCTGACGCTTATGACGCTGCCTCAGTGAATTTCTGTGACTCATCGTGAATGTTGTCATTCCTCCCGTCTTCACACACCGATGGCGTCTCTCTACATGAGATTAGGAAGATTACACACCAGGGATGAAAACCGTCCCTCGAAAGCAGACACATTTAGTGTTAGGATGACGCTGAGTGGAATCAAACCACATACAGCTGCACGTTTTGTGCTATCGGAACAACTCCAGGGGTTTCTGAAAACTGAGAAGCTGCACGTCAAAGCCAACGTGTGGTGATAACGGTATTACGGTACGCTGTTTCTGACGAATCAGCGTATTTGACGCCAGAGAGGGGAGCGTGGGAGGTATTTTTCCTGATTTTAAATTGTTAAAACAGTATATTAAACATGAATTTAACTGTAAATAACTACAGGATTGGAAGTTATTCTGGAAAAATGGACAAAATCACATTCGCTGGTCCTTTTATGGTTAAAATGAGCAAAAAAGTCCAGACAGACATTTTGAGGGTTAGGTGTTAAAGGCTTAAGAGGTTAAATTTAAGGTTTCTTTTTTCTACTTGCAGTTTTTTGTCCTGGCTCTTTGTGTCTTAAGAAACACAGTTTTGTTCTTTTTTTTTTTGTAGACATGACTGGGTTGACAAATAAGCCTGGAACTTGAACCAAAAGAGGCCAACTCACAGTGGAGTTCCTCTAAATTGAGAGGAGTCTAAATGGAGCATTACAGGCCATCCTAATTTTCTCCACATTTCTTTTCTTTTTTTTTTTTTTTCCATCTGCTTCATCACTCCCTCTCTCTTTCCGCCTGCCTCGGCTCACTGCACTTACTTTCTCCAAGAAGCAGACACACATCACACGTGACAATTCATTAAGCAGAGGCTCGGCGGCTCCTTGTTACTCAGACGTCAGACTGTGCAGAACGCGTCGCACTGAGTGAAGCAAGAAAACTGTTATTACAAGACGAGGCTTGGTATATATATAAATATATTTATATAAAAAGGATTACAGGTGGTATTTTCGCAGAAAGTATATACACACAGACCTGAAGTTGCACAAGTTGAGTTTAAAGGGGAAATAAGTAGTTTATAGTGCCATCTAGAGGAGAGGCTGAAATAAAGACCTGCTGCTCTGCTCACCCCCTCCCTTCCCTGAGCGCTACGGTATCCTCAGCTGGACAAATGTCGTCCTCGTTGTCTTTCTCCGTGTCAGCAGATGAGGTTCGTGAGGCGAGGGAGAGGGCGAGCTACCGCGGCCGTAGCAGACTAAGCGGAGAGAGAGGAGGCGGGACTTCCTCTACAAGTAAAGAGACGCTTGTTTTGCTCTCTCGCGTTTGTCCTTACAGGCTCCGGTAGAAACATGGCGTCTCGCTGCTAACAGTGGCTATGCAACCGCGGTCCGCGGTCATGTTATTTTACATGACTTTTTGAAACACTAC
This sequence comes from Microchirus variegatus, assembly GCF_963457635.1. Taxonomy (NCBI): domain Eukaryota; kingdom Metazoa; phylum Chordata; class Actinopteri; order Pleuronectiformes; family Soleidae; genus Microchirus; species Microchirus variegatus. The sequence continues at coordinate 21,370,343 of NC_139815.1, read as the reverse complement.
GAAAATGAAACAAAAAATATTATACAGCGACTAGACAATGCAGGAGCACATAATATGTATAAAAAAAGTGGATTTTGGGTTATATAAACCCATAAATACTACATATTGTACCTTTAAGCTTCACTTGAAGTTGAACAAGTATTTCGATAAATAATAGAAGATTACTTTTCCATAGACTTTCAGCAATAACCGTCTTACACAGTAGGTATGATGTGTTTTAGAGAAACACCTCTACATTTACTTTACTTATCTCACCATCATAATTGACTGTGCAGGTATAGGCAGCAGGTTATAGTGACTCAGAAATTATTGTCAGCATTTATTACAGTATTGCAAGGTCTCTAGACACTGGATCTTTTTTCTCCCCAGACACCGAAATAAAACATCATTTATCCACATCTCAGTTCCCCAAAATGCATTAAATCAGTCGCAACTGGACTTCAACTATACGAGAAGACTTCACGTCTCATCCACGAGGCTTCGTTTCCGAAAAATCTGCGACTGATGAAAAGTTGCTGCCGATCTCGATGACGGCACATAATTTAAAAAAGTGTTTAAAAAATTAAATGACAGACTAATGTGGCGACTTCCATTCAGCGTTAAGCACCACCTCAAGGAATCATGTTGTCAGGTCAGGAAGTGTCAAGTCATCCATTTAGTGTGCACATATTCTTCAAATGAAAACGTCAATATTTGGTGCCAGCGTATCAGTAATCATCATCATCTCATGGAGCTGGATGATGATGATGTTTTAAAATGTGAGGCTGGTGTTTTCAGATTTCCTTAAACTCTGTTTTAGTTGTAGAAAAGTGTCATCTTCTTGTGGAGGAACATGACATATTATTTTCCAGTGGGATGTTTCCTCCTTTGCTTCAGGCATTACAACTTAATGGGATTCTCCAGTCATGGTAGTTTGTTTCTAACCTTTTTTCCGTGAATGCCTCTGGGTGCAAAGCAGCCACAGCGTTTTTGAGCAGTAATTGATGCCGGCATCCTCGAGAGTCGCACGACATTCGGCTCCGGCCCTGACTTTTCTCTCCGCAACAATGACGCTCAGGCACAGGGCAAACAAACGGAGAAGAGAAGCTTCAACAATGGTCAAAGTGATAAAAAACCCGTCGTCCCTTTGTCTGCGACCTCCCCGGCGCCTCCATTCAGCCACATCTCCCCACAAGATAAGACGGGAGCATCTCACACATCTGAGTCTCATATCACGACTCCACAATGGAATCACTCACAAAACACACACACTCAGGCACCACCATCACACACCTCATCCCAGCCGCTGCGACGAAGGAGATTTCGAGGCTTGGTGTTCTGCCGTTCGTCTTGTCAATTTCAGAGCAGTGGCCGGATGAAGGAAGAGGGCTGTGTTTGTGTGTTATATTAGCACCGCATCACCTACTACACTCTGTGCCTCCTGTTGTTGATTTCCCGACCACCATTTCTCGCTCCTGTGGACGTTCTTGTGTGAAATTGCTTTTCTTCTTCCCCCTGCATCCTGGGCACATCTTGATCAGAGAGAAGGCACAATCCATTCTGCGAGCTAAATGGCAGCGAGAGAGCGGCGACACTTTGGATGAAAGCAATCATCAGGCCCGATCTTAATGGTTGTTTTGTACATACAATTGCTGCCTGCGTATCTATTAAAGGCCGCGCCAATTAGATTTTTTTACGACGAGGCAGAGAATGGTAAGAAAATGTGAGCGCGCTGTCAATGATCAAAACTGCTCAAAAATAACATTTATGTGTTTCACACTGCAGGGGAAGTAAAGAAAAGAAAGAAAATCAGGCGACTGCTCAGATTTAAAGAAATCATTCAATATTGTGCTTTAGACCCCAAACTGAACAAGTTCCCTGATTTCTGCCTCTCAAACATCATGATAGGTTTCCGCAGAGCATTTTACTGCAGGTGTGTGTTCAAAACACCCCAAATGCTCGTCTCTCAGTCTGATTGTGACTCTTGATGAGACGTGTTTATTCCGTCACAACTGCCGCATTCACCAAAAGTGGCATCTCCTGCCTGTCAGTCACACTGTACACAAACAAAAACAGCTCCGATATAACACTCAAAAATCAACGTTTACTATCGACAGGCAGCAAAAGGCTACATCTGTACGTAACTGCGTCTCACTCAGGACTCGCCCGACACAATAAAGCAGCAGTGCATTACTTTAGGTGAGCATTCTGCTTATGTTGAGTCTGCATGAACAAAAATGAGTAGTGCTGGGCCACGCCAACGGAGTCACCGGCGTTAACGGCATTAAAGTTAACGCATGACATGTTTACGTGACTCCCGATTGTTAAAATTCTCTAAAGAGTCTCTAAAGTAACGCTAAACTTTAAAAACAGAGGCACACATGCGCATTACACAGGTACGCTGGTTATTTCTAGCGCTGCGCTCTTTTAGTTTAATAAACAGGCCTCTCCAGTTCGATTGTAGGCACGCTAACGGAGTTAACTGGTAAACGGTGCTTGGGCTCCGGTGCCACGGCACGAGAAACTGCGTTACTTTATTGACTCATTTTAACAATCAGTTGACAGAGGTGTTTGTATCCTGTCAAACTGCTGAACGACCAGGTTTGTTAGAAATCATTTTCTCAAACTTTTTCTAACCCTAACCCGTTTGAGAACGCTGTGTTGTATTGTAATCTCGGGGCACACGAGATCTCTGAAAAAACCCGGTCCGGTTACGTAAACAGCATTTCTCCTGAACAGAGGATCCTCCTGCTCCGGGCACTAGTCCGGGTACATCCGGTTGCATACATTGAACCGCAGAAGAAGAAGAACGTGGAGGTGTTTCACGAGCGTCAGTGTCTTATGACTCTGGGTCCGACCGTCAAAGGTGTAAAAGGGACTGCGGCGGGGAGTCGTGACGAAGCTATTTTTTAACATTGTTAAAACAATGTTTTGATAATGAGTAGCAGTGCATCCACCGTTCCAGAGGGGGGAGCTGCGCTTCTGAGAGCTGTTGTGCTAATTACGTCACTTCCAGGTATTGGCCAATCACAAGACAGTTGGGAAGGCTCTGCGCTGGCTGGCCAATCACAACACAGTCTGTCTTCCGGTGGTGAGATTTCAGTCTGAAACAGCGCGACTGACGAGAGCTTCAGTGAGGAGAGATTACTATCGGCTCATTTACAGCAACTAGGAGGTTTTTGACCATAAAAACAAGTTAATGTATGTAAGTAGACCTCCATAACTCACATATACTGTATGTGCGTATTGTTCACCCTATGTTGGTTGGGATCGGCAGTGCCTCCCGTGACCCTCATGTGGAGAATAAAGCGGTAGAATCTCACCATCAAACAGCTTTTCCATCTGTTCAGCCTTTCCAAAACAGTTAGGATCATCTGCAATCACACCACACAGCAGTTGATCCACTGATGGCTGCACCACAAAGTTCAAATGTGTCATTTTATGACTTTGAAATGTCAGAGGCATCAATAGACCACGGAGACTCGTGTGAGCTAAAAAGGCAGTCTGACAAAAAGATGAAGTGAGTGGTGAAAACATTCTTAAGATATATTAAGTAGGCGTTTGTGAAGTGGCCCAAAATCAGCTTGTCCTTGTGTCCAGAAGGGCAGCCACGCTTTCACTGTGCTTTATGCTTTAGTTCAAAATACTTCACAAAACCTGAACCATCTCCCTCCAATCAGGACTAGTTTGAAGAACTAGTTATGAACCACTCTTTACTGAAGGCTCGATCGAGGGGACGATTAAATCTTAAAATGGGGGAGAATACCTGACCGATTTTAGGGGGAAAAAAAAAGATGGATATTAATTTCAGTGTGTGTGGTGGTGCAGTTTTAATTTGAATTGTATCTATTTCTTTCTTTTTTTTTCTCTGCTTTTGTTTTGTTTCTCTGTTCTTTATTTTTCTTTAATAGTGATTCATATATATATACACACATATATATATATATATAGTTTATTATTAACATATAATTATATAATTATGATTCATGACCTGGTCAGAAAAAAGGCCTTTCTGCATCTGAGTTTGCATGTTCTCCTCGTGTGTGCATGGGTTTCCTCCGGGGTTCTACGGTTTCATAACACAGTCCTTAGACATGCTGACTTAGGGCAAATTGGACACTAATGTGAGAGTGAACGGTTGTTTCTCTCTATGTGACCCTGTGATTGACATGTGGAGGATAAAGCAGTAGAAGATGTCAAGTGTACAGAATGAAAATTCATCCTAAGTGATGTCAACTGTCCACAGAGGAATGTTAATAACAGATGTCAAAGGGGCCTAGAGCCATAAAGTTACAGGTTTCAAAGGTCACACAGTCGTGACCATGAAGCATCTACATGTGAATGAGTTGTCCCTCATTGTGTCTCCTCCTCCTCCTCCTCGTCTTCTTCCCGCAACCAGCGCTTGCATTATCTTAAATGAGAGCAGCGGAGCAGTGATGAATGCTCCTGACAGAGAGATTAAACTGGAGAAGCCATTGTCCTCTGATCAATAACTGTCACTGCAGACACCAGGAACCAAACAACTACCTCCAACCCGCAAACCTGGGGCAGCTACATGGAAAGGAAGTGTGTGTGTCTATGTGTGTGTGTGTGTTCTTGTACTTGCGGCATACTGAGGACCAGTGAGGGTTTTTAACCAACAAAGTGAGGACATTTTTACAGAGTGAGGACATTTTGGCCAGTCCTCACTTTGTTTTCATTGAAATCACTTCCTTAGGTTGCTATAACATGCTTTACTCAATTTTGGACGACATAGTATATAGTATGACTTCTTTTGTCAAATTTTGGACCAAACATTTTGCGTCAAATTTTTGTTCAAATTTTGGACCAAACATTTTGGGTCCAATTTTTTTTTTTCAAATTTTGGACCAAAAATTTTGCGTCATATTTTTTTTAAAATTTTTGACCGAACACTTTGGGTCCAATTTTTTTTTTCAAATTTTGGGCCAAAAATTTTGCGTCAAATTTTGCGTCAAATTTTTGACCAGACATTTTGGGCCCAATTTTTTTTTTCAAATTTTGGACCAAAAAATTTGCTTAATTTTTTTTTCAAATTTTTGACCAAACATTTTTGGTCCAATTTTTGTTTTCAAATGTTGGACCAAAAATTTTGCATTCATTGTTTTTTCAAATTTTTGACCAAAAATTTTGCATTCATTGTTTTTTCAAATTTTTGACCAAAAATTTTGCATTCATTTTTTTTTTCAAATTTTTGACCAAAAATTTTGCATTCATTTTTTTTTTCAAATTTTGGACCAAAAAATTTGCGTCAAATTTTGGACCAAAAAATTTGCGTCAAATTTTGGACCAAAAATTTTGGATGACAAAACGTATAGTATAAATTTTGGGTCAAATTTTTTTTGTCAAATTTTGGACCAAACATTTTGGGTCAAATTTTAGTAGATGTCATTCATGAAGTAGATATTTGTAATTGTGTTGATTTATAAAGTGGAAATGCTGGTCCTCGCTTTGTCAGCAACCCAGTCCTCAGTATGCAGCAAGTACAAGAATGTGTGTGTGTGTGTGTGTACGTGTGTGTCTAATTGCCTCGCTAAAGGACCCTCAGCTCATTACTCGGCCATTCTCAGCTGCCAGGTCTGTTCTAAATGTGGGCTCTATGTCAAGCACTTAGACATTCAATTCTAATTATCTCACAGCACACTTAATTTGCAATTTCTCGCTGCAGTCGAGGTCCATGTTCATTTTGACAAAAAAAAATAAAATATATTCTCAATTTATTTAATTGGAGGTTCAGTTGTATTTATGTCATTTTTGAATTGAACAAATACAGGAAGGAAACGCATTTTAAAATCGCTGATGATTTGCATGACTGGTGACCTGTCTGACTGAGTGTGCCCCGCCTTTCTCCGCCCCCATGTCAGCTGGGATTGACCCTCATGTGGAGGATAAAGTGGTAGATAATGAACGAGGGAATGTTGGAAATCATTTTGTTTTTAAATTGCCGATGGTGTAAACAGAGGAAGAACCAGCAAACTCTGTCGACTTGAGCCACATCATGTATTGCCTCAATTAGCGTTTGCCTTTTGAAATGAAGCGAATCATCAGAAAAAAGACTGAGACATGTCGTGCATTGACCCTAACCCTCTGTTCACTGAGCCTCCAGCTTTCTCCTTCAGAGGGTTACCCACACTAAAAGACAGCTCTGAAAACACCATTAAGAAACGATTCGGCACGCTTTGTATTATCTTTATTCCAAATGTTTCTATCCTCCTCTGTGCAATACCTACTCTACTGAATTTTGACTTGATTTTAGGTGTTGATGAAAATCCTCCTATTTATTTTCCAAGAGAATTCTATCAAGTATTTAGAGTTTAATATATTATCATATACATTTTCCCGCCATTTTTCTTATCTTAACAGGTGGTTAACGATGTGATCTAATCACGTGATTATCTTTAATAGGCATGTGCTGCCTTTGTTTTCTTTCGCATGCCCCAATGAAGACCGTTTGAGTCAAAACATGCTGATTTTAACTAACTTTAACTTAAAAAAAACATCGTCATCATCACCAGACTGCTGCCCTCGGATGCCTTTCTTTTAGACTGCCACTTACACTTGGATTATCCCTTACAATTCTGAAAAGACAAAAACAACTCTTCACTTACACATGGTTTTATATTGAATGAAACCTGTGCACAAACACACACACACACACACACACTGTTAATGTTTGTGGAGGGACAATGTGGTTGGCTGAAGCCTCAGTGTTTACGCCTCCAGCTCACAGCTGTGCTTCGTTCTCTGCTGAGGCAAATCAAACATGCCTTGATGCATCACACGAGAAAACGAACCACAGCGGGAGATTTTCTTGCAAAAAAAAGATGCAGGAAACGCGACACATTTGACGAGAGTCATCGTATTGGACGAGAGGCTGGAATTAGAGGGGGGGGGGAAATGAGTTGTGGAGCTCAGGAGCAGAAGGTCACTGTCCATGACATCCAGTGTCAATCAGGCTCCTGCTAAAGCATCCCATGCTTCATGGTCTACGTGACTCCAAATGGAAGTCACCCACTGGTTGATATTCAAGAAAATTTTGTTTTCACACACTTCCTCATTGGCTTCACTTTACAGACCTGGAGACAGTGTCCAATTTTGTCTTTGGCATAACACATATATGGGAAAACCTCATTATTTAAACGAAGAAGAATCATGATGCATTGAATTAGGATGAGTTAAAGAACACGGATACAGATTTCCAGGTAGGATTGAAACTAATCTGTACCACACTGCATCACACACTGCATCACACACACACACACACACACACACACACACACACACACACACACACACACACACACACACACACACACACACACACACACACACACACACACACACACACACACACACACACACACACAGGTGGTTCAAGGAGACTCAATATGGCCATGGTGAGTTCAGTAACATAGGACATATCAATATTATACCAAAACCTTAAAATATCAATGGATGAAACATAAACTATAAACTATAAACATAGTAAACAACACAATTTCCACCAGTGAAACAACAACGTTTGCCATGTTACACAATATTAGCCACTAATATTATTAATGCGTACTGAGCAGTAGGGGTGAGAATCACCACACACCACGATATTATCACGATATTTGACAACAGCTCGAGTGAGAGTGAGCGCTTGGCTCCATCTAGTGGACTGAAATGTCACTTGATTTTCTTGTATTCTTATCTTTATTTTTTAACATCAATTAAAAAAAATATAAAAAAATAATATGTGAAAAAAGAACGTAACTAAGAAACAAACAAAAAGAGAAGTAAAGCAGAACCACCGGACCCAGTTTTCCTGTTTCCTCTCAGTGCACTGGACACATCTGCTCCACGAACTTTTCCCTGATTAAACTAAAGCAACAAACACACACCCACAGCACCATCATTCATACAGCACAAACACACACACACACACACACACACACATGTGGGCAGAGGCATATAGAGAGAATGAATTATTCATATGGCCTATATGTGGTAAAAGTGGGTCAGTGTACACTGGTGTACTTGAAGGTGCTCCTGCCAGCAGCCCACTGAAGGGTAACGGACATTTTTAGAAGAATAGAAATGATATAAACAGCTATTTTGACTCTTACTTACGCGTCTGAATCCCTCATATTTACTTGGATACTGGAGGAAAACGAAGTTAGCTGGTGAATGTTAATGTTAAATTCTATTTATTAAGATATCTTATCTTTATTTATGAATTACCTCTGATTAAAAAAAAAACAACAACTAGTAAATGGAATATGGTTATATGGAAGTACAGTACAGATACAATTATCGCTATTTTGTGCTCTAAAACAGTGACTCAGCACTGTCACTATATCAGTTATCACTATTGCCATCACGGGGCCATGTAATTGTATGAGCACAGTTTATTTTAGAAACAATATAAAGCTTCAGTGGGACAAGGACAACATTTTTTATGATTCTCCACTGGAGGTGACATCAATTTCTGCAGCTCCTCGTGGAAACGAGAGAGAAAGACTCCGAGATCAATTTACTTTACCGTCTCAAAAGAGAAGGAGAACAGTGGCTGACCTTCTCGTTTCCACAGAGAATACAATTCACAGAGGTAAGGCTCGTTATCGTCAGAGGCGTCTGCCACTTCTCGACAGTCGTCGCAGCCCCTAATGGTGGGAAAGGGAAACTTGACCTTTGGAAAGAAAATCTAATGCTTTTCATCCAAACCTCTTGTAGAGGCTGTTTTACGATTCGTCCTTGGCTGAGTTGTACTTGTCGCCACTTTGTATTATTGTCCTCAATCTGAAGAATCAAAAATGAAGTTTAAAAAAGCTCCTGATTTGTGCCATTTATATTCCATTTGGGTCTTAACCCTTTGAACGCAGAGTGTTTCGGCTGCTTTTTTCCCATTACTATGTTAAAACGTACAATATATACAGAGGCTATAAGAGTTTATTATGAATAATAATAATAACGATGCATTTTATTTGGAGGCGCCTTTCATGGCACTCAAGGTCACCACTCTATAATTTACAATATAAAGGGTCTTATATCCTTTTTTTCAGCACAACCTATAGGCAATCTATAACTATACAAACACTATATAAAAACACCTGAGCAAAAAGTACCCAAAATGAGAATGACTTGGCTCGTTTTTATGAACATAAAGAGAAGAAAATGTGTCTTTTTTCTGACTTCTGCACAATTATCGCTACTTTAAATCGTTACTGAAAAAAAGCCCACATTTTTTAAAGCCTGAATATGTGACACTAGAAACACCATATAAGGAGTTGTGATGGTTTACAAGTGATTTGAGTTGATTTTATAACAGAAATGCTTTAGGACATTTAAGTTTAGGTTACTTTCACATGATAATCATATGACAGGCCGCTTCCTAAGGGCCACTAGTGATGGGATCGGCAGTTCATTTGAGTGTACTGAATCACTTGAATCAGTTCATTAAAATGATTCGTTCAAAAGATTTGTTCACCGAATCGTTCAGTGCTTAGCAGAAGCCCAGTGCCCTGCTACGTGATTCACGTCCTTCCTGAGTGCAGTACGTTCGCGCACGGGTCATTGAGTGAGTGACAGCGCGGACGAGATTCATGTCCTCAGCCACAGTTCTCCAGTCCTCTGTGTGTCAGTTCGTTCGCGAGATTCACGTCCACAGCCACAGTTCACCAGCTCTCTGAGTGTCAGTTCGAACCACAGCAGCACGGCAGCACGGCAGTTCTTCTTACTAGTCACTCCCTCCCCGCTCGCCGCACGTTTGCTGGCGTCGTTTGCCGAAGATTCACGAGTGAGTGACGCCGTTGGCGAACGACTTCCCGAGTGATTCACAGAATGTGGCAGTTCCACTCCCGGCCACCACGCACGCTGCTGAGCTCAACTGAACTAAGAAACGAACAAATCAGTTTATGAAGTGATCCCAGTCAGTTCGTTCACTCAAATGAACGAATCACTCATGACCGACACAACACTAAAGGCCACATTATACTTCTCAGACTGCGTAATGCGTTATCCGACTGCGTCACCACGGAGACGCCTCGAGCCTTCATACTTCTGCGTCGTGGTGACGGACACGCGCTGCAATTTCCCGCCCAATCAGTAGGGGTCGCTGCGCAAGGTTGTTGTGCTTCTGGCTACAGTGAGCAATGGTGTCCGAGAGAGAAAGAGAGAGAAAGACTGTTGTTGCACTTTTCTGTGTCTGTGGTTTTAAGATAATTTGAGGTGAGAAATTGGCCATTTAGAGTCTAAACATGTGCTGTGTGTGTTAAGATATGACGTATTTATAGTTTGGCAGCAGCGTTCTCGGCGGGGATCAGCTCCGCGTCTGTGGACGCTCGGTGCTCACTGTGAGCCGGCACAGAGCAGCTTCGCTCGGCCTGTCCTGAGGACCAATCGTAGCTCTTGCCGTCTCCGTTGTCCCTTGACGGAGTGACGGACACTTAAAAAATATTCCGTGCACCCGGAGACGACGCAGAGGCTCTTCGACAGGTTCTGCGTCGACGCAGAGGACTCTGCGTGACCTACGCAGAGCACTTTACGCAGAAGTATAAATTGGGCTTCAGGCCCACGGACAGAATCGCAAACAAAAAACCAGGGAGCCCAAAAGACGTCAGAGAGCGCAAACGCAAAAGAGCAAGCAACATTTCAATCATTGCAAACAAAAACTGTATTTTCGAACAAATAAAATACAATTTTGTGCAATACAGTTAACCTTAGAGTTTAGAGGCTGTAGTGGATTTGGATTCAACATCCAACTGTCTGTCAGCACTGATTGTTGATGCGTCAGCACTAGACCACAAGCGGCTCCAGGGACCTCAGACTGATGTGACTGGGACTGTCACAAAGACATTTTGACAAAAAAAAAACAACACTTCATATTTGTTCCGTACAGACGTCCTTATTCTCTCACACACACGTCAGCGTTGTTAGAAAATATCAAAAGAGAATACCTGCCTAATGGGACATGTGTGAAGGAGGTACACGCTTCAGTGTGTACTTGTGAATGCTTTGAACAAAAAATGTTGTTTTTTTTCCAACTCTGCAGTTTGAAATGATCAGATGTGGGTCATATTTTCCCATGTGTGTCCAAGCTGCTATAGGCTGTATATTTCCACACGTGCATACATACAAGACCATGGTGCCATTCATAGTAAAAATGGAGGTCCACATCGGTCCATGCAAGCGTACTTAATCTCAAAATCCATTCCAGGTCTGTGCAATTTCTCACCAGGAGTTTGAGTGATGGAGTGAACATGTGTGAGTACTGGCGGTCTTCTGCATAAGCTCAGGCAAATGTCAATGTTACCGTCTTCTTCATTGTCTAAGAGCACGAAACCAGGTGGACTGAAAAGCACAAGTCAGTGCATACGGCCCTCGCAGCCAAAGATGTGAAGGTGCTCGCTAAGGGTTTTACATCATATGATAGTGGAAACTCAGAAAGTAGGACCAAGCACATTGAGTCCACACTTGTTGTATGAAATCTGTTATCTATATAAATGAATTGATTGACCCAGGCCTTACAACAGGGGTGTCCAAAGGAGGGTTAGATTTGATAACCCCCCCCCCCCCCCCCCAAAAAAAAAGCTACATACAAATTTAATTCTTGCCACAATTATGATTTTTAAATGTAACCAAATCTATCGATCCATCCATCATCTAACGCTTTATCCTCCACCAGAGGGTCGCGGGGGGGGCTGTACCTATCTCAGCTGACATAGAATGACAGTTGACTGGACAGTTCACCAGTCCATCACAGGGCCACATATAGAGACAAACAACCAGTCACTCACACACTCACACCGACGGTCAATTTAGAGTCACCAATTCACCTAATCCCCGATCTGCATGTTTTTGGACTGTGGGAGGAAACTGGAGAACCCGGAGAAAACCCACGCACACACGGGGAGAACGGGAGATGCAAACTTCTTGCAGAAAGGCCCTTTGTTCCAACCGGGACTCGAACCAAGGAACCCGGGTCTTTAACCAAATCTAAGGAGTCAGACATCATAATAGGAGGTAAATACATGCATCTGTTTTTCACAGCTAGGTTGCAAACACTGGACTCTGGTTCGCAACTCGTTACCAGCTGAGCTGATGGGGATGACACGTGACTGAGGACGATTTTCTGTCCCAGTCCGTCTCTGGTCATAAATAATACATCATAAAACCGGAGAAGTTGGGGGGCCGCGATTGGCTCGTGGGCCAGACTGGATACGCCTGCCTTAGGGGTATCATTAGCAATGGTGCTATGCTGATACATATAAAATAGAGCCACTGATTTAACAAGTGCCTAAACTGATACTTAAAAAATGCACTTGAATTCACTTCCTCTAACAATCATTTTACATGAAATAACACTTTTTTTTTAATACATTTTATGCCACAACAACTCCAACTGTGATATCACTGGAGCTCAAATCCTGTTGCTTTCATTGAATGGTGGCGTCGCCTTTGTTTTATCTCATCTCCATAAATTCCCCTGCTTTTGTAGCTTTAAAAAAAACAACAAAAAACAAAGTAGTCCTTCGGGCCCCAGGAAATCATGACTCAGAGCCGATACCTTCTCCCTCCATCTCGATTTGATATTAATGTCTCAGAAACTCATGTTCCCTATAGTTCTCTCTTTTAATTCACTTCATATCTTTCACACAAGGATCGCAGGACCACTGGAGCCAATCCCAGAGAAAGGCTGGGTACAGGTCGACCGGTCCATCACAGGTTCCAACACACAACCATTCACACCTATAGTCAATTCAGGAGTGTCCAGTTAAACTCTGTATGTTTTTGGACTAAGGGAAGAAACTGGAAAACCCTGAGAAAACCCACGTATACACAGCGAGAACGTGCAAACCCCATGGTCTCCAACCCAGATTCTTTGCTGAAAGGCAATAGTAGGAGCTAGGGCTGGGTCCAAGAAATTTGATAAATCGATTATAATCGGAAACCTATTTTCAGACTTTACCCAGCAACAACAAATACTATTTTCTGATTGGCTGATAGGTCGCTAATTCAAGAAGGCTGCATGTCTGCCTCCACATCATTGAGTCATAGATTTATGCGTGGTAAGTTTGAGGCGTGTGAGCGTGTTGAAATGCGTGCGTCTCACACACCCTGAATGTGTGTGTGACTTGAGAGCTCTGTTAATTTGCTGAAACTGCGCTACATTTTGTGTGTCTTTGTATAATTAACCGTATTAATTCTGTAAAAAAAAAAAATTATAACCAAATAAGAGTGGTATTGTGAATTGAACGGAATTCAGACCTTGTGAATCGGAAACGATTCAGGAAATTGGTGACTATACCCAGCCCTGGTGGTAGCCATTACACTGCTATCTGGCCCCTAGTTCTCTCTTTTCTTTGCCAAATTTGCTCACTTGGCTGGAGACCACCCTCACACACACACACACACACACACACACACACACACACACACTTCAGTGTTTTTTCCTTGTCCCTTTATTTATCTCTAAGCGGTCATATTGTCAGACTTTCCATGCTAATTTGCGTTGTATTAGCAGCCATCTGGGTCCCTACGAAAAAAAGGTCCAATTAAACGAAAAAAAGGAAAAACGACTCCTCATATTCACAATAAAACCGCTACAACTGTTAATCTCTGCTATTGTACGTCCCGTGGCAACTAAGCAAAAATGTGGAGGAAAATGGAGGTTGAAATTGGCAGCAGCTCAGAGAAATTTGTTAAAGAGCTGCTTTTCCACTGCTGCTGAGAACAGTGGGAGGCGAGCTGAGAAAAGTGTCCCATCACTGGCAGGCAGAGCGGCAGGGGGACAATCAATGAAACCGCACAAGATAAATGGCACACATTTAAAGAGCTGCGAGAGAAGTGCACACACACACAAAAACCTGCATGCACAAACAGACACACACACACACACACACACACAGACACACGCCATGACAAACACATGATTAGATAATGTGCCATAAAGACCATGGAAACAGACTGCTGGAACCAAAAGAATCAGGTAACTCTCGATTATTACACATGCACAGAGTGAGATGTTTCGCCGCTGCACTGAGGGATGCAAAAACGGACCACAAAGGATTCGGCATTTCCACTGCTCATGTAACCCCCCCCCCCCCCCCCCCCTGCAGAGGCCATACCTGCTGCTCCTGCTCCTTAATTGCGGAGAAAAGGCAGAAAAATGAAGATGTAAATGACTCATTATCTGGAGTGTCGCCGCATCCGCAGCCGCAGCTCTACGTAGGCACCGAGAGGCAGCGTTCAGCACTACGGCGCCTGCCTACGGGGAATCACAGATTTCACTGCGAGAGCTATTACCTCTAGTAGAAGAGTTTTACAAAGTTCTCTAATTACTGCAGGGTCTCCAGATTTAACGGAAGTGGGTCAAAGAATAGTTGGATGTAACTCATCACTGGCATCTACACTCTTAGAAATAAAAGTGCGAAGTAGAACCATATAAGGTTCTTCGGCTTGTCCGCATAGGAGAACCCTTTTTGGCTGACATGTTCTTACTAAAACCCCGTTTGGAGGGTTCCCCCAAGAATCCTTTTAAAACTCTTTATTCAGGAAAGGGGTTTTAAAATGTTCTCTGGATCAAAAAAGGTTCTTACTGGAACCGTTCTACCTGGAACCCTTGAAAAACCCTTTCTATGGGAAAGGGTTTGTCAGAAGCAAAATTTGCTTCTGACAAACCCCCTCCCCTCCCTCTCTCGCTCTCTGTACGTGCATATTAATTAGCCATGCGTATTGGCTGCTATTATAAAACTATTATACAGCGACTAGACAATGCAGGAGCACATAATATGTATAAAAAAGTGGATTTTGGGTCATATAAACCCATAAATACTACACAGTGTCCCTTTAATAGACTGCCGGCCACTGTTTGGCAGAGAGCGTCATCGCTGGAAGAGTCACGACCGTGATGTCTGAGACAGGAATAAAACAAGACAATGCCGAAATGTAGATCAGTTAAAAAGTCTTTAAAACATGCGTTAATCTCCTTGATTTAGCAAGGAAATGTCTGAAATCTGGTGTATTTAGCGAGAGCAGTGTTGAAAACCGATCGAGACGCATCACAACCCCTTCCCCCCAGTATTTTAGTGCAGTGACTGTGTCAGACAGAGTCTGTGCTCCGGTCATGCAGGAAGTACTGAACTAATCTTTTGAATAAATGAAGTCTTTCAGTGTGTGTCGCATATAAAACGTCATCGCGGCAGATTCGTGCAGCCGTGCCACGAGGTAATGGAAAACAAGTCGAATCGTGCCGAGTCACGCTGGAACTGTATAGTGGTAAAACCTCAAAATAGGTTTGAAGTGCCCACGAAGAACCAGTTTCATGGACGTTTTAGTGCTTACACTTTACCCCTTAACGTCATCAAGTATCCAGACACCGTACACTAAGTTCATCAAGGGTTGCATTACTTGCATCAAAGTTCCGATCAGACTAAATCGCCATGGTTTCAGTCATGGCTCGGTCCACATATTCTATTTCATCGTAATATATCGCGCTACCTTGATTCAGTCGATGCGTACAGTCCAGACAGTTCGTGGTCACTCTAGCAGACGCGGGTGGGTGTCAACATCAGTTTAGCCTCATTTGTATCAGAGCCGGAGAATAACGCTCTGCCACCGACGTTCTCAAATTATGTTTTCACTTTCCTCTAAAGCGGCTTCAGACGACTGTGATTCACAGATGATTCGTTCAATCAGCTTCTGAGTGTCATTTGAAAGTCTCTCTCTCTCTCTCTCTCTCTCTCTCTCTCTCTCTCTCTCTCTCTCTCTCTCTCTCTCTCTCTCTCTCTCTCTCTCTCTCTCTCTCTCTCTCTCTCTCTCTCTCTCTCTCTCTCTCTCTCTCTCTCTCTCTCTCTCTCTCTCTCTCTCTCTCTCTCTTCCACCACCCCCTCCCCCGATGTTTCATGTGTAATAAACCAACTGGCGCTCCGACAGTCAAGTTTCACTCTGGCACATTGGACATGAAATGAAATGAAATGAGAAAAACTGGCTTTCAGCGTCAAGTTGAGCCGAGGACAAGACGAGCCACTGACTGTGAGAATTTGATGCGCCGTCACGTTGAAACAAGAACAAACAAACTGCAATCAGTGCCATGAGGTTGACACTGAATAACACAGCGAGGCTGATCCACTGACGGGACTAACCAAGCCGGCCTGGTTATGAGTTAACTGTCTCATCTGCTGACTGCTGCAATGCCACTCAATAATCAACTCTTTTCTGGAAATCATGCCTACACAACTGCTGCTTGAAACCTAACATGACAAATGTTTTTGTTCACGCACACAGGTTTCTCCCTAAAGGTCCCATATTATACCCTATTAACCCAAGTTAAACTAGGTCCTGTGTCCTAATGAACATGTCTGTGTCATGCTTTAGTCAAAATATCATAAGGACGAAGCACAATAGCAGTTCAATAACTCTGCCAAAACAGCCTTTTTCAGAACGCTCGGTTTTGTGCCTGGTCATTTACATGTGAATGGGATCCAGGTAAATACACATCCACTGCTTCCAGGGGAGTGTCGCCACTTATCACCTATTGTTATGCAGCGTCGTCACAACCCCCGCTCCATATACCCCATAGTAATGTCCGTTTACCCGTTGTTACTGAGTTTCACCGTAATGCATAGAGTGACCACGATTTTGGCTTCTCGTGATCATAAAAACATTAAAATCGAAGAAAAACGATTAATGCGCTGCGCCACACGGCGCGGCATGTATGTAAATTCCCATGCTAGAAAAAGACCCTGAACGCACCAGTGTTACTGCGGCTGAAAGTGACGTGTGTGGATCAACAACACGAGGAGAGAACGTGGAAACACGACAGAAAGGCAGCCTTTGGTTGAGAAGAAATGTAGGACAACATCTACATCTTTCTGCAGTGCTTTCAAACGCGTGCTCCTCATATCACCGATCCACACACGCCACTCGCACGTAACTGGTGCGTTCAAGGTGTCCCTCCAGCATAGGAATTTACACACACGATCAACAACAAAGGGCTTGTGAAGCTTGTGGGGAGCTACGGTGGAGCTGTGAAGTACTCTGCCTGGCGGGGTGCCAACACTCACGGTGAAATGCTCGCTATGTCGTCATTCCAAGGGGAGGTTAAAACATTGCATGTTTTTTCGCGTATACTTACACAAAGTGGAACCACTAAAACATGACTGAGTCTTGTTTTTTTTACATTTTGGGGACTGGTATGGCCCACTGAGTCCCAAATATAAGTACTAAAAGATTAAAAAGTTGATTTTGCACAATAGGGGACCTTTAAAACAATACTCAGGTTGTAAATGCCACCTAAATTCACCGTTTACACCAGTAGTTATAGTCGTACAGTCATAGATCCCAACTTTCCAATCCCTGTCGTCCTTCACCCAGATTTTAAATGTGATATAACTGTGTACAAAGCCCCTTTAAAATGCCTTGATCTACGACTGATAAGAGGATTTGAGTAAAGGTTACTAATCAGCGACACCTTTCTCTCTTTTCAGCTTTTCCATCTAATCCTAAAGTAGCCCATGTGACCCATGTGACCCATGTGACACATGAAACACATGAAACACATGAAACACACGACCTCTGGCCTTTGCTTCTCTTCACGCCTGTTAACTGTTCGCCGAATTTCACTCATATGTCGCATGTCCAGGCTCCGACTGAGGCTACGTACCATTTCGGCCATAACATCCAGAGGAGAGAAGCTCTCTCCAGGACGATGCTCCACAGTGTCACCCAGGCTCCCTGAGTGGGGAGGAGAGAGAAAAAAAGAGGGGAGGGAGAGAGGAAACAGAGATGGCTACTGTGAATTAAACCAGCAGAGCCTTCTACATACTTTAATCTTAAAAATATCAGCTTTAAGTGTTTCATAATCTATATTTCACATTTGCAGTGAGACTTATTTACAAACGTGAGACACAAAGCAGCTAAAAAAAAACCAACAATGTGTGTGTTTTAAATAAAGACATAGTGCATTTGGGTCCGTGACAGATAAAAATAACTGGTGCTGCTGCCTCATTTTTTGGGGGGTTGGTTTCAGTTACTTAAATCTTAGGTAAGGTTTTCAAACACCAATGTCATTTGAGCTAGCTGATGGAGACAAGACAGGATGTGGATCTGCAACTCCTGCAGACGTGATGTAAAAATCACTGATTACAGAGTGACACAAACAGCTGGAAGAGGCTGTTTGATGATGAAATAATGATGAGATATTGTAAGTTCAAGCAGGATGATGTGATAAAGCGAAGAGGGTTGAGAGGAAACAACTTTTTCTTTTTCTTGTTACCATGCAATAGCTTGACAAAGCTTAACAACATTAGACTACCGTTTCAAAGTTAAGTCTCTCCCTGTATGGGTCATCACAGCAGATCAGCAACGCCTGAATACTGTTTACACGAGTCGCCACAGCTGTTTGCAGGTCTCACTTTACTGCAGATGAAAGGGGAGTCGGACGTTTTAAGTTTCACAAGTAAGTAGGAAGTAGTGACACCTGTAGAAGCCAGTATCAGGTGAATTCAGTCCAAGGGTGAGTTTAGTGAGATTAGTGCAGGGTTACTTGTTACAGTGTCATTTGTGAACAGTTAAAGTAGTTAAGTGTTGGCCTTAAGACTTTGATTAAATATTCTTGCAAGGAAAGGAACGTGGCTTTGTGGCCCTATGATAGATGGAGGGTGAGAGGGTTACGCTAGGTTACGCTATGTTATGCTAGGATACGTTAGGTTTCGCTAGGTTACGCTAGGTTACACTATTTTACGCTAGGTTTCGCTAGGTTACACTAGGTTACGTTACGTTACGTTACGCTACATTATGTTACGTTACGTTACGCTAGGTTACGTTAGGTTACATTATGTTTAGTTACGTTATGTTTAGTTACGTTAGGTTACATCATGTTTAGTTATGTTATGTTAGGTTATGTTATGGTAGGTTAGGTTAGGTTTCGTTAGGCTACGTTAGGCTACGTTAGGCTACGCTAGGTTACGATAGGTTACGTTACGTTAGGTTACGCTAGGTTACGTTATGCTAGGTTACTTATATTAAGCCCGTAGGAACCTGCCAACAGCTAACGACTTTCAGTGGCTTTGGAATTAAGCGTACCTTTGCCACTACAACAACCTAATGTGAGACTGCAGATTATAACAAACACTACAGTAGCCTCTGCCTCTGCATACCAGAAATATGTTGTTCTTCTTTGTTTAACGCAGTAGGCTGCCACTTCAAGCAGGTCTGATGATGATCAATTGATGAATCGATTATTGAACTAGAAAAGCACTCGGAGAGCGCAGACCTCCGCCAAGGCAGCTCAGTGCCTAAAAATACACCCTACCTCCTGGTGTAGGTCAATAATTTCATTCGGATTATATTTTAATCACTTGGAGTGTTTTTTTTTTCTTACATTTTAAACAATCTCTGATTTTTCTCAGCTTCAGAAATGCAAACATTTCCTGGTTTCTTTGCTCCACACAACAAAGAAAACATTAAAACTGAATAATTTTGGTTTTCTCGAATATAATCAACAGATTAATTGTGTGATAATCATTATCACGCAATAGTATATTACGCTTTAATGAAACAAAACAGGTGGCTGTGTTGTTGAAGAGTCCTTTTTCTGTCTTTTCTGTACTGTATCACGTCAGCGGTCCATTTACTGTAACACTATATATATAGATATAAAAAAGAAAAATGGAATAACACTGGCCATTTGTACTTCCATCAGTGACGACGGCGGGCCACTCTCCATGTTGCCGTCACTGTCAGCATCAGCAGCAGCATGGCACCGTGAGTCACCGCGACCCACCTGCCGTGATAATGGCGACTCCACCACGAGACAGAACACACGGTTGTCGGATTCTTCTGGAGTTGATATGGGGGATGGGTTTGTCCATTAGAGACTGGGAACATCTAAAGTGAGCGAGTGAGTGTTTCACTACGGCATGCACGCGAGCAAATCCCATTTAAGGAATTTGCAACATGTTAAAACAAAAGGCGTCAGCATTAATCGCATCATCCTCTCTCCTGAGAGGAGCAACGGTGGGTGCGTGTTAGGAGGATATTTTGTCTGCCAGTGGTTATTTGTTTTATTGACTTGAGTGATTCTTTCTGCTGTGTGAAAATGACAGACAGACAGACAGACAGACAACTCCACACTAAGACGCTGAGGTGCTGACCTAGAATTAGAGCTTGTACATTATATATGAGCCTCCTGTATCACAACAACAACAGCACTCGTCATTTAGGTTTCATAGAACCTGATTAAACAGTCGTCTGGCTGTTGATGCAACCGCTTGCACACACGCACACATGGAAATCTCTGAAGACAGGCACGGATGTGTGTGTGTGGGGGGGGGGGGGGGGGAGGGGGTGGGGGTTAAAACAAACAAGCAAACATCCAAAGATGAAAGAAGAAAAAGAAAAAATGTCTTTCTGCTTTTTCCTGCGTCGACAGTCGCTCTGCAGGAGAACACGAGGATCAGAAGGCGTAAAAGGTCGTAACGTCAGTATCTGCAGACCACAGACACGACCAGTTTATCAGTAATGACGTAATGATCATTATCAGCATTTAAACGGCAGATCTGTTGATCTGTCATCTTTCTCTCTCTCCACCACGTGAAGCGCGGTACGAGACTAGCTGTGACTCGGTGGTCTCAGCTCACTTCTTGGCAGTTTTTTAACAAATCAGGCATTGGGGTGGAGTTAGCTGCAGAGAGGGAGGTTGAGTTATTCGAGCCTTCATCTTTCTCGTGTAAAGAAACGACCGTCTTTCTCAGGCCTCGTGACATCTTATGACCATCGTTCACTTTCGATATCTGGCAGTTATTCAAGCGTTTAGGAATGACGCTACTGAGAGGCTGACGTCACAACCGCGCGACGAGCCGCTGAATCTAGTCTGCGATTGGATGGTCGTTCCGCGGATGTCCTGAAGGGCTACCGTAATGACAAGTATATGGGCGCAAAGCTCTATTTCTCCATCCATTCATCCATCCATCTACTGCCACTTTATCCTCCACATGAGAGTCACGCAGGGTACTGCGCCGATCTCGGCTCTCGAGAACTTTGTTTCCTTTGTTTTACATTCAATGAAGTGTCTTTTCACAAAACATCAAATTTGCAAATGCATTCTCGACAAGTGGATCTATAAAAGGCATAAATTATGATTAGATTCAAATTCATAACAAATTCATCCTGTGGGCCAGATTGGACCCTCTGTTGGGCCAGATATTTGATGTTCTGGTATCAGCTAATTCAATAGGGTCAGACATCGCTCAGTATTGTGAAGGAATAAATACTGATCAGAACATTTCTAATAGAGAGGAATTCAAGAGACTCACCAGCCCCTCAGGAAGCCACTGAAAGGCTCCAGACGACTAATAAAGCTTATGATATTGCAGGTAACCATGGCGACGGCAAACCCCTTTTCACGGATTATATGCATTTAGTGCCGAGACTTATTTATAATCAAACAAGGATCTCGCGGTTTTGTGACCTCTGCGTCGCGTGTGGCGGCATATGCGGCTACCGTAATTGGTAGATCTGCAGGAAATGAAAAGAGCACAGCGAGCGGACGGCGGATCAGAGGCCAGAGGCTCTTCAGGAGAGAGAAGAAACACACACTTAAACACTCGAGGAGCCCAGGAACCCTCAGTGACACACGTAACTGGAGCAAACGAAACCGCTCTACATTAACAAAGCACTGCACTCACTGTGTTTACTCCACTCTCCTGATGACAACGGAGTAAAAAGCTTCAGTCGTGCTTCAAATTAACCTTTGAAATCGATACGATGCACTTATTTGTTTGTTGAGGGTTTGAGGTTAATTAAAAGACCTGAACCGTCACATTTAGAGTAAAAACGCACACCGCTTTTATTCATCTCAATTTAGGTTTCAAACATTCACTTAAACTCGTGGTTTAACTGCTGGGATGTGGGCGACCAAAGGTCAAGGTCATGTAAAGGAAGAGCGTTAGACGAGCCTGAACATAAACGGTTTACGGGGAAGCTGTTGGTCAGCAGCAGCAGCAGGAAAACAACCATTGATTGGACAGAGATTCTGGTTCTAAGACAAATCCTATTAATTTTATTTGCATCTTATAATTGCCTTTTCTGTGAAATGGCGATTAGCCGCGCGCAAGGGACTCACAGGAAATGATGGCAAATGAACATCAACGTATCTACGCCACGAATTTGTGGCGTCAGTACAGTTCTGTACTGGAGGATCAAAACACCAACTTGATTAGTGGGTAAAAACATTTTTAATCACTGCTTTTGAATTGTATATATTATGCTAAGTTGAGTTGGGGCTGAGATTTACTGGTTGACGATGTTGCGTTGTTATTAAGCCTATGAGCGTCAAGAATTGTGAATCTTTGAATCTGCTTCAACAGCGTACAGAACACAACTGTGTCCCGTTTGTCTCTTTTCATAAATAGCCACCACCTCTCCCTCCATTTACTTCCCCCCTCTCTCCCTCTTCCTTCAGGGCTGATATAACGATTGGACTCAGATGTCCCCAAGTTTGACTTTGATCATTGCTGATGACAAAATCTAAAGCTGCCCCTCTCTCTCTCAAACACACTTCCTGTCGCCCCCCCCCCCCCCCCCCCCCCCCCCTCGCTGGGTCCTGTGTCAGAGCGGAGATAAATGAAGGGCAGGGAAATGGCTGAACTCTCCAGAGACCTGAGGCCGAGGCGGCAACAGGACTCAGGTTGTCCACTTCATTTTCTGTTCCACATTTGTCTTTATCGCGACGGACACACAGTGAAGGTGGATTTGTCTGCAATAGCAGCAGCAGCAGCAGCGGAGTGCGGTTGTCTGGACATGTCGACACATACTCAGTACTGATGACGGAGCGCTGTGCACTCCTGGCTCACCCCTCTGTGCTGGGAACCAGTTTGGAGACATAAAACAGATTTTAGTCACTGTTAAAAACAACAAAAGTTTGCAGACTGCTCACTCTCCGACGACTTTGGACACACATTGCATTTTCCAGTCATTCTTACAGAGGTATTGTATTCGGTCTGCCTTCTGCTGAGTGGCTAAAACACGTTTTTTTCTTGTGTCCCCAAAGGGTAGACATATTTACAGCGAGCCTCCATGTTTCAAGATGGTTCTCGGCACAGGGGGTGAGCCAGGGGTTATGGACAAGGCAGTCGGTTTTCCAATGTATGTGTCAGTCCCCTTTTACATTAACACATTTTAACTTTCCTTTAAATCTGAAATTGTTCCTCGCTGTTCTCTGTGCAACTACAACAGTGCTTTTAAAAAAAAAAAAAAAATCAATACAACAGAATATTGTGAGGTACACTTTGCCGTTAACGAATCAATACTGCGGCAAAGGCTGAAACGGTCCTGAGACACAAACATCAGCGTCACATAAAGGTGCAGTGTGGAATGAAGCCAGTGGGTGGCAGCACAGCTCAGCTGTCATATCAAACATATGCATTTTTTTTTTTCTTGTTGTTGAAGGTTAATAAAGCACTATAAACCATATAGTAAATACTGTAGTATGCTCATTAGTCAGTATAACTGCATATCACAACATGCATCATGATATTGTGGTCTCTGTGTTGTGATATTGTAAGAAATGACCAGCTCTCTAGAGTGTGAATAATCCATCCATCCATCCATCCATCAAATATCTACCACTTTATCCTCCACATGAGGGTCAGGGGGTCGCTGGTGCCATTCCAAGTAAAAAAGCAATTACTAAATGCTGGCTTCAGAGGAACCCTCCTACCATAAGACTCTTAACAAATATAATAAACTCTATCCAGGCAATGGAGAAATTGACATTTGTGATTCGGCTCCAAACGGATAAAGGAGAGGAATACTGGGAAAACTGGGAATGCTACATACATTAAAACTCTTAATTCTATTTCCAATGGAGATATTTGTATTGTGCACTGTACCTATGCTTTTCTTATTTGTACCTACTTCCAAAAATGTGTGTACTGACATGTCCTAGCCCTCTTTTGTTTGTTTGTTTCTTGTTTTATGTCCATATATAACAAAATAAAGTATTAATTGAAAAAAAAAAAAATGTATGTTAGGCTTTATACCACATGTGTCAAACTCAAGGCCCGGGGGCCAGATGTGGCCCGCCACGTCATTTTATGTGGCCCGCGAGCGATTAATTGGTCTTAAAAATCTGTGTTAAAATAGCTCTATGCTGCTTTAAGGCGTGCGTTGACCATAAACTACATTTCCCACAATGCACGGCGATCGCGTTACCCGTAAAGTGACGGCACCGCCACTAGATCGGAGTGTATCATTGTATATGCATCATGCGATGAGTTTGAAATTGAATAAGTAATAAATACAGAAAGTTATTTAGCAATATGTAACGGAGTAGTTACCTTTAGTTTACATTATATTTGTTTACATTTAGTTACATGACAGTTACATCTGGCCCTTTGAGCGTAACCATTATACTAACACAAAAACCAGTGGTGTTGCCCCCTGGTGGCCAGAGTACATATCGTGGAGGAGCCAATAAAAGACACTTCTGCTGGATAATTACTTTGATGCAACAGTATCGGTGTCCAGGTCACTGCCTTCCTGCTACACCCCCCCACACTCACTCAGAAAACAGCTGAGGAACGACTCTTATTCTGAACTCTGACCCCATTCACTTTAGCATCAGAGGAGCATTCTGCTCCAGTGAACTGAGCATTTACAACTCCAGAATATCTACAGTGGCCAGAAAAGAAGCAGATGAGAGGGGGTTGGTTATAGCTGCGTGAATATTCCCAGTAATAACTTTTGAAATGGTGTGATGCGTGACACACACACACACACACATATATACTGTAACACTAAGCAAAGGCAGCAGGTGCAGACTGGTAAATCAAATGGTTTTGCCCACTTAGACAAACACACCTGACAATTTTGGGTAATAAGCCAACAGCAAATGCCATTTCTCTGCCGCTCAGATTAGACGGGAATGATAGAAATGATATACTTCCATATAAACGTCTGGCGCAGCGCTACAGTCTCTGGGTCACGTCCAAAACCTGAGCAGCTATTTGTGAAAATCAACAGTGATCTCCTTTTTTTTCCGCTGTGAACACAAACACCGGTATTTAACGGAAAATCATATTCAATGCCTTCAGAGACTTGGGGGATGCAGGGCAATGACCCAGATAGAAACAGGGTGTAGTTATTATTATTAATCAATTTCATCAAAAAACAAATAATCAGCAGCTTTGCTGAGAAAACAATTTTCCTCCCAGTGCTTCGTCTCAGACTCAGAGAGATGAAGGTGAATCAAGCAGATGATTGATTTCTCTGAAGTCTTTCTTCCTCCAATCAGAGATACCAAACATTTGCTGGATTCAGGCTCTACAAAAAAAAAAAAAAGGGTTTTCTCTCTTTGCACTATTGTGAAAGGAAATGTTCTGGAATAAAAAGGTTGCGTGACTGTGGGCTTTTCATTCCAACCCAAAAATCTATCGATTAACCGCTCGTGACGTAGCCCACGAGAGCTCAGCATCCTCATCGGGACCAATTATGCAAAGATAGTTCGAGAAAGTCAAAAGCCGGCCGGAGAAACAAAGAGAAATCAAATGAACTCGACAAGTTCCGCCGCACCTGACATTTACTATCATACGATGAGGACTGATTCAAATATCACTGTAAGAACAGCTTTTGTCTGCAGTGAAAGCAGTGACTCAACAAGTGGAAACTTATAATGAAGAATTCATTCATGTTAACACACAGAGAAGTACAAAAAAAAAAAAACATTCATACAGTCACACAGATGCTGTTGTATTTTGTCACACAGTGGTTTTAGTATTCACCATCTCTATGAATGGGAATCACGTGATGTAAGTAAAAGAGTCGATGCATGGAGGACAGGAAGTGGTTACCTTGGAGACGAGCAAAACCTTTTTTTTTTTTTTTTGAAAAGTGACAAAATTACTTTGTCGAGCACCGGTAAATATCTTTAATCTTTAATCTGCGGTTTCATTATCATGCCCCCTGCTGGCAGAGAATCAGAAAGTCAAACATCAAGTAGAAAGAACATAAAAGTGCCATGCGGCTTTTACCGCACTTTCCAGCTCAAAGAACGCCATCTAGAAACGGGATTTTTCTTCAACACTTCTCAGTAAATATGACTGAGAGCTGATTACAGCTCAGGCTCCAGTTTTTTTCCAACTGCGACTTAAACACAGAAGGAGCGACGCATCACACCAGTAATCTGCTCTATATGCACATTGTTAATATTTGCCCCTTGTGTAAAGAAAGCATCCAAGAGAAGTCTTTTACTCAATGATCAGTTATAAGCCACCAATCAGAAAGACTTCACGGTTGCCAGGTTGTGAGAAATCCCCCCTGACTGGTATTTATCCTTCTCTAGCGTTTCTGTTATCTGGAGAATGACTCTGATATTTGTTTGTTTGTTTGTTACAATAATATCTATTGGGCAGTGAGATATAATTCACTATTGTGTGACTTATTCGTGGTGACACATGAAAACAGTGATGGCAGCTGTCGCTTAAAGTGAAATCTACATTTCTCGCAACAGAAGGTGAATTTCACTGGCTCCTCCCCTCCAAAAACAACAATATTAACCTCAACTCGTCAACATTCATTTTTTAACCCTTTAGAGCATTTCAGCTGCTTTTTTGATTACCGTTTAAACAGACAAAATTAATTTTCACCAACTATAAAAACACACCTGAGCAAAAAGTAAACAAAAATGTTCAAATCGTATTGAATTTGTGAAATTTGGAAAATATGTCACAGTTCAAATTTCACTCATTTTTTTTTATCATCAAAGAGAAAAGAAAAACAGAATCATTTTGACTTCTGCACAATTAACCATACTTTATATCACTAATCATAATGCATTTTTTTTTTTTAAAGCTTGGATATGTGACCTATAAACACACACCCCCACAATGTCCATCTAAAGACTCGTGTGCTATTCCCACGTCAAACTACCAAAGGTGCACCTGTGGCACAGATCTGTGCTGCGTGAGCACTAAGGGTTCATTTCTGGAGAAGCTAAGCCTAATGACCTGCAAGAACTTTTTGGACTCAGAAAGGCAAGAAAAACTACAGGTAGAGCAGTAAGACACAGTAAGAGTGTCTTACTGTTGAATACCCGCAGTTATGACAGTGTGGCTATGAATATAATTGTTATTATTTACACCTGTACAGAGTGTCATATGTGTCCATGCAGTTCTACTGTCACCAAACACAAGCACACACTCATGTTTGTGCTTCATTCATAGTGAGGACACTCTAACCCTAACCTTTACCCTCGGTCTTAATCCCCAAAAAGTCCTTTAAAGATTGGTTTACACACATGAATGCATTGGCTTCCATTCATCCAGAAAAGCTTAAACAAAGCATTATCCCTAACATTAACTATAACCAGTCAATGCTTCACCCTCACCTTAACCTAACCACAAGGCAAATATTGGCTCTTAACTTAAGATCCTCATTAGGACCAGGATTTGATCCCCATGAGGACTACTGGTCCTGACAATGTCCATTGTTTTTGCGATAACAAAAGAGGAAATAAATGCACACACGTGCACCTGCTGGTTTATTACAGTGAGTCATTAAATAATTAATTCTAATAATAATAATGACTTACCACTTTCAGCACCAAGCGACCATTATATCTTTGAAACTGATCCAAAAGGTTTATTTATTTATTTATTATACTTAAATTGACCGGGAATTCCTCTCCTTTAAAAAAAATAGTTCTGTTTTTCATTTTAAATAAATAAAGATCATTTCGAGTGTTTCTCAAGACAAGACAATAACCACAAACATTGAACATAAACAAACAACAGCAAATCCCATATAAAGTCACTGAAGCCACTGCAGCGTTTCTACGGGAGGTTCCGCTGTATTTGTAGTGGTGTTAAAAGTAGCAGAAGCTTCATTCTTACCTGGTTCTGTCGCCGCTGCTCCTGTTTCAGGATGAATCGGTCGCTCCCTGTTCTCCTCGTCCCTCTTTTAACGCCGCTTCATGGCTGTAACGCTGCGGGCGCACGCCGCGCTCCGCGCTCCTCCGCTCCTCAGTTCCGGAAAAACTTCCCGTGCAAAAGTGAGGATCTGGAAACGGAGAGGAAAAAAGGGCAGCGATGGACAGGAGGAGGAGGAGGAGGAGGAGAGAGGCTGAGGGGCTCGGGGTGGAGGAAGGAGGAGGGAAGACGGAGAGAGGAGGAGGAGGAGGAGGAGGAGGAGAAGAAGAGACTTGATCCTCCTCCCGAAGAGACACCAAACTGACATTCAATACTCGGCGGCAGACAGTCAGCGAGGAGCGCGTCTCCTCCTGCCCGAGCGACGAGGGAGGCACGGGGGGAGAGGAGGGGAGAGGAGGAGGAGAGGTGGGGGGGGGGACATTTATTACGAGGACACCAAGTGAGCAACTTCCGCCAAGACAGGTGGATGTGCACCTACGGGACTGTTTTTTTTTTTAAAAGTCATTCATTAAACTGCACAGAATGACTGTAGTTATTAGTGTGCTATTACTTTATTAATACTATTAAAGTAGTATTAGATTACAACATGTACTTACAGAGGCGCCTCAAGCTTTTATGGGGCCCTAATAAAGCATCTAATTTAATAGATTATGTCAAAATTTGATCTGTGACACAGTGGAAAGAAAGAAAGAACATATGAATAAACGATTAAATAACTACAATATTAAATGGGTAAATAATGAGAATAAATAAATACTAACATAATACATTTTTAGTGAGCTATCTGTCCTTATTTCTGACATTAATGTTTATTTGAGCTATTCTTTACAGTACACGTTGAGAAGATCAAATGCATAAACTTGCATTCTACACAATATGACAGTGTCTAGGGTCTGATTATGCAAAAGAACACACTGCAGTGTAGCCAGATCGTGCAGATAATGTCTGACAAACAAAGAAAACAGAAATGTTTAAGAGATCTTTTCAAAGAAGCTTAAAAGTGATTCAATCAGCTTTAGCATCTGAGCTGGAATATTGGCAAAACATAATTTAATTGTCCTAGAAAGTGAAAATAAAACATCTCAACTTTTGCTATATGTGGCATGGGCAAAGTAAAAACAGCAAATCCACATTGGGTTATTTTCACCACAAGCCCTTAGCTACTCATATCTCGTCAGACAAACTATTTTTTTTAGCAGTAGAATCAACTTCTGAAAGTTTCTGTGGACGCTTGTTGACATTTTCATTGTCATACGACATCTGAATACACGTGATCTGCCCGTGAAGCATTTTATCGATCAATACTATCAGCCGACTTTATCGAGTTTCAAGTGTCATAATCGCCAAAGCAGGAAGGTTCCTCTGTGTTTCTCCAGGTACACGGCGCCTCCTGCCTCCAGTCCAAAGATAAGAAGGTGACTCGGAACCACCTGTAGGTGTGAATGTGCATGCGATATATAGCTGGATTGACAGTGATAACATTTAAAAAAGAACACCAAGTTCTTACTGCTATACAGAAGATACGGCCCATTACATGTATTAGATTTAAACAATACCCACCATTTAAAAAAAACAACAGCAGTTGACAAGTAATTAAATAAATTAGACATAAAAACAAAAACATAAGAGATAATGGCATCTCGCCCTGAAGGAGTAGAAGAGCAGACACACACTGTCATCTTTAGAAGAGATTCAAATTTAGACAGTATAACATTGACTCATCTACCTGCCCTTTGAGTAAATTCTCTGTCTGACAGTTGTCGTCCTCTCACCGTCACATCCACAAGCACTCGTGTGTGTGTGTGTGTGTGTGAGTGTGTGTGTGTGTGTGGGACATTTTGGAGACCAGAGTGCCCCCTGCAAATAAACTGCAATTACCATGACAACCACACTGCAAGCTGGGATGGGATGATGTTGATCATGGCAACAGTGGCATGCAGCCAGACCAACAGCCTGGCTCTGCCCCCGGGGGCAAGCTAACGTATGAATTCCAGGGTCTCACACTAGTGTGTGTGCACACACACAGTGATTTTTAGTTCTCATTAAAATCCACAGACAGCAGCTCCACACACACACACACACACACACACACACACACACACACACACACACACACACACACACACACACACACACACACACACAAAAAGTCATCCATGGCTCCAAAAAACTGCAAGAATGAGCAGGTGAGCCGTGTCATGCACCTCTGCACTGTAAGCAGCGGTTGGGCTCAGGCCTTTCCTGACTCGCGTCATGCAATCCGGTTAAGTCAGAATCAAATCAAAACCAACATTCTTGGCAGGAAGCCACACAATTCAAATCTATAGACGTACTGCATATGCCAGGAAACTTACATAGCAGACAATCTGGAAGGCTACTTGTCTTTTTATGGGTTGTGCACATAAAAAAGTGAAGCTGCTGCGCTGTGTGTACCAAAAGGTACAAAATCCAACACTTGCTACCTTAATATGTTGTTTATTCTACATTGTTTTATTGCCATGTTTAAAGGCCCATTTATATCTATATATATCTATATATTAGGGCTGTCAAAAGATTAACATTTTTAATCAGATTAATCACAGGGTAGCTGTGGATTAATCACGATTATTCACGATTAATTACCATTCGTAAATATGCAAAAAAAAATCGAATTTTCTCTTTATATTGTTGTAGGAACGGAGAGATAAATAAAGTATGTGAAAATATAAATGTAAAGAACAATAAAATACTGTAAATAACTTGTAAAACCTATACAAACTAAG
The DNA here is from genome assembly GCF_963457635.1 of Microchirus variegatus. NCBI lineage: Eukaryota > Metazoa > Chordata > Actinopteri > Pleuronectiformes > Soleidae > Microchirus > Microchirus variegatus. The sequence goes on along the minus strand of NC_139815.1, from coordinate 21,339,673 downwards.
TAAAAAATAAACATTACATTGTAAAAAAAAACACATTAAAAAACAATATAAATAAATAGAAAAAATAAAATGCTGTAAATAACTTCAAAAAAAACTATACATTGCACTGTAAATAACTCACATTATAAACAAAATATAAAGTGATTAATGATTAAAAATGTTAATCTTTTGACAGCCCTAATATATATAGATATATATATATATCATATCTATATATATTCCATTTTCCTTCATTTTACATCCATCCTTCAAAACGTCATCTCCGTCACTAGCCTACCGACCTCCGTTGACATTTACGTTACTCAATACTTCCTCTAGAGGGCAGCGCCTAGTGCCAAGTTGCAGGCATCAACAAACGACCATTACAGAGGAAATTTTACCGTGTTTGATTCAAAAAAAGGCTGAATGTACATTAACGGGGAACATTACTCGCTGGTGTTGGCGAGATTGACGTCAAGCGGCATTTAAAATATTTTCTGTATGTCTGCCGCAATGTTTGACAACTTGCTTACATGCTACAGCCCACATTGTGTCAAAAAGTGAAGACAAGCAGTCTGGCAGTCACTCTCCGATTTCTGGCTGCAGGGATAAGCCAACAAGATCTGGCTGCCATTTTTATACGCCCATAAAAGTAGACTCTTCTTCATCAGTTTTTTGACTGATTGGACTATTGCCCCCACAATTTCCACTGGTGTTGCTCCGTTGATCGTGAGCTCTCCTGCCTACGTCCCTCTTCGTCTCCATCTTGTGCATAAATTAGTATAAATGGACCTTAAGTGTCGTCTAGAGTTGATGAGGGACAGTTTACCAAATAGTCAGATATTGGAAAACACAGCTGTTTCCATACTCACGCCATAGCACTGTGGTGGAATTATATCGGTCAGTCACAGTCTGTGAAATTCTGTGCGATATTGCTCGATCGCCGTGAATTTGAAGTGAATTCTCATGGCTCGAAACTGGCACTAACGCTGTTTATCTTTGTAGAAACGTGTCCTGCCAACATGGCGGTGTAAACAAACGTTTAGTAACGTGACGTCCGAGGTTTATGCTGTGGATTATGGATGACACCCTAAACCACTTGTCCCACTTTTCCACGCTCTAGCCACGCCTGAACATCGAAACACAAAAGCGAGGCAGAGCAATACGAGGACGAATATAATGTGACCATAGAGACGTGTAGTCGTTTTCCATAAAGACATTGTGGGTGCAGATTCATTCACTGAGTCACCGCACAGGCAATTCATGCATAAGCCTCCATTGAGCTTTTCTTCAAAGAAACAAAAGGGAGGCAGTTTCCTGTTCTCACCCTCTCGAAAAAACAATAATAATATTTAAAAAACGACTACAAAAACTACAATTTCCACTGCAATGTAGTTATTGTAACACACAAACAAAGTAATAAACAAGTGACAGCCTGGTCATAGCTGGGAACAGCTCTATACAAACAGCACTTTAACGGCGTCGTTGTCACATTCACAACCAAAATTGTGACATTACCTAGATTTAGAGTAAACTAACAGTGCAGGTTTATTGAAGTGTGAGGCCATGACACATACAGTAGTCAGCGGTGTGTGTTTGTACCAAGAAACAGTATTAGACACAGGCACAGTCACTCTCAGTCAAAACACGGCTGAGGGGGTGGGCACACTAGACAAACTGATTTTAGCCACAGAATCCACCATAAGCCACAGTCTGCTTTAGTGAATGACATCTTAAGAACATGTTTGCAGCTTTAACTCACCGTTTGACAGCCTTTTCAAACTGGAAAGAGAAGTTTGTGCTCCACATCCATCTGATTCAGATCGGTGGGTCGGAGCTTGAAGACAGCTGACCTGAGAAGCAAACGTTTACATGCAATGTTTAATCCAGCTAACGACATAGTCTGACTAAGACAATCGGACAACTTGCAGAGTGTGAGGATACATGCGGAGGAGAAAACCCATTAATTCGCCGATACGTCCGACTCCGCCTCTGAAGGTTCAATCCCGGGATGGGCCTGGGGTGCCCCTGAGCAAGGCACCCAATACCCCATTGCTCCTTGCTTGTGTGTTCACTACTGGTGTGTAATAAGAACGGGTCAGATGGATCGTGCTGTGGTTCTGTACGTTTCATACCTCCTGTACATGTTAATCGTAAATACAAATTAGATTTCAGCCAACAGTACTGCAGTTTATAGCCTAGTCTTTATAGCAAACCCAACTCCAGTCCGACTAAGTGTATACCTGCAAGTAATTGGACTATGAATTGTATTATCCAGATATGTTAGTCGGACTAAAGTATTCACATGACATCAAGAAAACGGAATTATTATCTTAGTCCGACTAAAATATGACTTTTATCATTGTAAACTCACTGACTGATGTAAGCTAATAGCTAATGTAGGCTAATGCTACATCTGTGCGGAGACATGACTACTTACATTTAGTTAGCTGTCGCACCATCACACACACGTACCTCCATTGTGGCCACACTGGCAGGTTCACAATCACACATTTCATTCAAATAAACATCCATTAGGAGCCTTTCAAAAACTTCACTGGACGATAACCTACAGCTGGATGGTGCCGACATGATGCCAACAAACCAATTAGCATAAATAAATATGGCTGGTCATGACAGCGCCCAAACAAATGATGAAGGAATGCTTGAACCCTGACTCTTCAAATAATCACAAATTGCCATTTATACACCGTTACGTGTATCACGCCCTGGTGGCCGGCTCCAGCATAGGTCATAAAGGTCATCTGAGCAGATGGGACATGGACCAAAGTAATTATACACCGCCTAAGTCACATAATCTAATATTTCTGTACAAGCCTGCAGGGGCAGCGTTTACAATCTGAGTGACCGGGTTTTTCTGGCGTGATTTGTTGACAATGTCAAGATTCATTGTGGTCAAATTGCGAAAGAATGGTTCAGACATTTAATCCACTGAGAATATTTGGGTTGTGCTAAAGGAGACTTTACAAAGTGGTATAAATCCATCATAAAAACAAGATTTTGGCAAAAAAAGTTGATGCAGTTGTGGATTGAAATAAAAGTTGTTACATTCAAGTGTGCGACTGTTTAAATGTAAAATGAACATGTCAAATTTGTCACCAGGGTGGCTTTAAAAAAAAATGTATGTGTATGTGGCACCTAAACCAAAGAAACACTTCTGTTTTAGAACTCCATCACTTGTAAAATTTGAAGGATAGTGGCTCTAAAAGTGAATTTAAGTCTTATCTTGTTTTACGTGTTTGTTTAGTTCACCTGGAGAGCTGATATATGGGGGAAAAAAGCATAATATATTTTTGAAAATAAGTCCCAAAAGGAATTTGGGATGTATTGATATATATAGTTATACATACATATAAAAATACAGTGTATATAGTGTGAAATGGTAACTTACCAAACCCGTTGTTGACAAAGTCGTCTTTCGTTTTAACTGAAAAACAAAATCTTTATGTTTTTCTGTTGATATCTGAATATGTATGTATGTGTGGAGATACATTTCTTTTAGTGACATAGCTCTTGATTTGCTTTTAATTATCTATTATGTGAGGCCAATTCCCCCTAGGGATAAGAACGGTTTTCATTTATTTATTCATATACTGTAGTAGAGCAGTGTTCAGAGGACAACATGATCACTATCTGTTCAAAAAGCCATAAATCAAGGACAATATTTAAGTAATTAGTCATTAAAAAACATTAATTAAATTGATTTAGGCTTAGGCTTTTAGAAGTAATTAATAATCCACTTCATGATCCATGAATACAAATCTCTGAACCCTTATTCTAATTGTATAATATTCTGTAATCAACAACATCCTTCAATTGTACAGTAGAAATAAATAAAGAAATATAAAGCCTGAGCGTAACGTCCTGAATCCTGAAAAAGTGATGCGTTCAGGAAGATTTCATTTAGTCAGGAAATTCTTCTGAGTTCTGCTATAGTGGGACATAACTCAGTTTAGGTGAAGTCTAAAATTCTGAAATAACCCACAGATGCATGTACATTAAAATTTCATCCAGCTAAACCCAGACAGATGACTGCATTCTCACAGTGAAAAAAAAAAAAAAAAAATGTCAGGGCCTTTGAAGAACAGGGAAAGACACAAAGTGAATCTGGGATATTAAGTGAAGATTCATCTCTATAGCGACGACCTTTGCGAGAATACATTACAAATGTATTCACAACGTAAAACAAAACAAAAAAAAACCCACATAGAAGAGTGGGGGGGGGGATGGGCACAACAAAGACATAAAAGAAATGAAGCCTATTATTTCAAACGTGCATAAACAACCAATACTCATATGGAGGAGGGAAAAAGAGGAGCAGAGAAAAAAAAGGGAATTTAACCCCCACCACCACAAACCCCGCAGCACCTAGTGTTTTACAGCTCTCTCCGCTGTTTCTGCAGCTTCACTCCATGTTACAAATGTATTTTCTGCTCATTATTTTTAAAGGACAGAATGGCAATGAAACATGTTGTTGTTGTTGTTGTTGTTGTTGTTGTTATTGTAATTGTGGGATATATATCGTGGAGAAATTCCTGCAGGACAATGAAGAAGAAAACCCTGAGCTGACTTTTTTAATCCGAGGCAGAAATGAAGTAATTAAGAGAAGCTTCTCCACCCTCTGCCCTGCATTCGCTCTCCCTCCCTTGTTGGGTGCTGTTGCGGTGATGTAAATAAACAATTAAGATGGGAATGTGAGATTAGGGAAACATCCTTGTGATGTTCTGTTATTCATATGAACACAAACCCTGCCCTCCACTTCCTCTTATCGCTCTCCACGCTGCTCTATATTTCTCCTGCTGTGCCATTTCAAATGCCTGCAAAAATGAAGGTGATTACACAGCTTTGGTGTCATATTTACAGTAAAGGCCTGAGCACGTCCACAGCAGTGCAGATAAATGGCATGAAATAGCAAATAATGAGCAAGTCAGCAAGAACAAATCAAGGTCAATTCAATTTTTTTTGACACACCATCACAACCCAGCCAGCATGTCCATGTGGGTCTCAAGCAGGTTTGTCCATGGTTTCCTTGGTGTTGGCAGCCCCATCCATGTTTGACCATATGGGCTTCACATGTGGGGCTACTGAACCTGCATAATTGACCCACCACTAGCCCATGCCCAGTTAATCTGGAAAAGTGGGCATGTGCTTGGGTGGGGTCACCATGGGAGGTGGGGCCACCATGGAAACCATATATCTCCTATGGGGCCCACATGGACATGCTGGCTGGGAGACTCATGTTAAGCATGACGTGATTAAGAAAAAAAATACTTCACAGTAACTATGTGGAGTTATCATCTAGTGACGACGTGGTCACACTCAGTTATTTCATAGAATAAAACAAAGGAAAACCTGGACATAGCAAAGACTTGGGTTTGGGTTTTCGTAAGTATTCTTCAGCTCAGGATTCCTGAGGTCAGTAGTCTTCAGCTCAGGATTCCTGAGGTCAGTAGTCTTCAGCACAGGATCCCTGTGGTCAGTAGTCTACAGCTCAGGATTCCTGAGGTCAGTAGTCTTCAGCACAGGATCCCTGTGGTCAGTAGTCTTCAGCTCAGGATTCCTGGGATAGTAATCTTCAGTTGAGGATTCCTGATGTCAGTAGTCCTTCAGCTAAGCATTCCTGATGTCAGTAGTCTTCAGCTCAGGATTCCTGAGGTCAGTAGTCTTCAGTTCAGGTTTCCTGTGGTCAGTAGTCTTCAGCTCAGGATCCCTGTGGTCAGTAGTCTTCAGCTCAGGATTCCTGGGGTAGTAATCTTCAGTTGAGGATACCTGAGGTCAGTAATCTTCAGTTGAGGATTCCTGATGTCAGTAGTCCTTCAGCTAAGCATTCCTGATGTCAGTAGTCTTCAGCTCAGGATTCCTGAGGTCAGTAGTCTTCAGTTCAGGTTTCCTGAGGTCAGTAGTCTTCAGTTCAGTTTTCCTGAGGTCAGTAGTCTTCAGTTCAGTTTTCCTGAGGTCAGTAGACTTCAGATCTGTATTCCTGAGGTCAGTATTCTTCAGTTCAGGATCCTGAGGTCAGTATTCTTCAGATGAGGATCCCTGAGGTCAGTAATCTTCAGGTCAGGATTCCGGGGTCAGTAGTCCTCAGTTCAGGTTTCCTGAGGTCAGTAGTCTTCAGCTCAGGATCCCTGTGGTCAGTATTCTTCAGTTGAGGATACCTAAAGTCAGTGATCTTCAGTTGAGGATTCCTGATGTCAGTAGTCCTTCAGCTAAGCATTCCTGATGTCAGTAGTCTTCAGTTCAGGTTTCCTGAGGTCAGTAGACTTCAGATCTGTATTCCTGAGATCAGTATTCTTCAGATGAGGATCCCTGAGGTCAGTATTCTTCAGCTCTGTATTCCCAAGGTCAGTATTCTTCAGCTCTGTATTCCCAAGGTCAGTATTCTTCAGCTCTGTATTCCCAAGGTCAGTATTCCTCGACTGCTACAGCAGAGAGAGGACGATACATAAGTCATCTCAACATTCTTTGTTATTTATGGTTGAAGGAGTCAGGAAAGACTTTGTTGCTATGGCAAATAATGAACCATGTTGGGCAATGGAGAGAGAGATATCACGCATGAAGAATCAGATCCATGGAGAAGACGCAGTGAGAGTGAGATACTACTTTGTAAAGCAACTCAAAGGGTTTGCGATCCTGTGTACGATGGGATAGCTGTGACTACCAACGGAGGAGGAAGCTGAGGTGGACATGTTTTTTTTTTGGGCAGGGGACCATGTCCTCAAGAGGATGAGGGTGACGAGTCTGTCTGGACACACACACACACACACACACACCATCATCAGCGGCAGCAGCAGACCTGATTATAAAGTGGGACATTATATAGGACACAGTAAAAAAAAACAAAAAAAAAACACAGGTCTGAAAAGAAAACAGTGTGCTGCAGTAGAGTCCTGCAGTGTCCAGACAAAACCAACACACACCTGCACCTACATCGACATCATCACGCCGCCATTCTTTAAACACGTCATTCTCTTTATTCTGACACGACTCATTCATTCTCTGCAGCTCATCAAGGTCTCCCTCATCAAATGGAGTTTGATTTAAGATTGTGCGAACTCAATCGTTCATTAGACGAGACAAGTGTTGTTATTTTTATCCTAATGGGTGGTGCTGATTGCTGTGATTGAGTTTCCCCCTCAGAGATGATGAGTGAATAAATGTAGGAAGAACTGGGAAGAAAGGCTTTGAATTTAAAATGTTTTCAAATTTAGATACGGAAGAGGAAATGTTCAAGACAAAAAAACAAGAAAAAAGTCTCAATCATGTGTAAAGTCACTGAATCCCAGCCTTGTTTACGTTAAAGCTGAGGCAGGCAACACATTTGTGGTTATTGATCAATAATTCATTATTAACTAGTTTGGTCAAGTAATGCACTTATGATAGATATGGAGGCTGACCTGTGACCACAACTGTCACAAAGAAATAAACAATCGTATGTCATTTTTACTACAGGAGCTGACATTCTCTGTCCATCGCAAAGGACATGAACAAAACACAATAATTTTTATTTATTTACTATATAAAACCACCTTTAGAATAGTATTTTTCCGCACCAAGCAGCTTCAAGTCTAACTTATTTAAAGACAATTAAACACAATTGAAATCTGGTAGGAAACGAGCCACTGGTCAAGAGAATAAGGTTGAGACCAATGTCGAGCTGCAGCGAGAGGAGGGAGGACCTGGATCGATGGACACCACCGACCGCCATTGATCCTGGGCATCAGGAGGATCAGAATGAGGCGGCTAAACGATCCTCTCTGTGCTGATTGATCTGAAGAAAGTCCTGTGTTGTTTCCCCACAGAGACATAAAAACCATCAACTCCTCCAGCCTCCACTTTTCCTTCCAGTCGTTGCTTAATCGTCGTTAACGTCAAAGGATGATGAACTAAATCCTTCTCTCTGACACTCACAGTGTCTTTTACACGGTGCGGCTCTCCTCACATTAAAGGGATGGTTTAGGATGTAATAAAAAAAATAATAAAAAAAGGACTCAGTTATTTTTGGTCAGGATTTGGTCCACAAATGCTTCTCCACACATTTTCCAGGGCATTGTCCTGGTTTTGTGAAACCAGAAGTGACTATATTTGGAGGAGCGGGTGCACATCCACCTACACCTGCAACAACCATACACCTGTAAATCACGCTGTGGCCTAAAGCATCCGCCTGCTTTATGGTCTGTTTGACTCTAAGTGGGAGTATAATTTACAAGATGGACGTCATGCTGTTTTGAAATAGACCTGAGATTAGTGAGTGAGACGGCAGATTCCCCATGGGAATACTGTCAGAATAAATCAAGCGAGAAGTAGACTCATTTCCATATACGGAAGAAGATAAGGGCCAAATGTAAACAAAATTTGGAAAAACAGCCTCACGTTTAAAATTAGAAGTCAGAATTCTGGCCTTTTTTTACTCTTTAAAGTAATGTTGTTGTGGCCCTAATCCTCTTCAAGAAGAAAATTATGGCCAAATGTGAATATAAGTTGGAAAACAGCTTGACTTTTGAGTTTTAAAGGCGCCATATGTAAGAATGTGGCCAAAAACGGTTACTACACTCAAATTCAAAATACAGAGGACTTTTAGTTTTTGTTTTCTCCGCCATTGTAGCTCAGACATAACTGGCAACCCGTGGTTGCTCAGCAGCTGAGACTCTACTGACTGCAATGATTGGTAGACGGCGGTAGGTGGCGCCACAGGCCAAAACATGATTTCAATATACATATATACACACATATATATATATACACACATATATATATTTATATATATATATACACACACATATATATACACACACATATATATATATACATACACACACACACACACACACATATATATATATACACACACACACACACACACACATATATATACACACATATATATATATATATATATATATACACACACATATATATATATATATATATATGTGTGTGTATATATATATACACACACATATATATATATACACACACACACACACATATATATATATACACACACACACATATATATACACACATATATATATATATATATATATATATATACATACATGTGTATGCATGTACACATACATATATATATTCGTGTGTGATATTTCCTCATATAATTGCCCCCAATGGACACTGAAGAGAATGTAGGTTACAGACACACATTGGCACTTTTTTTTTTTTTTTTTTTTTACAAAGCCCAGATTTTCTATTGTCCTTGTTCAAAATGAAACATATAAATTGTGTTCCACTTCTCTCATCTGTCTCACTGTCCCACACTAAAACTGCAGAAATAACTCATACACAAACCTACTTCAAAAAAATATTCCCAATCTATCCTTTTAATGCCTCCAGATGTAGACGGGGCGGTCATTTGTTTATCGAGGTTCAGCCTCGGTTCTCTCTCCACCAGCGGCAGCACACATCACTGGTGCCCTCGTTCACTGCAAAACCCCCTCCCTCCATCTCTCTTTCACTTCACATCTGAAAGAACATTAATCATAGCAGTCACCCACATGTTTTCACCTCTACCTCTTCCCCGCCCCTTTCTCCTCCTCCTCCAGTTCCACTCTTCCAGAGCTCGAGGCAAGTGGGTCACCAGCAAGTAGAGGACTGTTCTTTCTGTGGTAAAGAGAGAGAGAGAGAGGGATGGAATTGTTACTTTAAAAGAATCAGAGCAGCTTTTCTCCTCCAGGTTGACTTCTAATGTCAGTGAGAAGTTTGTGTCATTCAGGCCTTAAACCTGTGGAAGCAGGTGATTCATCACCGGTGTCTTAAAAAAAAGAAAAAGTCTGCGTCTCATCTCCGACTGTGGGCTTTCTTTTTAAAACTGACGTGAGATCAGCTGTGGAAATAAGATTTTTTTTTTAAAAGAAAAAAAAGGAAATGCATCAAAGTCATAAAGACACAGTGAATTAACCTCACTTCTCATTAAAATGAGCTCAGGAAAAGAAAACAAGCTTGCGTTTACGTTTGGTGCTTCTAATACTTAATGACACTGCCATCTAGCGGCTCCACGTGCACATTACACCAAACACTTCTAGCAATATCTGGAATGAGATAACATTATACATAATACATCAAATACCATCAGTAAACGTTACCGTAAAATGAACAAAAAATGATTTTCACATGGCAGAAATTGAAAATTTAATTATTATCTTACCTTACCTTTCCTCCTTTGCGGTGAACGATGGATGGGTGGATGAAAATCTACAAAGTCAAGTTAAATAATTTCTTCTGATCAGATGAGATGAGCAGATTAAACGACACTTCACCTGTGCAAACAGAAGAAAACTTCATACAGCTGTATTAAAATGTGACCTGGACCACTTCAGTTTTTTCTTTTTATTGCACCAAGTGAAGCCTCACTTTGTCTGGAAAATAAGGCTTTGAAAATAGAGGCAGAAGAGGAAAAATATGCCATTTCAACATTTCTTCAGTAGTTTTTTTTTCTCATTTTCTTTTTCATAAATAGATTCAGTTGTCCACCAGTCATCTCTATGTACAGATCATTACAACAATCACAAGATTAACAAGCCAACAAACAACAACTTTTTTTTGGCTTGTTAACTGAAAACTTTCGGTCACTAATAAAATTTTCTCAACTTTAAACAATCAAGAAGAAATGTACAGTCATCATAATGTGTGTCAAGCAGAGCGGGAATAAATGTAAATATACTGTACATACATACAGACACAGTCTTTGATACAGCTGAAGATGCAAAAACATAAATACAGGGGGGGAAAACTACTTTAAAAGAATAGTTTCTTGAGTGGGGGTCATATCACTTTCTTTCATTTACAGTGAGATAAATGTAGCATATTCGACCTGCTGTCCACACTGCTTTTGTTTTATTTGAAAACTTCACGACTGTTTTTAGTCTAAACAGGCAGAAACGTTTGAAAACGATGACAATGATGCAAGTCACAATAAGAAGCAAATAATATTTGCTTCTTATTGTGACTCGACTAACAGTTGTAAAAGAGGTTTGTGAACACTTTTGGCTTCAGGTTTACCTCCTCGTCAGTGCAATAAAAGAAATTCTATATATGAACTCTTTCCATGGGTGTTTCTTGTGAGTTATTCTTTCTTAAACTAGATAAACAAATGACAATGTCGTAACATGGATGTCGCTTTGCTGATGGGAAGCCAGCAGAAGCCACTCTGACTTTCACTTTCTTGTTGTCCCTGATTGTTGCCACATTTCTCTGATCTCACCTGTAAATAACGCACCGATTATACATATATCGGTGTCATATAACTCATATATCCCACTTCAACCTTCCTGAACTGTACCTTTAAATATATACACGTGTTTCCATCACTTTTGAGCGACACATTTTCTTCTGCCACTATTTTTTACAGGCACAAAGCATTATTTGTCCTGCCAAGGTGAGCGCACGCACACACACACACACACACACACACACAATCACGCAGACCTTTGGCTCCGCAGTTTACAGTAAAAGGTGACGATATCTGACAATATGAGATGAATCTACCTGTGCCTGTGCTCAGTGCATAGTTTAAACTCGGCATCGACGACGTGTGCAAAGTCATAAAAAGCAGTCGAGGAGAGGGAAGCAGCGGCCGGCGCCGACGTAACGACAGACGAGATGCTTGTTTGTTTTTTTTTCGTTTTTAAAAGGAAGGACAACAAGCTGGAGAGGAAGCTGGATTTAAGACACCGTCTGTACATTAGTGTTCTGGTTTTCTGTTCAAGTCAAGGTAAGCCTCGTTCCTTTTCTCCTTTATAAAAGAAATTGACAGCAAAACTGTAGGCAATAGACCATATTATTATTATTTTGTTATTATTACTATTATTATAAGCGAGTGAGGTTTAAGCTTTAAGGCTCCGTTTCAATTAACTTTTTACATTTACTTCATCTCAAAAAATCAGAGCTCACCGGAGTCACCTCTGAATCTAATCAATTAATATTATATAAAAACAAAATAAAGAGTGAATTTAACTACCAGCTGAAATCTGTCAGCGATTGCAGAGCATGAAAATGTCACTGCTCACTTTCCTGAACGAACGCCAAGAAATTACTTTTCTCGTTCTCCAGCTCAGACGTCAGCTTCACATATGAACCGTGTGACGTCACTACAGGGCGCCAGTGAGGCACATGAGGACAAGCACGTGTATCGTGAGCAAGTAGGCCAGGAACAGGTATCGAGAGCGAGTGCGGCTCGTCAGCAGCTTGGAGAAGTAGAGGCTCCTCCCTCTGAGCCAGCGACGACACGCCACCATGCCGCCTTTCACCTGGAGGATCAGACGTCACACAAACCAAGGAAACGATTAATAGAGCAAAGAGTTTTTCTTCAAAGGGATGAACGAACGTGAGATGACGCACGTACCTGTCGCGCGATCAGAGGCTGGTTGGGGTCGAGACTCAGAGCGCCCCATCCCTCCTCTGTCTCCATGTCGATACTGAAATCGGTTTCGTCAACTCTGGACACACTGTGCAGAAACAAGATGTGTGTGTATATCAGTGCAAGCGTCAACATGTAATACTGAGTGTCTAATTTGGTCATTAGGGGGCGTGGTCAAGTGAGAAAAAGGACTTTGGAATAATAATTATGATGATAGTTCACATAATTTCAAAATAAAAGTGTTTGTTTTGATATGGAAAGATAAACAGTTCACAATATAAACACATTTATGATGAAAAATTAGTTTAAAGACCTCTGCAGCATTAGATCAGTAACTCTAATTTTCTGGATGCAATTTTGTACAAGAGAGTGACAGTTTCTAATCAGAAAAGACTGTTTAATGGTGAGATAAAGACATAATACTTAACATAGCCTAGACTGGTAAGGACCAAAGGGTTTCTTCTGTGTGACATTCACTATCAAGTACACCATAGCCAAAACTATCCCCTGCTTTTTGGTCTATTTTACTCTGAATATGGCTGTATTTTACAAAATGGATATCTTGTTGCTGTTAAAACTTGAAGCCATAGATTTCTCAGGATAATGTGTACTGATGATAAAAATGAAGCGAGAACCAGGCTTATTTTCAGGTTTCATACACTTCAACACTGGCTTCATTCTGCGGACCCAGAGATCAAGTTTCTCTATACACGCTGTGATTCTTGTGTAAACTGAGAAACTCACCTCTTCGCTCTGTCCTCAGCGAGACGTAAAGCTTCCTCAGCTGTCTCTCTCCTGGTTCTCTCATCGGCCAGAATCTGCTCCACCTCCAGCAGCCTGAACACACACGCACAGACATGGAGGCGTTAATATGCTAACCATCACAGAGACAGACAGCGAGACAGACCCTGTCGTCTTCTCACCTATCACGGAGCTGACCGACTTCAGCAGCTTCAACAACCACAGACTCGCGGCTTCTCTCCTGGGGGGCTCCTGGTGCGACCTCAGCATACACTGAACCCTGCTAGTGAGGAAACCAACTCGGAAATAAGAAAACATTTTTATCTGAGAAAATCTAATTTAGTGCCATGTGTGGTTTTCTGCCGATGTAACTCATCTGCTTCAAGGTTTGCTGGGTTACTGTTGCCTTTATCATCTCTTAACAACCTCTGGCTTCAACAACTTAGTATAGAAAACAAACACCAAGAAAAAGGCTGCTCACCGTATATTTTCTGTGTGTTTTCAGTATAAATCAATCAGTGCAACGTGGTTCTAATAACCATGGCTAAGACATCTAAGTATGATGCATATAGATGTGATTCAGCTGCGAACCAAGTCGGCAACATCATTAGCATGAGGCAGCAGTAATAAGCAGATGATGAATTGCGCCAAATAAAAAGATTGCACATACACATTGTAGCCCACCTACTAGCATTCGGTTACGTTTTGCCTCCATTGTAGATGTTAGATGTAGATCTTTGACATGAACATAACATGTTCTGAAGCTATCCCAAGCAAAACTGTGACAACAGCCATCACTGAACCATCACTGAACCATCACTGAACCATCACTGAACCTATTTCATTCCTACAGAATGACGATAATAACCACAGGGCACTTTTTTCTTTTGGCACTACAGAATCTGTGAGGAACATACTGTATATACCTGAGCTTGGCCTTGTACTTGAGTTTCCAGCCAGTGGCAGCGGTTCTGTGTGTCCCTCAGGGTTTGGACAACAGATCTCATCTGAGCTGCACAGGCACCTTTCTCGTCTACGGCCTGCTGTAGCTGGAGAGAGAGAGGGGAGGTGTGGGGGAGATGACAAAGAGAGATTTATTATATTCCGTCTTCATTAGAAAGATATGGATAAAGCAGAAATGTCACATTTTCGTCATCATTTTTTTTTTTGACTAGATAAGATGCTGACATGCAAACAGTGTGACTTTTCTGCTGACATTAATGTTTCTGTTGGAATTGTAAATAACAGACTCAAAACAACATTTGATTTATACTAAACTGGCTAAGGTTTGGGTAAGGGGTGAAAGGTGATAATCAGGGTAACACGTGGGTCTAATACATGTAGGTTCCTCTCTTTTTCTCCTTTCAACCATGATTACAAACTCTGCAAGTGGTTAAGATCTTATAAGCTCAGCCTTATGTTGAGAGATTAAAAAGTATTAAAGCTTAAAACAGAGCTATTGTGACAGGTCGTGACCTACCTTGGCGTTGAGTTGATGGAGGTACTGGTCTCGTTGTTGGATCTCATATATGCAACGCTGCAGGTCTCCATGAAGTCGAACCTTCTCCGACTCCAACTGACTCACCACCTTGTCCGTTTCACTTTGAACCTCCAAAGCAAAAGATTCCTGCTACAAGCAGGCAAACGTTCAGGGAATTCAGCACCAATGTGCACATGTTGCACAAAGTGTTTCCTTAGTTCCTCACCAATACCTGGTGACAAAACATTTCACAAAAGCAGAACAATGATGTTTGTGAACTTACCTTGACTAGAGACGTGTCCTTCCTCTCTGCGTCACCCCTGCACAACACACACACACACAGAACATGTAATAAAAGTAACATTTCTCATTTGCTTTCATGCATGAATCCACACATACAGTCTCTTAAGCATACTACATGATGCTTACTACAGTTTGGCCAAATACCAAACTTCTTGTCGCAAAGGTAACGATTCGACACTGGTTCTTGTGTCTGGTACATGTACAATTTACGGCCAAGACATGTTGCCAAAATCACACCACACTCACACACTAATTCATGCCGAGAGTTGTTCTACAAAGGAAAAACAAACAACAAAAACAGCAGACAATAGGGAGAACAACTTTGTCTGAGAATTCAGTTTGGACAGCGTACTGTTTGATTGACTTGTGCTTTTGTTCGCTGCTTGGATAGTTTGGCACCGTTCAATTCAAAGTAAATGAGCAGTATGACAAATAAAGCCTCCACAGCACACTATGACTGTGGTTACTCTTACTTTGACCATCATAGGCTTTTCATACAAACGTGTGTAAAGGACATTTTGTTCTGGGTGTAAATTTCTTTAGCAAGCCAGGTGCAATCAAAACAGTTGATTGTTGAGTGTCCAAGTGGTTAAATACATCATTGGACCACCAGATAGTCAACGACATCATGCTTAAAACATGACCGATGATGCAGGGCAACATCTCCATCTATAAAGAGTTCAACCCACACCGACAGGTGTTTTATTGTGACTCCTGTCCCCATGTTTGGGTTGCTTTGCAGCATGGACAGTTGTTACAAATGCTATAACTGTGACCTTCTCACTGATGGGACAAGTATGTGGTGGAGCTGCTTAGTAGAACTGCACTGTTATTGGTCAAAGTCTCCCATCACTAGCCAGATTCCTCCAAGGCTGGAAACAGAATCTAGAGTCTACTCTCTCTCTCAGATCTGCATTATTACGAAAGATTACCGTTAAACTCCTGAATAATAACAGACAGAACATTTTAGGCTGCCTACCCCAACTTTAAGATGATTAGTCAAACATCATGAAAAAATATTAGTCCAGTGAGTAGGTTTAATAAAAACCTGTCGGCAGAAATGTTTTGTTTGTTTTTTACCTCAGAGTTTCCACTTCCCGAGATCTGGTGATTTCTTCAGGTAATCTTTTGTAATCCACCTGTTCATGCAGCTTCTGCAAAACATTAAAAAGCAAAATAAAGTCATCAGTGACAAAGAAGAGACAAGAATTAAAAACTATTTCATGAAACATGATTATACAGACACCACAACATGTACATCCCAAACAGAAAAATACCATGCAAGTCAAAGCAATGGTTAAAAAATAAAATAAAATAAAACAAATAAAACTTGACCCTTCATACTGTCAAAAAAGAAAAAAAAAAGAAACCCTAGCCAAGAAATGAAGTGCAAGCAACAGCCAAACCCAAATCACAGCTGATGACCTAACTTACCATTCCATCTGTTTCGGTCCGCAAGGCACTGATGGCACTTCCCTTGGACTCGGGACTCGACCCTCGTCTGGTCCCGGCCAACTCATCCATTAGGCGATCGCGGTCATTTTGCAGGCTGGCCATGGATCTGGAGAATGCAGACAGCTGCCTGCTATATGTGTTATTTTCCAAGGTGACCTGCTTAAGATCCTTTTCTTTCTCCAACAAGGCCTTCGAGAGCTCATCCAACAATTTGTTCAATTCAGCGTGCGCATTTTTGCTCTCGAAAGCTGTTAATTTGTGAACAAAGATGTCCCTCTCTTTGGCAAACATGGCCAAGTCTGAAGTGGCATCCTGCAGGTTGCGTTCCACCTTATTCAAGGCTGCCCGAGACTCTTGAAGTTCTTCATCGTATCTATTTCTGAGGATCTTAAAGTCTTCGATCAGCTGATCACGGTCATTCTGCAAAGCAGCCATGGATTTGCACAAAGACTCGTTCTGTGCCTTCATATCTTTATTTAGATTTGTTGCCTCTGATAACTGTTGCTCCATTTCCAGAAGGTCTTTTGCAAGTTCTGCCACCCTTTGAGCAGCCGTCTCTTGCTCGGTCCTCATCAGATCCACCTCGCGCTCAAATGTGTCCAGCTCAGCGTTGTATTTATCTTCAGCTTCACCCAGTTTCTTGTCCGTCTCACTTTCTACCTGCTGCATTTTGTCATTGAGCCCATCAATCGCAATTTTCTGAGAAAGCACTTTTTGATGGAGGTCATTACATTCAGCTGCTTTGGCGGCCACAGCTTCCTGCAAATCATTAATTACTTTGCCCGCATCAGTCGTGGCTCTGTACTTTTTCTGATCCAATATTTCCACTTCCAGTTTTGAAACCTGAGCTCTAAGTTTAGAAATCTCGACTTTCAACAACTCATTCACTTCTTCTTCCTTCTGAAGCTCCAGATGAGACTCTCTGTGCTGTTTTTCAGCTCCAGCCTTATTGTTTTCAAGGTCTTTGATCACATCCTGCTGCTTCTTCAGCAGTGCCTTCAACTGATTGTCCTTCAGGGATAACACTTGATTTAAATCTTCTCTATAGCGAACAAGTTGAGCCCTGAGCATAGCGTTCTCTGAATTGAGATCATCCATCTGATGCAACAGTTTCCTTATTTCATGTTTAAGGCCTTTGGAGGCACCACCTTCCCCTTCGTAAGAGCTCTCTCTGCCCTTTAACCCCAACTCATTCTTTGCTTTAAGTATTCTGTGTTCTGACATGAGACGGTCACGTTCGCTCTGTAAAGACACCGCAGAGTTCTTGAATGATTCCATCTTTGCCACCAGTTGTTCCTTTTCCTGATCTGACCGGTTTACTTTTATTTGCAGACTTTTCACCTTTGCTTCAAGGCCTCTCAACTCTTTGTCAGTCTTTTCTCTTTGGTTGCATAACGATGTTAACCTCTCCTCGTAAACTGCAACCTGCGAGCGATAGTTAGTCTGAAGCTGCTCTAGATATCCTGACATCTGTCCATCTTTGCAAGACAACAGAGAGGAGATCTCAGCATCTTTGCTGCCAAGTAGTGTCTTCAGTTGTAAAGAAATTCCCTCCTGTTTCTCAAGGTCTGTTTGACATTTGCCATACTGAGTTTGTAAAAAGAGCAGCTGAGTGTCTGTGTCTCTGTTTATCTTTTCCACCTGCTGGAGATTCAGCTGCATTTGGGAAATCATGTCCTGTTTGTCGGTAAGCTGCCAATTGAGTTCATGTTTTTCTTGTTCTATTTGTTCCACTTGAGCACTTAGTTCCTTCACCTGTGCAGTCATGAGGTCCGTGGACTCAAGGAGTTCAGCGTTGCGAGTGCTCATTACAAAAAGCTGCCTTTGTTGTGCAGCAGCAGCAACAGAGTATTCATTTAGTGTCCGCTCCAGTCTTGACTTGTTAACTCGTAGTTCATTCACCTCTTTATCTTTCACCCTCATATCTTCAAGGAATCGTTTGATCACAAATCCCTGTTCTAGGAGCTGGTTGTCTTTCTCGTTTAAGGTGTTTTGGTACAAATTGTTCCACAGTTTTGCAGCCTCTGCCCCTTGAGACGTGGATGATAAAGCAGAGATCTTTGCTTCATTTGTCTCGGCCTCTCTCTTCAGAGTACTTATCTGTAGATCTTGAGAGTCTATATGTTGTCTCAACTCATTAACTTTTTGGCATTCTTTATCTTTTAAATCATTCAATGAATTTATCTGTTCCTCTAACACAGTCTGATTCTCCACATAGGAATTGATTTGCCTCTCGTTAATATTTTGCAGTGATTTTGTATTCTCCGTGATCTGGTCCTCAGTCTGTTTTCTTTGCATTTCCAGAGCCAGCTGGTCTCTCTCAGACTCAACCGTCACAACCTTTCCTGTGGCTTCATGGAGAAGTTTCTTTTGTGCCGTCAGCTCAGCTTCAACCTCTTTATTTCTCTCTTCTAAAACCATTGTCTTCTCTGAACCTTTGTGAAGTTCTATCTCCAGGTGTTCATGGGCAGACTGCAAGTTTTTCAAAGAGCTCTCTAAATCTAAAATCAGTTCTTGGTATTTAATACAGTTTTGCTGGAGCTGATTTATCTCCAGATGCTTTTCTCTGAGCAGCTCTTGCAATTCTTTCTTTACATTCTTGGAGCCCTGGTTGCCTCTCTGCATCATCTTTAGTTTCTCCTCAAACTCTCTGACTAGTTTGAGTTGCTCCTCTTCTTTTTCTTGTCGAACCTGATCACTCCTCTCCTTACTGGCTGCCAGCTGAGAGGACAACAGCGTGTTTTGAGTTTGCAAACCATGGACTGAATCTGTCAGTTCGTCAATCCTTTCAGAGTTCTTGAGAATAACAGTCTCCAAATACTCATTTTCATTTTTAACTTTGTCTGAAATCTCCTGAACATTTTCAAGCTCCTCTTGTAACAGAGACTTATCGTCCTCCAAGATTCTCACTTTCTCATTTACGCTGATAGCCTCTTGGCTGTGTTGACTGATTGTGTCCCTGAGCTCTTTGATGGTGTCATCTTTCTTTCCCATCTGCAACTCATGATCGCTCTGTATCATTTCAATTCTTTCCGACAGAGTTTGCTTGTCTTTTTGTAACAAGTTGTTGATCTCCAACTGAGCACCAAGCTCCGTTTTCTGGGCCTCTATCTGAGCAGTCAGTGAATTAGTGAGACAGAGTGCTTCGTCAAGCTTCAGCTGCATGTTGCTTGTGTATGTATTTGATTCTGAGTGCTTTTTTTCTGATGAACTGCTTACTTCTTCCA
The DNA here is from genome assembly GCF_963457635.1 of Microchirus variegatus. Taxonomy (NCBI): domain Eukaryota; kingdom Metazoa; phylum Chordata; class Actinopteri; order Pleuronectiformes; family Soleidae; genus Microchirus; species Microchirus variegatus. The sequence goes on along the minus strand of NC_139815.1, from coordinate 21,320,094 downwards.
GTTTTCTTGCCAGCAGGCCGTTTTCAGCCTTCATCAATTCAAGTTCCACTTTCAGAGCCTCTGAAGACTCTTTCACTTGGCAGATCTCAGCGCCCAGTTGTTTATTTCTGTCCTTCAGCTCCAACATTGATGTTTTGTTGTTTTCTTCATCCTCAGTCAATTCTAGTCTCATTTTTCGATTTTCTTCCTCCAGTTCCTCAATCTTCTGTTGTTTCTGTTTGGAAAACTTTCGCATTTTCTCTTTGATTCTTTCATTTTCCTCTTCCAGCTCTCTGGCTTTATTCTCCATAACATCGATCTCAGTCTCTTGTTTGTGTGCTCTACGGAGGGCTTCCTGGCGGTCTCTTTTTGCACCCTCCAAAAGTTGTCTCATCTTATCCATCTCACTGCTAACATTTTCATAAGCTTGCAAAAGTGACTCATAATCTTGTTTAAGATCGGCGTGCTTCGACTTCCACATGGACAGATCCTCAGTTTGAGAGTCCTTCAGAGATTCAAGCTGACATGAGAAGGCTTGTTTCTGCTGGGTGATGTTTTCTATGGTTAGTTTCAAGCTGTCGCAGGCAGCTGCAAGACTGCTATTATCATTACGGATGCGATCAACATCTGTGCTGAGCTCGTGTTTCTCCTTGTTCAGAAACGTGACAGAACTTTCCAGTTGAACATTTTGCTGTTTCAACTTCAAAACAGATGATTCCAGGTCTAAATATTCCTCTTCTTTCATTTGATGTCTTGATGACAGCTTTTGTACCTCTTCCTTGAGTGTTTCATTTTCCTTCAAGAGGTCTTTTCTGGAAACCAAAGCGGCTTGTAGTTTTCTGGTTAGGAGCATTACTTTGCTTTGTCTGTCCTGATCATTCAACTTGTTTGTGTCTCCCTGAGATTTCCGAAGGTCATCAACCTCTACTCTCATCTTTTCAGTGACAGTTTCATGCAGTTTTGATTGCTGCGTTAACTGCAGTTCAAGTGCAGCAATCAGCTCCTCCTTTTCTGCAAATTTAGTCTCAAAGATTAACGAAGCATCATCTCTCTCCTTGAGTTTGACTTCAAGGTTTTCAGACATCTTTTCTTGTTGTTCAGTAAGTGTCTCCGCCTTCCTCAGTTGCATGTTCAGCACAGTCACCTCCTCTCTGAGTTCATCAACTACTTTCAAAGCATTTTCATTTTCTCGTTTTAACAAATCGTAACTCATTTTTGCTTCGTCAAGGGTCTTACTCAAAACAACTTTGTCGTTACTGAGCTGCTGCTGTGTTTCTACACATTTTTTTTCACTTGTTAAAAACTCCAGGGATTTCTGTGAGACTAAAGCGAGTGCTGTCTCAAGTTCCACTTTCATGTTATTATGTTGCTCCAATACACTCTTATTTTCCTCCATTAAGTGGTGACATTTTTCTTCATTTGCATGAAGTTGGTCCTCCAGTGTGGACCCAGACACATTTAACTGAGTCTCTAAAACTGGGTTTTCCTGAAATAAAATGAGCTTCTCCTGTTGGCTTTCTACCTCATTGGCCTCGACTGTCAACTTATATTTCTCAATCTCTTCCATTAGCTCTTGTTCACGTGCAAGGGTTTTCTCCAATTCGTTCTGTACTATGTTATGATCCAGGTTCAAAGATTCTGCTATTTGCCCCATGACTATAAGATCATCCTCTTTACTTGCCAGTTTAAGAGACATTTCCTCAGCTTGGGATTTAACAGTCTCTAGCTCTGTCTGCAAGTGTAGAAGAGAATGGCACTGCCTCTCTTTCTCAGCCAGAGACATCTTAAGACCCTGAACAGTTTCGTCCCGCTCCAAAACCAGCTGTTTTAAAGTGCCCAGCTCATCCAGATGAAACAAAGAGGTTTTCTGGAGAGCCTCTAGTTCTCTGACCCTCTCATCAAAATGTAATTGGAGGGCATTCAGCTCATTTGTCTGCCGACAGCGTTGCTCCAGCAGAGCCTTGTAGTCGTCTTTCAGTTCCACAAGTTCTTGAGTTAATTTCTTTTCACTGTCCTGAGCTTTCTTTATTGTTTCTTTACGAGCGAGCAAAGCAGCCTGGGCCTTTTTCTGTAGTATGGCTTTTTCGGACTTCGTTTGTGCAAGCTCATTTTCTAAATTAACAGCAGAGGAAGAAGAATTCTTTAAGTCATCTTGACAGGCCCTGATTTCATTACAAAGCTCTTCTATTTTTTGTATCAAGCCATTTCTTTCTTGGTCAGATGTTTTTTCCTTCTCTGCCGCATTGGTCTGTAGCTGCTCAATGAGAGACGTTTTCTCAATGATCGTTTGCAGGTTTTCTGACAAATTCACTTCTTTTTGATTTAGAGTGGTTTGCAAAAGTTCTTTTTCTGACTGGAATTGTTCAACAAATTCCTCACGGTCTGTTCTGAGTCCAACAATCTCTCCCTCTTTCTCAAGAATAGTGTGTTCAAGAAGAGACACCTTCTCCTGATAAATCTTTGCTAGTGCCTGGGCATCATTTCTCATTTCCTGTAACTGATCCTGTAAAAGTGCAATCTGGGTTTTATCATTGACACCATCTTCTTTGTGATTTTCATACTCCTCGAGTTTCTTTAGTAGATCCTTTCTTACGACAAGAGCAGCTTGAAGCTTCTTCTTCATTGCATCTTTTTCTTTAGATACTTTAGCAAGTTCACCTTTAAGCCTGTCCTTTTCTTTCACCAGCTCGAGCTTATCATTATTCATGCTGTCAATTTCACGTTTCTGTGCTCGCTCCACATTTTCCAATTGTGCTACTAGAGATACTTTTTCCTCCCCAAGTGTTACTCTCTCATTTGCAGCAGATTCCATGACTTGGGCAATGGATGCATCTTTGTCCCGAATCTGCTGACTAAGTCCAGCGAGTAACTCCTTCTGCTGACTAATCTGAATGGCCAGACAGTTTATCTGCTCGTCTTTTTCCTGCAATTCACTCTGTAGAGAGGAATGTGTGACAAGAGCTGCATTCAGTTTCTGTGTTTCATCATTTAGCTGTACCTGTAAATGCTCCACAGTGTCTTTTAAAAGGGACATTTGCTGACCCTTCTCTTCATTACTCTTGTCTCCTTCATTGCATGTTTTATTCAACTCATTTTTCAAAGCTTCTACTTCAGACTGATGTCTGTTCTCCAACTGTTGGATCATGTGCTGTAAAGAGGCTTGTCTTTCATGCAAAGCAGCTGATCTCTCAGAGGAAGTTCTTGGCGGCAGGAACAACTCTTTGTCAGGACCAAATTTGTGTGCTAAAAGTTTTTTTAACTCATATTCCACAGTTGTTAGGGCTATTTGCAAATGATTGCTCTCCTTATCTTTTTCCTGAATAGATGCTAACACCGTCTCCAGCTGAATCCTAGAAGAAGATGCCTCCAGCTCTTTGGCACTCAGTTGATCAGAGCCTTGCTGAACTGCGGACAGAGCCACTGCAAGTTTTGCCTGCAAACTGTCCAGGTCATGTTTCAAAGCATTAACTTTAACATCTTTAGATTTCATTTCATTCTCAATACTTTCTAGTTGTTCTGCAAGTAGATTCTTATCCTGTTTTTCTCTATCCAGAACTAAGAGCCACTCTTTCTCAGAGTCCTGAAGAATCTGCTCTATCTTTTGAATGCTTTCAGTTAATTGACAAAGTTCTTCATCTTTGGCACTAACCTTTGCTTGAAGCTTCTCCTTCTCCAGCACCATTTTCTTCATGCTGCCGGACTGCTGCTCCATTTGAAGCTGCAGTTCCCCCTGTGACATGCACAACTGTTGATGTTTCCTTTCCAGCTCTTCCTTCTCTGCAAGAAGCTTTCTTACTTCGTCCTGCAAATGTGAGTTCTCGTTACACACAGAGGTAAGACGGTTCTGATGTTCTGCTTTTGACAACCCAAATTCCTTGTTAAGTTGCTGATTTTTCTCTTCTAGTTTTTGCATTTCTGAGACCAGCTGTGACGCATGTTTGGCCTGGGCTGTGCACTGGCTATTAATTGCATGGAGAGCCATTTCTCTCTGCTCCAGGTTTTCTGTCAGTGCATCCATTTGTGCAACAACTTGAAGATGGTGTGATTTGAGCCTGTCTATCTCAAGGGTGAGCATCGAGACACTTGCTTGATTAGCAGAAAACGCTTCATCCTTTTCCTTTGTGAGACTTGCGTTGAGATCTCCACTTTGATCAAGTTTGTGATGGATTACAGATAACTCATTTCTCAGTGTTTCTATGGTTGTTGTGGCTGCCTGACGTTCCATACTGAAATCATCCAATAACCTCTGCAGTTTGGATACCTCATCAACCTGGTGAGACATTTTCGTCCTCATGTCTTGAAGCTCCTCCAAAGTGGCTGCATATTTGTCTTTTAGGTTACTGAATGCAACATGTGTTTCCTCTGATGATTTTCTGAGACTTTCTGCCTCGGTGGACAACAGTTGATTGTGACTCTGCAGCTGTGACACCAACTCGGTGCTTTCCATGAACTGGGACTTGAAGAGCAAAGCCTCATCTGCTCTTCTCTGAACATCCTTAAGAATCTCTGATTGGTGCAGAAGACCCGCCTCTTTTTCTATTATTGCCTTTCTTAGGTTTTCTGTTTCAGCCATGTGTGCTTCCAGGCTATCTTCGAGCTTTGTGACAGATTCGTTCAGGTGTGAAATCTGTTCTTTCAAGGTTTCACATTCGGCCTCTTTTGATTGAAGATTTGACTGAAGATTTTCAACCACAGCTGAAGAATGACTCTGTAATTCAAGGTTCGACATCTCCCTCGACTCCAACCTGTTTTTTAGTGTGGATGACTCTGTAGTAAGGTTTTCAACTTCACCTCTGAGCTTGCGGACACATTCTTCAAGATCTGAAAGTTTTGTATTCAAACCAACATTTTCATTTGCTTTCTGCTTCAGCTGCTCCTCCTGCTCAGTGATGTTGCTGTTGAGCTGCTGTATCAGATTCTCCTTCTGATTCAGGGAGTCATCTTTTTCTTTCAAGGACAGAGTAAGATTCTCCAGCTCAGCATATGCTGCTTTGAGTTCAATCTCCTTATCAGAGACAGATTTTCTGAGTTCAGTAACCTCTGTCACTATGTTCTGAAGTTCAGACTTTAAACTTGTGTTCTGCTCATTCAGGGCCAGAATGCTGTCTTTAAAGTCTGTGATCTCTGCTTTCCTCTGGTTGTCCTCCAGTGTCAGCTGACTCTTCTCTGTAGTGAGCTTCTGGACAGAATCCTTCAGGTTCGTCATTTCAACCTCCATCTCTGCTGCATTCTCGTTCATGGCACCAAGCTGACTGCTGAGTGAGATCACTGATTCGTTTCGTTTATTCAGCTCATCTTTTTGGCTCTGAAACTCTTTGGACACTTCCTTTACTGTTTGTTCTTTCTGCTCTATCTGCTGTTTCACATCCAAACACTCTCGTCTTAGCAATTGTACCTCTTCCTGCAGCTGTGATACGAGTTCCTTATGTAGCGCAACTTCATTCTGATAAACTCGAGATTCCTCTGCTTTCTGCTGCAACAACGAGTCTTTCTCCATCAGTCCAGACTTCAGCGCAGAGCTTTGTTCCTGTAGAGCTGACACAGAATCCTGAAGTTGCAGCAGTTGATTCTGCTGAGCCTCAAGCTGAAACCTCTGTTCTGATAATGCCGCTTCTTTCTCATCTGAGGATTTGTGAATTTGACTGATTTGCATTTTTAATCCATCAACATGTTCCTGTACACTCTGAAGTTGTTCTTCTCTCTCCCTTATTGTTTTTGACAGATTAGCACACTCGTTTGTTTTCTCGAATAAACCGGCAGAGTTTAACTGTTCACTTTCTTTCAGAACATGTTTTAATTCCTTTGCTGCAATAGCGAGCTCCTCCTTTTCCCTCAAGAGGCTGCTGACTTCTTTCTGACTATTTGAAATTTCGATTTCAAGACCAGAATTTCTTTCTCGGAGTAAACTCATTTCAGTGTTAAGTTCAGAAACTGATCTAATGTTCTGAGACAACTCGTTCTTTAGTGTCTGATTATCTTCTGTTAGAGTGCTAATATTCCTGCTGAGATTGGAGTTCTGTTCAAGAGTTCCTTTAAGCTGTGAATCAAGGTTTGAGGCCAACTGCGTTTGCTGAGCTAGCTCCTGTTCTCTGGCTTCACAAGCAGCTCGATGTTGTTGGATTTCCTCAATGAGCGTCTGGATGCGGCTGTTGGAGTGAGACAATTCTGTTTGCCACAGCTCTGCTTCAGACTTCAGCTTTCTGGTGTTTTCCTCCATGACAATGATTTGGTCCCTCTGAGCCTCAACAGTCTTGGTCGTATGAATTAATTCCTCTTTGTGTTTTTGACACTGTTGCGTTGTATCTTTTAACATTTCATCTCCCTCTTGCAGTTGCTGTCTGAGTTGCGTGAGTTCTTCTTGAAGCGACTCAGCCTCAGCCTGCAGCTTGGACACAACATTTTTCTGAGCTGACATTTCGTTTTGCAAACCACGGCACTCGTCCTGCTTCTCTTTTAATATAGCATCCTTCTCCATTAACCCAGACCTCAGACTGCTCTCCTGCTCTCGCAAAAGTAACACAGTTTCCTGAAGTTGTGTTTGCTGGTTCTGTTCAGCCTCTAATTTCATGCAGAGATCAGCAGTGGCCTGTTCCTTCTGTGCTCCGTCATGCTTAATCTGATCGACCTCAGACATCAGATTTTGCACCCGGTCCTGCAGCTGCTTCACCTCATCCTCCTTCTCTCTTAGTATCCGATTGAGATTACTACATTCATTTGTTTTTGCTAAGAGGACCTCTGTGGTGGAGTGTGTACTCTGCTCAAGGACTCCATTTAACTCATTGATCTGAAGAGTCAGTTGCTCATTATCTCGTTGTAGCCCTTTGATAATAGTATCATTTTGCGAATGCTGCGTTTCCAACGTGGACATTTTGGCTTCTAATGAATCTTTGTTTTGTATACTTTCACTCACTTCTCCTGTGAGTCTCTCTTTTTCTTTTGTTAGGCACTGCACCTGACTCTCTAGGCAGCTATTGAGTTCAAGTGCAGATGTTACCTTTTCATTGAGCTCTTTGGCTGTCTGCTTTTGCGACTTAAGCTCGTCAGTCACCCGTTGCTTCTCAGCCTTTGTGCTTTTTAAAAGGTTCTTGAATTTGGAGATGTTTTCAGCTTTGCTTTTAAGCTCACTGCTCAACTTCTGGTTTTCTGAATCTCGCACTTGCAGTTCACTGTTGAGTTTCTGCCTCTCGTCCTTGGCATGTTTATCATTTGCACTCAGCTGCTTTTCGAGTGTCTCAACTTTCTCCTGCATCTCTTTGTGGATGTGTTCTTCACTCTGTGTTCGCGCCTCTAATTGTTTGGACAATGTCTGCATCTCATTATTGTATTTTTCCACCTGTGCCAGAAGCATGTTGTGTTCTTCCTTGGAGGATTTTAGTTCGCTTTCATACGTCTGTTCTTTATCATGAAGCTCTTGCTCCAATTTCTCATTGTTGGTATTTTTGTCATTAAGCTGTAAAACCAGTTGCTCTGACTCCTGCAGCTTCTGAGTGGATGACATCAGCTGTTCCTTCAATGAGGTGATGTGTGTTTCACATTCAAGTAGATGATGAGAATGACTCCCCACCTGTTTCTGCAGCTCACCTCGAAGCTCCTGAATCATTTTCTTATCATCTTCGACCTGCTTTATCAGCTGCTCCACCTCAGCCTCTTTGTACTCTGCCTTCTCTTTGGCCTTGACTAACTCCTCCTCAGTGTCATTGAGTTTCTCAACCACCTCTGTGATTTTTCTGTTCAGAACCTGCTGGTCTGAATTTTGTGAATCTCTGAAAATCATGGCCTCCTGCTCAGCTTTCCTCAGAACAGTTTCTACCTGAATCAGACTCTCTTCTTTGAGTTTGATGTCCTGCTTTAGCACCAAGATCTGCTCTGTATACTCAGCCATGTTAACAGAGAGGGCTGATATCTCTTTGTCCTTTTCCAACACCGAGTCCTTAAGACTATCAATTTCCCGCTCACAGGTTTGAAGGTCGTGAATGAGTTGGGATCTTTCTTCCAAGTGGGCAGAGTTTAATTTATCCAGCTCCTCATTTGTCTGATCCAGCTCAGTTTGTAAAGTTTCTATGGTGCGGTCTTGCTTTTGTGTCTGAAAATAAAGATATAAAACAACAATGAATGAAGTGCAAGGCCAGAAAATGCAACAAAGACGCTGATCCCATGTAAGAACACCACAGAATTTAGGTTACATCCACATTGCCTATTTCCCCAGCTTTTTATCACAAACCAACATCTCTGACAATGATGACACAGCTACCCACATATCCGTCTCCATTTTTTTCCCAAAACTCAATTATCAGCTGTAAATGAAACACTTTCTACACTTTGTGACATTTTTAGATTTCAGTTTCACCTCGTCTTCCACCTCATAACAGAAATCCCTGCTCTGACTTATTTATGGTAGCTCTTCCATTTACTGACCCGAGATTAAAGTAAAAATATAAAGAAAGATGTCATCTGAGCAATTCCCACCTTCTCCTTCAGCACAGTCAACTTCTGCGTGAGGTCGGAAATTTCTGTTCTCAACTCAGAGCACTGTTTCTCCGAGGTGCTGAATTTCATGGAAACATTATCGAGCTGAATGGAGAAAAAAAAACAAGATGTAATTATTACATGCAGTTGCACAATGAACAAAAACAATGGAGACAAAACTTACAGCGTGATCAGCCTGAAGGAGCTTGTCAGACACATCTCTGTACTGAGTCTCTTTCTCGCTCAGAGATTCTCTGAGGCTGCTGATGAGCTCGAGTTTCTCTGATGTTTTGGCTAAAGTGTTCTCCTTCTCAATGAGGGAACTCTCCAGGCATTCTTGTGTGTCACTCAGTCTGAAAAAAGATCAAGGACTATATCAGTACAAAATCAATCTTCAAACTACATCTGCATTCATCAATTTATCTTCCACCGTCAAACTACATCTTAACTTTTCAGACATTTTATGGACCAACCAACTAATTCAATGTGTCTGTATTCCAGCGCAGTAAAGGAATAGTTTACCCTTTGAGCTGTTCATTGAGATTGCTAACCAACTGCTGATGCTTCTCTGCATCTCTGCTTTGTTGACTTCGGACGCTGGCAAGCTGGCTCTGAAGCTTCTCCGACTCGTTCTGTGGCGGCACACAAACACAAATCCAAATGCAGAGATTCAATTCTAAAAATCAATGTCGAGGAAACTCACTGCACACAGACGTTGGACAATAGCAGGTCTGCGGGAGATGATGTTTTCATCATCAGGTATCAAAATGAAAGGGATAGTTCAGGTTTGTATGGGATGTCCATTCTTCCCACCATTTGCACTTCCCTCCATTGTTCAATTCAATTGTATAAAAGTGGAAACTGGAGTAGACCGGTTACAGGTGTCATGCTATACCTCAGTATCAAAACCGCTGAAATGTTCTGTAAACCTGAACTATTATGCGGATATTGTAACATAAATAACTCTCCCATTCACAAGGTGATACCAATTATTAGAAAGAAAAAAAAAAGACACCCTGTGAGTTTGTGACAAAAAAAAAGGTTGACACGCGTGTCCAAGATTAAGCAAACACAGCACACCATTAGCCACCACCACTAGAGGTGCTCTCCAGCGCACACATACATGACTCAACACACCTGAGAGACCCAACATGGCTGCATATCTTCATCTACATCAAACGTCACCTGTGTTAGAAGGGTTTGTTACAAAATCCCAGTCCTCAAGGGGGAACATGCAAATCACTCACATTTCACACTTCCAAAGCAAAACAATATTTATCAAAAGTAATCCTGGATTATTTGAATTTGCATGTTGTCAGGCGAGCTAGTACAAGGTGAGGTTACCTGCAGTGCCTCAATGCGCGCCTGCAGCTGCAGCCGGTCCTCGAGATCCTGACAGCGCTCCTCCAGACTCAAGATTTCCTCCTGCAGCTGGTTCCTCTCCAGCTCTAGTTCCTCCACAACGGACCGTAAACCATCTGGAACCATGAGAAAGGACGACAGATGAAGATAGGTGCTGTGGATAATTCACAAGTCATTTTCAGCATAATGTTTCAGCATACAGTTGAGGGAAAAAAAACTCAAGATATTTTAGACAATGCTGATTATGGTCAGAGGTGTTGGGATAGAAGGGCTTTTTTTTACTTTTTGTGTTTCTGATGTCTTTTTTGTCATCGTTTACACATTTTACGATTTTGTTCCGGTTTCTTTCCCCCTCATTGTTTTCTAAGGAAATTTCATTGATATGCTTCAAACGTCACACTTATTACAATATTAGAAACCTTTTCTAGGTTTTAATTTCTCCCTGCACTATTTATTGAAAGGAATAACAGAATACAGGCTCAAAGGGAGAGACTTTATGAACATTGCTCCCTTTTTAACTTTTAATTGAAAAATGAAAAGATAACTCAGGTTTGTGGGGTTGTAGGAAGGACTGTTACATACAGTGGTAACTTTGTTTAAATAATCCTTGCACACTTTCTGTAAATCATATAAACTTTATTTCACTTCTCAGATATCACTGCGTTTGTCTCCTATATGATATATTTAACTGAAATGTATTATCCAAACAACCAATAATTTCTAAAGGAAAATCATGAAAATTTACATGGGTGCCCAAACTTTTGCATACCACTGTATATAATCATACTGTGGAAGCTCGGAACAAATAATGTGGGGCCTGACATTTAAAGCAACAACTTGAAGGTTAAGTCAGTAAGACGCAGGAAATAACAGGAAACAGAAACATATAATAAAACAGAAACTTTCAGGTTCAATATTTTAAACAAAGTTTAGAGAGAAAGTTACATTACAAATAACCAAACTTCACATCAGCAAGTTCTATGTAAAACACTATAAATAATTATTTTTTATTTAGTGTTTAGTTTGTTGATTTCACACATAATTGCCGATGTGTTTTTGGCTTTAGAAAAAGCAGCATACGAAGAGAGAATGAGGAAAAGAAAATGAGGGTGGGGAAAAAAGCCAAGAACGTGCAAACAACAGAAAAACACTTACCACAGATGTGAAGAATCCTGTCACCTACATTTATGTGTTATGACATGAATTCAATGCATTCAGTGGGTAAATCCCAGCAAACGCACACTAGGCTGCTCAACCAGCATGCACATGTCAAAAGAAAATCCAGATGACAAAGAAAACCAGTGGATGAAAATGTAACCAGTCAAATTAAATACCCAGTTTTGTTTTGTTTTTCTTAAATGAATGTTAACTTGTTACAGTGTGACCCAGAGTCAAACTGAACCAAGCAAAATGATATAATACAAAAATACAATAACCCAATACAGATAAACCACTTAAAAAAGCAACCAACAGCCACAATGTGAAATAAGTTTGGACGGTTGCGATAAAACCAACACGATGCCAACCCAAGGGACGTACAAATGACCAAGTGCATGCCAGTGTAAACTGTCTAGCGGTCCTCACACCTGTATCTGGAGAACTGTACTCGGGCCACCAACCTCCCATATTCTCTCCCTCCATCGGGGTCGTGCTCTCCGAGGTACTGCGCCGGTCATGGAATGGGACCTGTCCATCGAACTCAAAGTCCTCCTGCGAATGGGACAAAAAAATTTTTGTCTGACAATAAAAAATGTGTCTGATTCAAGGGACAGTTACAGACAAACTATATACATGGACAGGTATGCTTTACATACAGCTGAGTGGGCTCTGTGTGTGTGTGTGTGTGTGTGTCCACCTACCTGCAGGCTTCGTTGGGCTGGAGCCATTAGCTTCTTGGCCCTGTGTTGACCGAGCCCCCGAGATTGAGCCAGCTCCTCCTCCAACTCCTGCTGCTGAGTGGCCAGTGCTGGATCGGAGCAGCCAGGAAAGAACCAGTCATCCTCAATCAGTTTTGTGCCACAGGGAAAGGGGGGGAGGTTTGGGTTGGCTTGAGGATGTATTTATGGATGGGTGGTGGGTATTTAATGGAGTGGACAGAATGAAAGTAGAGTGGAATGTTTTGCTTTTTAAAGACAAGTGTGACAGAGGTGGCCAAGCGTGATGCATCAGTGGTTTGGATGAAGATGAAGATGAGGCACTTTCAACACCACAGATACACTTTGCAACAGTGAACAGTTTCAATTCAACACAGAGACACATTGCAAGAAAAGTATGGAGGCAGAGACCGAGGGAGTCAAGAATGGTGAAAGAGAAAATTACTTCAACTTTAGGTATGTTTTCAGGTTTGTCTTTGCATTAAGGTCTGTGAAAAGTAACAGTGTGGTCAGAGCCATGCACACCTAATTTGCACAGCAAAAGAAAACAGCATTAAAACATGTGACGAGATGAGCATGAGGAGGAATAAGAGGACACTCAATGTTTCATCAATGAGTGAGTTTAGCAGGGAGAACAGACAGTTGGGTGAAGTGGATCGAACGGCAATTCTCATGTGCTCTCTTATTCGGGGTGCAAGCAGGGCAAATTCAAGCTGATGAGGCTCAACAAAACAAGTTCCCATCTGTTTTATGACGTCAGGCAAATTATTTTGTGTGTTTGTGTGTGTGTGTGGAGAGCGGGCAGGCAAAAGTAGAGGAGTTTCAGTGGGTTGAGCAGTGGTCAGTGTGCGTCCAAGAAGCTGAGATGCATAAATTAGGGCTGCAGCTAACAACTGTTTATTATTAAATTAGGGTGGGACACGATATTGATATGCCAATATATGCTCACGCTGAATGCAATTTGAGTGTTCCAAATAAAGACATTTTGATTTTAAAATTGCTCTAAATAGATTTCCCACCAGTTTTGCTGTATCCGTGAACTATAATATTTGATGTGTGCAAGTTGCATATGTCGACAAGCTTGCCATCATACAGTCCCAGTGATTTAGAAGCTTGCAAATAATACAAAACCTATCTTTTATGCTTTAAAATTCTTTGTTTTTCCATCCAAATGCAAGTTTAATGCAATGTGTTTTAGAAACATTGTAAACAAACATGGAAAGCAGACCATTACAATTACTTCTATAACATCATGAATCACAAGTATTTCGGAGAGGATAATCATGACAAATTTTTTTTAACATCATTCCATGTCTAACTGTCAGAGGATCAGCTTCCAATAAAGTGATTATCACACGGTATCATGATATTGTTGTTGTGGGCCATGAGGCCCATTTAATATTATGAGATATCGTGTAATTTCCTCATCCATCATCAATTAGTCTGTTAATTATTTTCTTGATTAAGAAACAACGAAGCAGAAATTAGATCAACACGTCAAATAATTTATAATTAGAACAGTTCGTGATTAATTTACTGTCCAATTCTCAATCAGTTAGGTGTTGCAGCCTTAATGCTCTACTTTAATGTACCATATTTTCCGCACTATAAGGCGCACTTAAAAGCCTTTAATTTTCTCAAAAACTGACAGTGCGCCTTATAATCCAAAGCGCCTTATATATGAATCAATTGGTAAAGTTTGACTTTATCTGTTTTGTTGACATTCCCTTTAGCACAGCTCCATCTAGTGGATGCATAACGCAACCCCAGTCAAACGTTTGACTGCAATATCTTCTATTCTATGCGCCTTATAATCCGGTGCGCCCTATATATGAAAACAGTTATAACTATATACTAAAATAGGACATTCATTGAAGGTGTGCCTTATAATCCGGTGCGCCTCATAGTGCGGAAAATACGGTATATAGTTTATGCATCAGATTGTGGATTGCTGAAATCTGACAGAAAATATCTGCTCTGCCTCACACTGAGTATTTCACAAACACTGACCATAGGAGCAGGATTAAATGAGAAGGATGTTAGGAGCAGGAGAGACATATTTCTGTATTATTCATCAAACCAAACCAGCAGGTCGATAGATTTTATGAAGCTTTTTTAAAAGTGATGTATTACTTTACATGGTTTGGTTATAAATAATACAACAGAGATAAAGAAGACAACAGAATAATAATATCACACGCCATGCACGTTATTTTAGTCCAACAAACCACATCACCACAACACAACTAATTGTAATTGATTATATATTATTTCCCTGCAAATATAACACAGATTATCAATGATTTGTTTCTAGCCACCACCACAGTATTAATAATAATCACCACGCCTTTTTGTGTAATATTCAAGATCGCAAGTGGTAACGGGAAATGAACCCAGGATGCATTTTAATGACAGGTGTGAAAAGACCAAGCTGTGAACTGAACAAATCAGATCTCTCAGGAAGGATGTTAATACCAGGTCTGAACCGTCTCTCTGTCTATTAGTAGGATCACTAAAAACTACTGAACCCATTTAACTAACTGAACTATCATTTTATCTGACTTTATTTCCCCAGTGTTAGTGCAATTAAGTCATATTTTTTTAACCAAAAATAATGACTTTTTTTAAAATAGTATTTGACACTATGTTACTATTTCACTTTGGTCATACTAGTAGTCAAAGGACAGGGAAAAAAGTAGGACAGAGAAACAGAAAGGAGTGGAGGGATGGAAAAAAAGAGGAAGAACACAGGAGAGGGGAAGAACTTCAAAACAAAAAAGACATACTAAAATGCAGCCTGCCACTGTGCTGTCTGTAGTTCAGACCCAGTAAAAAAGTCAAGTGAAGGCCAACTGCTGACAGCACAGTGACGACACGCTGCACTGAAGGTGTGGAGAAGCCTGCATGCACAAAACTGATGGGAAACTGTTCTGTGTGGCTGCTCCCTCCCATCCCTGGAGCAGGGGCTGGAGTGGGGGAGTGGGTGGTTGGGGGTGAGGGGGCAGGGTCAACCAAATGCTCCCCATTACCAAACAAAGAAAAAGAATAATGTTCAGTCAAAAAACACAAGGTCAACAAAAGTCATGAAAATGGAGTAGGATATGTTTAATTAGCCAGCATTTAAGTCGCAACTGTATCTTGAAATGAGAAGATACATTTCTCACTGTAGCTGAGACTCGACCTGCGCTGCTTTTATTTGTTGACAACCGAGATGACAACAGTCATGATCTGAAGTGAATGGTAAACGTGTACTTCGGACAATGCTCTGTAGCTGATCTGTGCATATGATGGGGAGGGACAAAATATGGATACTGAATGACATGATATGCTGGTGCCAAATGTCGCTATTTTGATTAAAAAATAGTTTGTCACTACTTCATGACTCCTGGCAGCGGCACAGATTAAAGGAATGATGGTGACGTGAAAGAAAATTGACAGATGTTGACTATGGAATAATGGTGAACAAAGGTGAAAAGGTCTGCTCCGTCGAGCCTCTGAGCAGATTTTTACATAAAGTTTGCTTTGAATATCATGAAATATACAGTTTAAATACTCCTCAGTCCTCAACTAAATACCAGGATTGTTCACTAGGAAGCAGTGCATCTGTTGGTGCTGTGCATATTTCACAACAAAACTGAATCTAATCAGTGAACTGGAATGCTTGAGCGCTTTTACTTTGAAACAGGAACAGGGTGTGTTGTGTTTGTCACATATGTGATAGACACAAAAACTGTAAAAAAAGATCATTTTCAGTGTGTAAAGTTTGCAAAGTCTCATTAGTTAATACATGTACTTAAATGAAAAGAGAATCACACTGCAAATGCACACATCCAGTGTGAAAGAGGCTTTACACTTCCTGCAGATAAAATTGCACCAACAAATCATCTGCCAACATCTCTTATTACAACAAAACACACGAGTGTGCACAAGTGAATCTAAACATTGTTGGTGCTGATGGGGAAATTATTCTTTGTCATCAGGATATAACAAACTTAAATAATAAACCATAGCACTGTAACAGATCACCTACAACCACATTTTCATAATTTCCATAAATGACAAACTCTAGCTTCAAATTTTCACTGAATTCTCACCATGATGAGACCAAAGCCACTCAGCATGTTGAGTCCAGCTTCATAAAGCTGCTGTCGATTATGTCGTGTTTGGCTAACTTCATGTCTGCTGCCCTAAGCATTCCCCTCCTTCCTCTCAGTCACCCCATGAACATGTTTGTAGGTGTATTTTTCACTGACAATTATTGCGTCATGACCTCAGATCATATTTTACTTCTCCTTTACTAGGACTTGAACTAAGGTATTTCACTGACAGAAACTTGATTAGATTTTGTAAGCATCCTCTAGGAAAAGGTCTTACCCTCTCTCTCTTCCTCCATTTGGCTGATACGTAGTGCCATATTAGCCTTCTCCTCCCTGGCCCGGTCCCTGGCGTTGACAGCCTCAGTCACCATCTCCTGCCACTCCAGGACCTGGCTCTGAGTGTCGTCCGCACTGCCCGACTCACTGGCCTGTGAGATAGAGCACAGAAAGACCAAAACTGAGCAACCAGACCAGATAAGCAGGAGAAAAAAACATAAATGGATAAATAGATGCCTGACCTGAGAGGCAGCCCTCTTGGTGAACTGCTCCAGGTCCGCTTGCAGTGTTCTCTGCTGCTCCTCATACACCACCAGCTTAGCCGCCAGCATTTCTAACAGAAAACATCAAACATGCATTTCATTTTAACACCAAATCCACTGATGACATCATACACTTACTCACTCTTAACTCCAGTTTATTTTATTACCGTTTGTTGTTTTGAGTTCCTCATATTGCTCAACTTTCCAAAGATTTTCCTCCCTCTCCTCCTCAAGTGAAGTGATGCGACTACGCAGGTCAGTCAGGTCTGGGGGGGCCACTCCAGCCTGGAAAAGATGAGGATAACATTTCTTAAATTAGTCTCATGTGTTTTTTTTATGGATTTGACATTTGATTTAACTAAAATCTGGTCAGTTCATCCAAGATTAAGTGTTCGTCGTCACCGCTAATCTCACCTGGCTTTTCTTCAATTCGTCTTCCAACTGTCTGATCCGGGATTTAGACCAGGCTTTCATTTTCAGGAACTTGGCCTCTGATTTGCTGGCTTCATCTGTTTTCTGCTTTGCATGGGCTGCAAAAAAGATAATACAATAAAACAGCTGACGAACAACAAACAATAACTTTCTTCTTCATTGTAAGGGCACAGTGTGAATAAACAATAGATAGATAGATAGATATATACTTTATTGCTCCCTAGTCAGAATGACGCAAGAAAAGAACCAACCTTCCAGCTCAGCAATCCTCTCGCTGAGGGCTGAATCAGCAGGCACACTTCCAGTTCCTGAGGTCTCCTGACAGGCAGGTGGCGCTGCAACGGAGGCTCTCCTCAGCTCCTCCAGTTGCACCAAGAGATCCTGCTTGGTTTGGTCCAACTGTAGCTGATGTTGTTCGGTCATTCGCTGCACCTCTGCCTGCTGTTTCTCCATCAGGTCGCGAAGTTGTGCTCGCATCACATGCTTCTCTGCCTCCATCTTGGATGCCAAACTCTCTCGTTCAACCTGTAACCGTCGAAGCCGCTCAGTGAGCTCCTGCAGGGAGAAAAGAGAAAACATTGTGGTGAAGAAAGTGTTTATGTAGTGGCTATGTAGTAAAAAAAGTAAAAAGAGGTCATAAGAGGACAAAGAAGTTTAAAGCAACGAGTCTTGTCATTCCTGACCTGTATCTGTTGGTCCCTGCCATCCACTTCTCCCTGGAGAACATCAATGACCTGGGTTTTACCGAGCAGCACCTCTTCTTTCTCATGGAGCTTCTGTTTCAGAGCCTTCAAAAGCTGAGGAGACAAAGTAAGTAATAAACATTATACAACACACACAGAAACAAGTATAGGGTCACACGAGTTTAATGAGACCGACACTGAATTTTGTGACAAACTACACAGTCATGTGATTCCAGCAGATACATTTCCTCTGTACAGATATAAATCTCTAGGAGCAGTTACACACTGACAACGAGAAAAGAGAAGAATTTGTCTTTCCCAACAAGAAACTAAAAAAGCTTCGTAAGCTGATCACTCACCACATCAACGTGCATAGAGAAGATCTAAACTTTTACATCATAGAACACAATTGTTAGAAGAAAGAAGAAAAAATGTCAGGATCTGTGGGGAATCTGGGTAATGAATAGATTCCACACAGAGTCATGTCACTACCTGCTCCAAGTCTGCACTGGCATCAGACTTTGCTGCTAGCTTGAAGAGCTCCTGTTCGTGCATCTGGCTGATCTCCGTCAGCTGATTATCTTTCTGTATGATGATGTCTTTGAAAGTCTGGATCTACAAACATCACGTACAACGGCATCAGTGTTAAAGAAACAGCATCACTGCTTACGTGAATGTTCAAACAATCAGCAATATGATCATTTAACAAGGGATAGTTTAATAACTTACATTCCGTTCATACATGGTCTCCTTCTGTGCATACTGCTCCTTCTCTGTGACCAGCAGCTCCTTGAAGCTTTCTGCCTGCTCCTGC
This sequence comes from Microchirus variegatus, assembly GCF_963457635.1. Classification (NCBI taxonomy): domain Eukaryota; kingdom Metazoa; phylum Chordata; class Actinopteri; order Pleuronectiformes; family Soleidae; genus Microchirus; species Microchirus variegatus. Next base: position 21,301,848 of record NC_139815.1, on the reverse strand, counting down.
AGCAAACTGTAGCGCTCCTCTGCCTCTCCCACCTTCCTGGTCAGACTCTGAATCAGCAACTGAAGCTCCTGCATTGCTCCGCTGTCCTCTGCCACCTGATGGAGGCAAACACTATTAATAATCTTGAAAATATCTGCAATCTGCTGATACTAAATTCAGGCAGTGACGTATATATACACTTCACTGTTACTGCATTTATTTTATGGCTGGTGTCCACACAGTGTTCATAAGGTTTCATAAGACTAAAGGCCTTTGCAAATCATTAGTGACACAATTCCACATATTGGAATTAGTGTTTTACAAAGTGACACAATCTGTTTTCTTGACATGAATGACCTTTTGCTGAAGCGCAGGTGCGATGGGCTGATCCCCTGCCGTTGCTGTTTGCAGGTGGACGATGTAGGCCTCCTTCTCTGCCAGTTTCCTGTCCTTCTCCGTCAGCATAGCATCGATTTCCTCACCTCGTTGCCGATGTGACTCTACTTCCTTCCGCTGAAGCAAATAAATTGTTTTCTTGGTTAAAATATTTTCATTTGTTTGCCATTTTGAGGTGTTGAGTGAATTTGAAAATCAAGTACCATATTTTTCAGACTATATGTTGTTTTCATGGTTTGGCTGGTCCTGCGACTTATATATTAAAAATTACAATTTCACATGTTTGTCATTTTCACACTGACAGCTGCAAGATGGCGCTCTAGGCGCCAGTATCTGCTACTCCTATTACTCCTGTACCACTGAAAATTTTAAATTTAAACATGAACTTAACATGAAGACAACTGAGAAAGACTGAACAGGCCCCCAAAAAGAAAATCATATTCTGCAGATTACAAGCTGCAAGTAGTGAAATATACAGCCAAAAAGCCAGGTAGTTGTCAAGGCGATGGATATAAATGACTTTGGTGGGAGGAGCTTCTTGGTGTTACCGCTTCATGCAATGCAACCACCTATCTATCAAAGCACAGACAACAATGTCCCAAAAACGGCCAGCAGACTTCCAAGCCAAGGTCGACGACAGTTTCCGTGAGTTTCTTGAAAAGCAAGTAATTGAGCACGAGACACCGGATCATATTATTAACATCGACTAGGTCCCCCTCACGTTGGTGGTAAAAACGCGACTGATTGTCCAGTGCGACTTATATATGTTTTTCTATTTTTTTTTTTTGTTATAATGCATTTTTTATCTTGTGCAGAAATTACGTTACATGATTTGGCCATAGCAGAAATTACATGCACAAACACTGTGGAAAAAGCAGCATCAGTGCTTTACATTATTATTTCCTGATATCTTGTGAGACAGAATATTGCATTATGGACATTAAAGGAACCAAAGAGGTTTGACATGAGCTCATGAGGAGGATGAACTCCATTGAAGACATGAATAAATTACGATGAATAAGTTACCTTGTTTTCCAGCTCATTGTCTCTTAGTGAAAGCTGCTGTTCTAGTTCCTCAACTTTCTTCTTTAACAAGACAATCTTGCCACGACTGGCTTGCTCTCCTCCTCCTTCTGATGACCCCTGAAGAGAAACATAAAAGCAAAGCTGTAAATGTGAAATATGTGAACCTGTTGCTCTATGTTGGCTTCTTGTAAAAGGCATTTATTTAAAAACAGAGTTCTAACAACTAAATCAATATTCTATTTGTCTTCTTTTGTCTACAAACTGAATTATCCAAAATATTCAGTTTTAATGATTTCTTTGTTATATGGAACAAAGAAACCAGAAATGATTCACATTTGGCGAATCATTTAATAATAGATTCATCATCAATTAATAACTTCAGCCCTGAAATCATACCATACACATTGTGCTTTACTTAACATAAAATATTTTAGTCTCCAGAGGTACAAATGTATTCATTCAATTCAGTATTAGACACCTAGTGATGGCGATTTAATCTCAGCTTAGAATGAATGAACGGATGAATAACAACACACTGTGAATGCGTGTACATGCTCATACCTTTTTGCTGTGTTTTGGCGTGCCTTGACCTCCTTGCTGTTTTTTCAGCTCCTCCAGCTGTGCTGAGAGAGACGTCACCTTGGCCTTGTTCTGGAGACGCGCCTTTGTCAGCTTGGCCTCACACTCCTCCTTCTCCACCTGAATCACAGGCAAGGAGTTACTAAAATAACTAAAAATATTAATTCCATCAACTATTTTCCTTTTAAATCTTACACCTATTTTTGTTGAATTATTAACATTACTCAGTAATATTTATCATGACTGAAGCAAAGCAGTATAGAGCTTTGACATAAAACGTATTACGAATATTCCCTCACACATACATCGGCTGAGCTGTTTGCTGGAGACAGACCGAAGGTCAGGAGAAACTCTGCTTACCTTCAGCTGGTCGTCTTTGGTGCGAAGAGCTGCATCTTTTTCCCGAATCATTTCCTTCAGATGAGTGACGAGCTGCTCAGTTTGGCTAAGTCGCTCTGCCATTTCTTCGACGGCAAGCTCTCCACCACCAGCAGCGCTACGGGGAGATCCTGGGCCCTGAGGCCAAGCAGGCAAGACGATGTTACAAAAGCACATGAAACAATTCTATGTACAAGATAACACAAATGCATTTACTGGGCTAGATAACTCCATATTTTAAATGGCACAAGCTTCAGCTTCATGTGTCACAGACAAACATTAATTAACCTGCATCCAATCATGAGTGCAGTTTATAAACTGAACTGAGCTTGTGTTACCGTGTCCTGACACAAGTCACTGCTTATTTTCCCTGACCACAGGTATTTACAGTCACAATCGACCAATTCTGGTGGGTCTAAATGGATGTTCTACGCATTTAAATAACATGCTTTGCTGTTGTGTTCCTGGTAAAAGCTAAAAATGATAATGAGTAAGAGTCCAGGAAAATGTAACTGCTGCAAATATGTGGTCCAACTGATTATGTAGTAAAGAATGTCAAGCTACACACACTGCATTTATCTATGTGGAGATGTGAGATTTGCGTTTGTGAGATAGTGAACCGCAACAACAGTCACCAGACACTGATTATGTTGCCGCTGCAGCGATACACAGGCATGTTTACTTACTCCAGACCCAGGCTCTCCCTCTTCACCAGATAACCACTTCAGCATGGTGTCTCTTTAAGCCTAACAAACACACAGACATAGAACAAACTTTATAGACACAAATGGTGAGGCCTTTTAGAATTTTTTTTCTTATAAAACGATCTCTATTCTACCTGTAGTGACACCTTATAACTGTCCTCTTATGATCAGATCTCCTGAGACAGGTGTTAACCACATGAAGGTACACATAGTCAGTGCCGACTAGAGATGGGAATCACATGGTACCTCACGATTCGATACATGGTCCACTATACCACTAATATCCCGATACAATGATTCTATGATAATCAATATATGGCTAGACAATTATATAATGACATATCATAATATCTGTCTAACTGAAGATAACAAAATGTCCACGGAAATTTACAAGTGCAGGACTTGAAGCATGGGACATCTCTTAACAGTTTTGTCCACCATTATACCGCTGTGAAAAGAACTGGCCGCTGTTCTTCGGCCAGGTAACTTCCGCCCGAGTTTCCCTCATTCACTGGAGCACCACCACCACATGGAGACATCAAGTAGTGATGTCCAGCAAGTGAAACTGGCAGGGACTGTTTACTTGAAAGCTACAGACATGGACACTTGCTCTTATTGAAAACATGGCTACCAGCAGGGACACAAGGAAAAACAGATTTTAGCCACCTAACAATGGGCTTGCCTAATATAAAACTATGCTGAAAAAAGCCTTTCTAACAACAAGATAAAGAAGCACACATTCTTAAGATGTCATAAACTTCTGATTGTATTAGGTGAGTATGTAGTTTTTGTTGTGTCCCCTCTGGCATCCATGCAGTCACTGAAAGCAAGTGTCTTGTGTCTTGAGTTCTCCCCACTGGCACACGGTGCTGGCTGTTTTCCAGTCTTGTAGGTTGTAAAGAAAGTCATTCCTCCATTTACAGATAATAAATGATAAAGTCTCTTACTACATGAGACCCACTGTCTCATGTAGTAAGATACTACGCTCTGTAAATATTTACCTGCCTGAGGAATGCAGGGTTTGAGTTGACCTGACAAAGTCAGTCAGGTGACTGCTGTGGGCAAGTCAAACCTCATAAAGACGTGTACAATTACTGGGATGTGTCAGGTGAGGCTTATATTACTTGTTAGCAGTAGTACAATAACAGAAGGCAGAGACTGAGAGTAGGCCAAGACCTTGAGGCCTGGTGTAATACTGAGCACAGTGAAAGGCTGCACGATCAGCCATGTCCATTCAGATGCACAAGCAGCAGTCCAGCCCACATGACGCATTGGAAAATCAGGTCAAACTGGTTTAGTCATGTATGGTGCCACAGAGGCCAACTGTTCCCAGTGTTTCAGGGGCCATCAACTTTAATATAACGTCATTACAAACAGTACTTATCTTTACAAGGAATTTATAATGACAAATATGCAGTCTGTGATTGTAACCGTGCTGTGGTTTGAACTGAATACACTTAATAAACATGACAGTAAATATACTGCAGACAGGTGCTAACGCTGTAGCCACACACATGCTACTACGCTACTTTAAAAAGTCTTATTCTGTTGCCAATGGCCGAACCTTACAGCAACGTGGTACCGGGTCATACTGAGTGACGAGGAGAAACAGCCACTTTCTCCGCATCATTGCAGATGACAACACGGTGTCAGATAATTTAGCATTACATTTAAGCTACTTGCTGGATTCTACAACTAATAATGACTTGCTGACCTGCTCATTTGAGGCTTTCAACTGGCACCAGCACCAGGCCTCAGTGGTCAAGGTGAACAAGAGGCTCCTTATATAAATGAATAACACGTTAGTGCAACGAGCTAACCACCAACCACCACCAACTGTGTAGCTAATGCTAACATAGCTAACACCAAATGTACCTCTTGACATGCTAGCTCAGTCGAGCAATTCACAACCGGCAAATGCAAATGTTAAGCGTTTACCGGGTCCACGGCTTCATTTACCAGAAGAGTCAGTTCGTCGACAGAATTCCGTTCAATTACATTTTATTCCCAAAAGAAATCCGGAATTCCACACAGTTGATGTGCTTCGGTCACATTTGTCAACAGACGAGCGAGAGGAGACTGCGCATGCGCAAAATTGTCAGCCCATAAGGAACTGTGTGATTGTGTTTTTACACATTTGTCTCGGAATACGAAAATTGAGAAGTTCACATAACAACAACTGTTTAAGCTATGTAGACATGAACTAACCCTAGACGCACTATGTGCTAAGAAAAGGCGCATTGTATTGTATCGAAGATGAAAACAACGCCAAGATGGAGAGCTTCACGTCATTTCCTGTTTCGTTTAAAAAGTCGTGGAAGTACCTCTCCTCAAAGTGTTACAGTCCAAAACATTTTATTTTAAAAGTAAAACTTAGATTTTAGTTGTTTTTTTTACATGTTAAATTATTAAGCTTTATTCTCATTCACCATACAATTATAGACTCACTAACAACATTTTATGTACAAATGTTTTTAGAGAAACTATGAGAAGAGGATGAAAAAAGTAAAGAAAGAGAGGAGATAAGAATAAAAGAAGAATAGTTATTGAAAGAGAGATGAGGTCAGGGCCGACCCAAGCCTTTATGGGTCCCTAAGCTGAACTTGATTTGGGGGGCCCCTCCCACCACCTCAGAGTAGCCGGTGCTTGGCTATTATTGATACCAACACTATAAATTGCTTTAATTACAGTTGTATTATTTACACCAAATCAGTGCCACTCTTTTTTTTTTACTTTAGAGTGCAGTCAAATCACAAAAGTGGTCTAGTAGTAATTCATCACCATCACCAGGGGGCCCCAGGCAGATGCTTAGTTGCCTTATGCCAAGTTTGCGTATTCCTTGGCCTGGCTCTGGATGAGGTGAGTAGACAAGGAGAGGAAACAAAGGAGAACAATGAGGAGAGGAGATGGAAAGTGAGGAAGAGAGGAATCAAAGTAATGAGTTGGGGGAATGAGACTGTAGGTGAGAGGAAGTGAGGTGACAAGAAGAGGAAACAAGCCGAGATGATTAGGTAGAGAGAAGACAAGAAGAGTAGATAAGGAGAGGAGTTGAGGAAAGGACACAGTAGATGACCCAAAATGAGTAGACGAAGAGAGGAGGTCAGGAGTCAGGTAGAGGACAGACGGATAGAAAACAATGAGAGGAAACAAGAAGAAGAGTTGTGAGATGAATTGTGGTCATTTAAATGAACACAAACAATACAGAGTGTGTGTGGCACTGTTGTCATGATGGACACCCTGTGAGACCTCCTCTATGGACTTAGCCTAATCTTAACCTTTAAGACGCTTTGCTTGACGACATATCATCAGTTGGTTTTACCACAACAGCCCAAAACCACGGCCACCAAAAAGACAGAATATATTTAGACGCAATATCCTGTCCAGTGATTATTGATGTTTCATATCTCAGAGAAACACGCGGCATTATTAAGTCATATGTCTGTGATTCTTCCCGGTGTCAGCACGAAGCTAAAGGTTGTCATAGCGCTTAGAAAAGAGCCTTAAAGGCTAAGAAAAGTAGGTCAAGCTAAATCCATATTATCTCCCATAAGGTCTCCATTCTATGGAGCCACGTTGACGCTGAATCCCAGAGTCTTAGCTCCTTAGTGTACCTGACACAATGTGAAAAAACAACACACACAAACGGTCTTTTGTTTATTTGAGAAGAGATGTTACAATATTCAATCATAAATAAAGCTGACGAGCTCAGAGAACAGTGAGGAAATGAACATGAATTAATATTCTGGGTTATAAAACATACACAGTGATCAGATGGTGTTGTGATCATATTCACCCTTTCACTTCAGTCGATTAAAGGTCAACTGTGTAACATTTAGTAGGGTTTTATTGTCAGAAATGACTTATCCATAGGGATGTACTGTATACAATGGCTTCAAAATAAAACGTTTTGGTTTTTGTAGCCTTAGCATGAACCTTTTGTATTTTGGGGCGAGGGATTTACTGAGGCCGCTAACTCATACCACAATGTTTCTAATAGCAGCCCAACAGACAAACTGTGTGTGAGGTTGAAGTATACTTAAAAATGAAGCAAAACAACAATCCCTTCTGGTCTGCAAAGGCCACCATAGTTCCGAGATGCAATTGGGAAATGGAGGATGGAGCAAAGGATTTATTACAGTCTTCAGTCTCACCCTTTGAATTTTTACACACTGAAACTCTCTCAGTGTTTTAAACTGTGCTTCGATGTGTCACGCACTGGAATTATAACCTTTTACTTTTGAGGTACAAAAATATATTAGGACCAATAATACCATAAATAATACCAATAAAATAAATACATAATAGTAATAAACCTAACTGAGATTTTTTTCATAGATTTAATTTATGATTTACGTATGTGGGGAAAAAACACTCACGGATTGATGAAAAAGGCTCAGGTCGTCTGCCGTCCTGATGTGTCAGGTGTAAAACAAACATGTCTGACATCATTTCCTGTCATGATTAAACCAGCATGGGGGGAACATTTCAAAGGATTTGATGACAGATTCACAGATTTTCCCATAGTCAGACAGACTTGAGGTGAGATTATCCTGAATCTCTCAATACCACATCCAAAATTATTTGATGCAGATTATTTCCTTTGGAAGTGAACATTTGTAAATAAAAGAACATTCGCTGAAGACGGCGTTACCATCATTGTCAGTATACCGTTGTCCAGTCATTCCTGACGAATCAAGGTTTGCTCTGCTGTTCCAAGAACCAGTCGCTGGGACCGATGTCCAGTTTGAGTTGATCCATCACCCATGAGTCTTTTTCAGACCCCTCTATGAATTCCTCTAAAGAAATCTGACCTGGATTAAAAAAAACACACACACACAAGGTGAAAAGTCTTTATGTGCAGTATCATGGTAACCATGACCATTTTCACCATGATCTGATAGGGTAACCAGGTAACCCTGACCAGAAAAATGAACTACGTTAATGAACCTGGAACTTACTGTCTTGGTTCTTGTCCACCAACTCAAATATTCTGTCGCAGATGTCTTCAATATTCTCTGTGATTCCTGGGTCATTGTGCCTTTTTAACGTGGAGATGATCTGAAGAGAAGACACGAGCTGAAATGTTTGACACAGCATCGTCTGATGTTTTTTGTGTCACTGTTTTTTGTTTCATTTCTACTTAGACACATCGCTTCAGTGTCTTCAAAGGTTGAACTGAAAATTAAGCGATTATATTAGAGACTAAGTCACAGAACAAGATCTTTATAATTACATTGCAGCGTGTGTTCAACTGCTCATCATAAATATTGAATCAGCCAATCATACGGCAGCAACTCAGTGATCCAAACAGAGAGGCCAGCCTTGTTCGAGATGATAGAAAGGTAAAGTGGATTTGAATATGGTGTGATACATTTATGTATTCTTAAATCTTTTACTTTCAATCGCATTGGATTTGTTTGAAAAGTGATACTGCACACAATAAATCAAGTTTTGATTGACTGATTAATAAAGATGAGTAAAAAAAAAAAACATGATGTCACTCACTTTGATGATGTGTCTTACTTCCTGTCTGTCCAGACATCCATTTCCATCTCTGTCAAAAACCTTAAAAGACCATTTGAGTTTGTCCTCGAGTTTCCCACGAAGGACGAGATGCACAGCGGCCACAAACTCCATGAAGTCGATTTTACCGTCCTGGAGGGAAACGGGAGGATGGAGAGAAACAGTCAGTCGTAAAAACTATCCAGAGAAAGGGAAACAATATTTAATATCAAATATTTCAGACAGAAGGTCCAACATTCTTACCTTATTTGTGTCAAACGATCGAAACACATTCTCCATGTACGCCGATTCCTCTTCAGTGGAGGCGCTTTTGACGCAAAAGATCCTCTTGAACTCGTGGAGGTGCAAATTCCCACTCGGACACTCGGTTATAAACTTGCGGTAAAGTTCCTGAATATGTTGAAGAGTCACTTCCTTGTCCACGGCAGTCTGTGTTTGGCCCATAGTTTTAACAAAGGCAGCAACATGTCCGGACAACAAATCCCTTTGACTTTTTTCAGTGGTCTTTTCACCAACTCCTACTTTTCCCGTTGGCGTTCAAGTTCAAAGACAAAACGGCTCCGAAAGAAAAAGCAACACGTTCACTCGCCGCTAATCAGTTCACTGCTAGGCAACAGATTCGTCGGCTCTTAGACGTCTAAGAAGGCGTGATTGCCTCAATTTAGATAAAAGGCGTCCAACGAGCTTTCAGGGAGATTACAAGCAGGATGACGTCAGAATCCCCTCTGCTCGCGTGGTCCTGGGTAAAACTGTTGATCCCCTGAGGTCTGTCTGGTGCACTACTGCAAGTATAAACCAAGCTTCACCCCAGCTGACCTGCATGCTCACAATCACATCACAGGACTCTACATTACCCTTTATTTTTTACAAATAATGACATTAAACTTTCTTTTACAAGTGAGACCTCCCCACTCTGTCTTAATAGGTGTCAAAACTAGAATCAACACCCAGTGGTTGTTTGCCTCTTCTGACCAATGTTTCCAGAGTCGCGACTTCATACGATTTCAATGTCTAAGAGGCCAAAAAACATGTTTTGTGACCTTGGACCTTTGACCTTTTGATTAGCCCCACAAATCAAAACACGCAATCCACAAGTCCAGGTGAACATTTGTGCCACATTTTCAGAGAAAAGAATCTATTTAGTTGAGTCCAGTTGTTTCTGCCATATTTGAAAGGATTCCCAGAGACATTCCTCACATCCAATTTCTGGAAAAGTTGGGACACAACCTATAAAATGCATTAAAAACTTAAATTGTAATTTGTTAAATCATTCGACGTTTATTTGATTCATATATAAGTGCAAAAAAAAAGGCAGACAAACTATATTGTATTTTGCAACTATATAGAAACCTGAAAACATAACTGTGGCCTTGAGAGTTTGATTGGAATAATCCCTGTTATTGAATCTGAGAAAAAAAAGATGGTACCAAGAGGAAACACAAAAGGTTAATGGGATAGTTCAGGTTCTTTGAAGGTATTTTGTAGGTAGTGCTGAAAGGGCTGTGTGCGGCAGGAACCGACTTGAGTCACAGATGCTTGCTCTCGCTTACAACAATGTTACTATACTGCTGTTTTTGTGCACTGCCTTCCTGTCAACAAAGTCATATGAGTGAATCTCAGAAAGTGAATCTCTGTGTGTGAGAGAGAGATTCTTTGCGTATCATTGTGATGGCGGAGATTAATTTTGAAGCCAATTTACGAGCAGGACAAAGGATTATAGGATTGCACTCGGATCTTTCCAAGTGATTTAATGGAAAAAAACAGACGGAAGCAAAAAACAGAAACATTCTGTTGACGGACACATGACACAAACACACAAACACAGAACGTATATGTTTGACTACACTGACTACGTTCATGTACTAATGTGCTTTTGACACAACTATATATTCTGTTTCTACTTAATTACACAGGTTCGATTGCTGTTTTGTCACTGAATTATTTACAAAGTGGATTAAAAAACTGTTAAAGACGAAACCGTTTTTCTGCTGGTGTCCCATAAACAGGAGTGTGACGTTGTTGTTCACAGCATCACGACATCATTTACTTTTGACCTCTGAATCAGTGAATCAGAGAGAAACTCTAAACAGATCTACTTTGTTTTTTCTTCACCCCCCCACCTATGTCCCCATATAGAAACCCATATTAGAAAAAAAAATAATATAAACTGTACATAAATCAAATACAAATACTTCAAACCTGCAGTTGTCAGTGGTAAAATACACATTTCTCAGCATGGAGATTTTCTGTCCTGAGCTCCTCTAAACCAGGTAAACACAAACAGATGCATTAGCCTTGTAGGTGACAGATTACTCAAGGTAATCGCTTCATCCCAGTGTTGACAAATCCACATTTATATTGATTAACTGAAGTCTTGCCTTCACTATACGCTTTTCTCTTGGCCACCAGGATGCATTTTTGTGGCACAATGGAACTGCGTCATACAGTAACAATAACAATGAAGAGAATCGCTGTTACTTTCTGCAAAAAGACAGGAATGGCATGATGGTTGAAAGCATGACTGTGAAAACAACAACAACAACACAACTCAGCCTTCCAAGGTAAAATAATTGAAGGAAGAACAAAAGTGGAGAACTTCTCATGCTGCTAATTATCATTACTGCGCAATGCAATAATAGATTTTCAGTAAGAAAATTGTTAAACTTTACATTGACTTTTACAATAAACATACAATGAACATACTTCCCATTTGAGGTGGTGTAATCCCCTCTGAAGCCAGCTCTGAGGAAAAAGTACCTGAATCCTAACAGTCATTTCATTCAGACGTGTGTGTGATTGGAGTGGCAGAAGAATTGCAGGCAAAAATATGTATTTTCTGCTATAATAAAAGTATAATGCACTGGATCATCCCAAATAAGGGAACATGAAATAGTAATATATATACACAGACAATATGATTGTCTCTGTGTGAGTCACCAACACAAACCACGTGTGGACACCGACGACTCTGGACCCTCGGACCGTCCGTCAACAATCACGACACATTAATGTGCTCGTGAAGAAGGTCACTGCGCTCCAGCTGTGAGTCGCAGGAAGCTCAGAGTAAAAGTGATTGAAACGCATCAGCGCGACGACAACACGACGTCTGTCTGCATCAAAACCAAAACGTGGACCGACGGGTTCAGGATTGTTTCAGGCAGTTCTGGTTGACCCAGCCGGTGACGTTGATGTCCAGCTTTAACATGTTCATGACCCATTGGTCTTTCTGAGCTCCCTCCATGAATTCAGACAACGTGATCTGACCTGTGCAACACACACACACACACACACACAACAAAAAATCAGCCTCCAATGATCCAACTAAATGTTTCCAAACTGCAATGAGACTATTCAACTCCATCACTTCATCACATTCTCATGCCATGTGCAATACTCCCATAAGGCTGTATATTACTTATGTACATTTTCTATTTGTATACATGTATATATATATATATGAATTGTCATTCAATTTAGTTGTACGTACCTACAATTTAATACTAAATGTGTTTGCTAGCAGTATTTTTTATAATAGTAAATAATAAGACTTTCGGTTTTTATTATCACAGGATTAAATGTATTGCATTCAACAATAAATTACATCATTAAAAAAAAAAATATATATATATATTTGGTTTGGTGTATATATATATATATATATACGTATATACGTATATATATATGTATATATTATATATAATTAAATGAATTAAAGTGTGCATTAGCTCACAGACGTCACCTGCAACCAGGCTCTTACTGGACGATACCAGCTGGTGTCCACTAATACCTATTTTCTGCTAAATGGGAACAATATTTATGAATATGACATAATGTCATTTTAAAATTAGCAATCAATTAACCATTAACTCCTTTAAAACAAATTTAGTGACTACACACAATGAAGACTAAACACCTGGATCGCCCTCTAGTGGCTGACTGCAGTACATAGGTAATAACACCCCCTCCATGTTGGCAGGTGGGACATGGACTAACTAAACTAAAAAGAGTATGTTTCCATTAAAGCTATTCCTATCCCACTGTTGATTGATGAAATGAAATCCTTGCACACAGTCACACGTATACAGCCACAGTCATACAGCCTCTTACCGTCATTATTCTGGTCGACCAGCTCAAAGATCCTGTCACAGATCTCAGACGGAGACATGCCGACATCACTCGTCTGCAGCTTGATTTTGTAAATGATCTGTTTGACATAGATATACAGGAAAAAATGAGGAAGCGAGATCATCAACCGCTCAAGGTGGGGCAGAGGTAACGGACACGGTCACAGGTGGAAAGGTGATTAAAATACAGCGTAAAGAGCAGATACAGAACATTTACATACATTACATAATTATTTACATAAATCTTGCATGAGAAACCTGACAGGTCTTCCAATGCAACTGCTGACCATTAAAAAAAAACTACATCAACACAACTACACCTGGTTCATTTTGATCATTGGTGATAATAATAACAGTGAACATTAATTTATCTCTGAAAATAAAGATATTTAGTGAAAAATGTTCTCGTCTCAGCTGTGACACGTTTCTAAATTCTCATTATTTTTTAGTCAAATACTTAAATGCACTGAAAATGGAGGACATTTCTATGTGTGGACGATGAGCTAATTTTAGGTCTGTCACTTTAGAGGCTTAGTGTAAAGTCCAGGAGAGTAAAGTTAAAAACAAACCCTCAGGGTGTGACCCCTGCTCCTAAGCCTTGTTACTGCTGCAGCGCCGTAATCTGCCTTCACAGGATTTGTGTTATGAAACCCAGTCTTTATGACTAATAAAAAACAAAAACAACAACACAATGTCCAAATGTGTCCACAAATCACAGAGACATAAAAGACTCGCACCCTAATGAGACGCTTCACTTCCTGCTTGTCCAACTTCCCGTTCCCGTCCTTGTCGTACATCTTGAAGGACCACTTGAGTCGATCCTCCAGATTGCCACGAAAAATCAGGTGAAGTGCTGCGACGTACTCGAGGAAATCGAGAGCGTTATCCTGTGGATAAAGTCACAAAGACAGAAGGATTCTCAGACTCAGTCAAACCAGTGTCTTACAGCAACAATATTATGGTAATGATTTCATAACAGGCTGGAAATGTGAAGGTAATACAGCTTATCAAGTGTAAATATATGTCAAGCATAAGAGAAGATTCATTTTATAACATATTTAAGCTCAGTTACAGTCATGTGAATGTTTTACACTGAGCAATTGTCATATATAACATACTATATAATACTAGTGTTAATACCAAGAACAATGTATAATCTCCCTATAACAACATTACTACATCACTATTACCATTATATTGAACTTTACCTTGTTTGTGTCAAATGTGTGGAAAACTGTCTCGATGTAAAGGGACTCCTCTGCCGAGCTGCTCGACACCCCGAATATCCTCCTCAGCTCGTGTAAGTGCAGGGCGCCGCTCGGACACTCCTTCATGAAGACGATGCACAGCTCCTGAATTTGGGCCAGGTCCATCTCCTCGTTGTGGCTTTCCTCTTGTCCCATCGTCCCTGGTGTTGTCTCTGTCCGGCTGCCAAATCTGGCCACAGGTCACTGGTGCATCTGACGCTCTCGCGCTCGCTGTCACACTCACACACTCACACTCACAGCAGGCAGAAGCACTGGACACCAGCCATAGGTCAGGCTTATGACCTCGCTGATCACATGATCTTCAGTCAGTGAGGGGGGGGGGGGGGGGTTACTACTGAGAGCCAGAGAGAGAGAGATCACACCAGTGGTCGGCAGATGATTTAACAAATCTGATTTTAAATGAATTGCTTGTTTGTTTTTTATTGTATATCCAGTTCAGAGCTTTTATTCTGAAATAAATAAATAAATAATAGAATTACAGTTAACCTAAACCAGGGGTCTCAAACTTACGGCCCACGGGCCACTTGAGGCCCCACAGTCAATATCTTGTGGCCCTAAACTTATTTTTAAATTATAATGGAAATGTTTCCTGCTGCAATGGAAATACGATGCTGAACGATTTGGAATAAATATCTAACTGTGATTACTTTGACAGGAAATGGGATTGCAATATGATACACGATATCGGAGGGAATTGTTAACATGTTGAATGGTCATTTTTACATCATTATTCTCATTTTCATTTCAAATAACACATTTAAAAGGATTAATAAAAGGGATATTTGTGCAGCTCTGTGAGAAACAAAGATGTTCTCTTCAGTCTGTAGGATAAGATGTGTATAGATCGAAGACAATAATTCATCTGAATTATATTTTGACACACATTTTGGCTTGAACAAATATGGCGCCTCCAGCTGTATTGCGAGTTTCGATAAAATTCCGATTAATTGTTCAGCCCTCATTGGAAAAATAAAGTTATTTTACATCAAACAAAGGTGACACAATAGTTTATTTGCTGTGTAACTGGAGTTCTATGCACAAGTTTAGTCCTAAACAACAGCTTATGCTACAGGAGCGGTATGAGGGAAAGTGTTATTGGATACAGAAGCACAGAAGAATCAAATTAATGGAAATTTAGATTAATGTGTTAAAAATGTCTCTGATGAGGTTCAAGCTCATGCTTTGCTTTGCTTTACTCAATACCAGCTCCAGTCCAAAAGACTTGCATGTAAGTGTATGCTTAACCTGATCAGAACTGAATCGTACCATAAGTCAGACATTAAAGATTCTAACAAAAGGAACTGAAGTAGATCCAGAAATCCCCTGGAAATAACTGAACAAGTAATGTAATGTCAGATGAGGCTTTGTGCAGGCACAGAATAATAACTATACTGGGTTATCGGTCATCGTCAACATCTCTGATTCATTCTCAGATTGAACAGTCACCCGGATTTCACACTTTGTTTGTGTCACTTCAATGGTTCCACGTCCATGAAGGTCCATGTGAGGGTAATCCACCAATGTGGCCCTAATGCATTAACTGTGCCTGCTCCAGGTTGGACAATGTAATCATATAGAAAAAAAAGAGGGATCAGGTACAGGTTTGGAACACCAGACTGACGCAGACCCTCATTTTAGTGTAGATTAATGTAATCACGGGCACGTCCCATGACATGTTCACAGTTCTCCGTCAACACTGTTGTGTTAGGTATGGAAAGGCCTTTACATGTTTACAAAAAAAATCAGTTATGTAACGAGCTGCAACACACACGCAGGTCTAGAACGAAGCGATGACATCACTACAGGTGCGATTACACCTCACTGTGATCTGTGTTAGCCGTCAGCAGCGACAGCAGCGGCAGATGCTATGGGTGTTTTATCTGTGTTTGTTGATCCTGGCTAAAGTCCTGCTTCCAGATGAACTCGGGGCAGTACTGATCGTCATGGTTACAGCTGGCAGAGCAGGTGTAGATGGCCAGTGTACCCCAGTCGATGCTGGCTCCTGTCGAGTCCACACAGAGACTGTTTAACAGCTGGGGCATCACCTGTGCAAACACATGCACAGAGAGAGAGAGAGAGAGGGTGGTGTCATCAGAGAGGCTCTGGATCATCTGTTGGACTCTTTCTGTTCAGGTGTATTCACACTAGGACTGTCATTATGTTATTTCTTCACAAATTCATCGCCCCGTCCATGTCACATGAGGTTGTTAGACTCTCGTGGAGCTAACACAACAGCCAAGCTGCACTCACGGCACCCTCTGCTGAACCAAGAAGTTTTTACTTCAGACGGTCTGTGGCACTTCTAGTCTTTTTATTTTTAACTCGAATGGGATCTGAGTTTCTGATAAAAAAGCAACAGCCCTAGTTCAAACCAAGCACGAAAAACAATGTATAGGTCACATTACTTGCACACTGTTGTCACTAAACTATTGATGATGACTTGCCGTTCACTCTAATGCACTGACATGCACAAGAAAATAAAAGGGCAGCACATGACTACCTGAAATTCAAAAGTCCTCTTGGCGCCACAGGTGCATGGTGGGATATCCTGCTTTGAAGGGGTGTGCTGAGAAGAGACCCACAGTGGGGAACCACCAAGACTGTAACGCACCACCTAAAACAAAACACAACAGTGTGAGACAGATACAGAGGAACCGGCCTTACGTTACTTTACTGACCCAGCAATCTTCCAGGAGGCTCTGGGCCCCGCTCAAGTACCATTGTGTTTAACAATTTTGAGGCAAAAATGTGCATTGCTGTTTTGTTTTTTTTGTTACCTGATGTGGTTCTGATGCGATCTTCTTTTTAAATTTCTGAAAAATGTTCATGTCCTCTGTCTCACACATAGCCATCTCCTCAAGGTCTTTCTCTGCCAGCGCTGTAAAAAAATCATTTAGAAAGATAAACTGCCAGAAGTCTCAACGAAATTTTAGAATTAAAGGCTTCATAGTAACGCACCGTTGGGAATCACAAAACATAACAAAAAATACATTAAATATACAGTTATTATATACTACATATATACAGTAATTTAATATTTAATGGAGGATGCATGGAGATTATGAGAACCGGAACTAAATCCTGACTCTTGTGTCTGTGTAGGACTATAATTAACTTAACGTGACCAGTGTCTCTGACATCATTAAAATACACTTACTGTCTGCTAAAGAAGGACAATCTACATCGCTCTGAGCACTTCCTTCTTCCTCTTCTCCTTCTGCCTCATTTGTGTCTTCCTCTTTCCCTTCCTCCTTCTCTTCCTCAGGCTCTATGACCAGCTCAGACTCGGGGAAGAGGATGGGAGACTTTGTGTTCAGGGATGCTTCTGTAGAGACAGACAAGAGACACTTAGTTTGATTATTGTGGTTGTATGAGATATTGACACAGAGTCAGCACTGATTGGACTGTGTGCCTGTGGAGTGCACGCGCTCACAGAAAACAAAGAAAAACACAAGACTTTGAACGTACTGCTCAGGCTAAAACACACCTTGGTTGCACTCCCTCTTGTGTGCGTGTTTCCAGTGGAGCGTCTGGTGATGTTTGCCACAGTAGGTCACAGTGTGACACCGGGAGCAGGCTTTGTTGCCAGGGCAACCACACACCCAACACAGTTTAACCCCAGACACAGGCAACACAATCTCCTCCGGTTCAGGGTCGACGGGGGGTTCCTCCTCTGGAATAAATCAAAAAACACATGGACATACATCAAGATTTATTTAAATAAAACAAATGCTTTGTGGGCGTAACTGTTCAAAAACATATCTCAATTTATGCACATGGAGGCTACATAGTAAATGATGTAATAAACAGCCTATAAAAGCCCTAATAATGACATCATTACATGTTGTAATAGTTCAGTATGACTCTAAGTGGAGGTGGGACAGAGCAGCAAATCATTTTCTGAACACATCTTGAATATTTGTGATATTCAAGATATATATATATGTGATGATGGATTTGTCAGATGCACACACCTGGTGGCGGGTCGTAAGGGTAGAAGTCATTCCTCCTGGGCAGCTGACTTCTAAAAACTGAAAAAGAATCAGATCAGTATTTCCAACAATACATAGATCGACAACAACTTTTTCCGAGTTAAAATGATCCCAGGATTATGAAAATACAGTTTTGAAATATGACATCAGTCAACTCTTCTGACAGGTGTACTGTTACCTCAGTTATTGTGTAAGAGGAAGGACAACAGAAGACATAGGTTTCAGTGATGCTTGCAGGTACCTTTCATACAGTGGTTGTTGGCAGTGTAGCACTCAGGGGTTTGGCAGCAGAACAGAAACAGAGACCTGTGAAAACTCCTGTCCTGACCAGAAATGGGTGCGTACACCTGCAGCAGAGAAAGATATGTTTACATTGAATCAAATACTTTTTACACTTTTACTTTATTAATTCATTTATATTTAAGTTAACTTTTTAAATTTCTTTCTAAATGCCTCTTTTATTTGCACTGTCTTAAGCTGCTTTTGCACTTAGTCATACTGCCTTTTATATTTTCTGCAAAGTGCAGTGAATTGCGATGAACACGAGAAGCCCTTTGTCAAACTCCACCATTGTTTATGATGGACTGTGTCTTTGAATGCTACCACCAACAACAATAATAATAATAATAATAATAAGAAAAAGGTCTTAAATGATAGAGCACGTTTTGGTCAGTAACATAGGGTAATGGTAATGACTTACCTGCAGTAAAAAGACCATGGGCAGGCGACATGTCCCACACTCCAGCTCGGCCAGTGAGGGCGGACTTGTCAGGCTGAGCCACGCCGGCTTCCCACCGACTTTACTGGGGAACTGTGGGGAGCGAAGCCGCCACGGCTCAGCCTCCTCCAGGAAACCCAGAACAACTCCCGCCTGGGAAACGTTAGTGTCCGCTGACATACTCCAGTAACGTTTATATTTACGTCCTCTTAAAAAAATAACACTATACCGTTGTTATTTTTGAAATATTCACAAATCAAAACCCTCCCGTCACAACACACGCGACGATGCTGACGCG
This sequence comes from Microchirus variegatus, assembly GCF_963457635.1. Taxonomy (NCBI): domain Eukaryota; kingdom Metazoa; phylum Chordata; class Actinopteri; order Pleuronectiformes; family Soleidae; genus Microchirus; species Microchirus variegatus. Next base: position 21,282,863 of record NC_139815.1, on the reverse strand, counting down.
GTGCTAAAACGCGTCCGTGTGGAAACCGAGCACACACGGCGTTTCGTTCCGTATTCATTTCAACTCTGAAATGAAATGAAACGCTGTCGTTTTGTAGGGTGTTATAAAAACTCACTATAACACGTGTATATAAATGTATCTGCATGTATATGATGTATTATGCAATGTGAAAAAAGAGATATTACAGTTGCACTCATTTTATTAATTTGTGTTGTGCTAATTTGCTCTCGCTAAAGGGTGGAAATGTCCTGCAAATTCAGATAAACTTCACAACTGTAACAAAGAACTTGTTTGAGATAGAGAAAGAAAATGTGACAGAGACCTGGGGACTGTGAGGATAAGAACTTCGAGCTGTAGGGGGCAGCATTGCACCTCTCGGTACACAGCCTGACCCTTGCCTGAAATTAAAAAAAGATCACCTCTAAACTCTTTAATAATTAAGAGAGTTCTGCATCAGTTCACAAAATATTAGTGGAAATCTGGTGCTCATCAAAGATAGCCATTATTGTGTTTATAAGGTATTTATGAATCATTATAAACATAGTTTGTTAATATGCACAATAGTGCGTAATAATGCATTATAGTGTGTTTTATTCCACAACAGTTAGTTAGTTCCAGTTGTATGTGCGTCAGACAGTGATATATTCTGGGATGGATTATAAGCTAGTGGGCCCCTGGGCACACACGCCATTCCCGCACGCACGCACAAATTGATTGCAGTACAAATAGGAATCTCACACATTCTCCTCCTCCAACAAACTACATGTGTTTTTGATCAGGCAACATCTGGCTAATAATACTAATAATGATAATAATAATATATGATTGAGGGGCCCTGTCAAATATCAGGGGTGAATAACATACCACAAATAATATGATTGAGGGCCCCTATTAAGAGAAATCACATAAAATAACCAGTGTCATGTGGCTTCAGGGCCCCATTGAAATACTGGGATGAATAATATAAAGTACTGAAGATATTGGGATTGTGGCACAGAGGTTTGGGCTTCATGGCCCCTTGAGCCCTTGGGCCCCTGGGCCTGGTGTTCAGTGATCCATCATCCATCATTGGTTGTGTTTTGCCAAAACACAGAAACAGTTTCAACTGCATGTGTGAGGCGCACTTGCATCTATTTTATTAAGTTTCTCTTCCTCTCTCTTCCTATTTTTAATGTGTGGCTCGCAGCGAAAATAGACAATAGACAACAGAAAAGAGATCTGTTCTGGGCGGAAGTGGAGGACTTTTTCCAGAAATAGTTTTACAGTATTAAATAGTTTGAAATGATAACTTTCGTGTGGTACAAAGGCGTGGTGCACCTCCAGCGCTTGTAGGAGTATGGCCTGAAACCTGTTCTCTTGAATGGAACGATGCCCGTTAAAGCGCTGGGCTCCCGAGTGATGAGGGGGAGTGACTGTTGCAGGCACACATCCCCAACTGTCTGTGAGGGTGAAGTGCACTGGAGGAGGATAGAGTACCTGCCAGTACAGAGGGCTGTGGCAGAGCACTCTTTCATTATGGACTGACCCTGGCTTGCCAACATAGGTCACCCTGATGGTCACATTATGGCCTGCAGGATGATTAATGGGAACAGTTTCCTGTTCTTGTAGCAGGGACCATCAGGGCCGCTTGGTGGCAGTCGTCGATAGCTCCAGCTTTTTTTTAACAAGAGCTGGGTGTTTAACCAGCCCTGTAAACCCAATGGACACAGAGTCCACTTCTTCTGTGGGCCCCTCTGTGACTCTGGGGACGATGTGGTGGACGGTGGATTGAGGCACGTCGACAACTCTGGAGAGTTGGACTCTGGGGCCCCGGAAGAGAAACACTCTTTATGGTCTCAGTTCATGGTGGAGAAGGTCCACAGAGTACAACCAGAGCTTCTCTGCTCAGACATACACCAGGAACCTTTCCAGCACAGGAATTGCACATGTTGATCCTACAGTTCTGTGGTCTTGACTGTTAAAGGGACACTGCGTAGTATTTATGGGTTTATATAACCCAAAATCCACTTTTTTATATACATATTATGTGCTCCTGCATTGTCTAGTCGCAGTATAATAGTTTTTGTTTTATTTTCGTAGTGTTTCAAAAAGTCATGTAAATTAACATGGTCGCGGGCCGCGGTTGCATAGCCACTGTTCGCAGCGAGACGCCATGTTTCTACCGGAGCCTGTAAGGACAAACGCGCGAGAAAAAAAATCAAGCGTCTCTTTATTTGTAGCGGAAGTCCCGCCTCCTCTCTCTCCGCTTCGTCTGCTACGGCCGCGGTAGCTCGCCCTCTCCCTCGCCTCACGAACCTCATCTGCCGACACGGAGAAAGACGACGAGGACGACATTTGACTGGCTGCGGATACCGTATCGCTTAGGGAAGGGAGGGGAGGGGGTGAGCAGAGGAGCAGTTCTTTGTTGTAAGTTTCAGCCTCTCCTCTAGATGTCACTATAAACTACTTACTTCACCTTCAATGACAGGAAGGATAAGAACACAGTTGATATGTTTCTAAAGCTTTTATAAATTACATCTTCACGTGGAGTCCATTGGGGTGCTACATGTGGCCCGCGGGCCACGGGTTTGACACGTTCACATTATGGCTCCTGTGTTTAAAAAAAAAAGAGGCTACATCCGCTACTGCTGACTCTGCTCTGATCGGACTTGACTTGATGAGTGAGCGTGTCCATTTAACCATGGAGGCTCAGTGGGAGCGGACAGCAGCAGCAACAACAGCAGCGGAATAACGGAAATGAACACGGGACACGCATAAACCGGACTATAACGGACGATGTGAAGACTGGACAGAAGCGGTGACTTGAACCTCCTCCTCCTCCTCCTCCACTCCGGCTCTGATGCCTCAGCGGGGCGATGGCAGCGGCTACACGGCACCGACATCCCCTGCTCCGCCCGTCCCGCCGAGGAGGCTCCGGAGCCGGGACAGGGGCTCCGACAAGACCCGGCAGTCCGGGACAGTGGCGCGGGCAGGGTCAGTGGACAGGCGGGTGAAGTGTGTGTTCGTGGGGGACGGAGCTGTGGGCAAAACGAGCCTGGTGGTCAGTTACACCACCAACGGTTACCCCACCGAGTACGTGCCCACGGCCTTTGACAACTTCTCAGGTAAACTTAAAGTTATTTTAATCGAGCTATAGTTTCTGTATAAGTTTCTGTCACTTTTTTTTTTTTAACATTGTACAAACCACAGTGACAAAGAAAACACTAAAACAACTTTATGTATACAGTATACAACATGAATTGTATTATGATAAATTAACTGTCGTTTGAATGAAGTGTGTGTGTGTTTTTTGTTTGTTTTTTTTTAAAAATCATTTTGTCACCAAAGTTGTCTTTGGACCATTGTTCCTCAGTGTGTGTTTGTATTATTTGTGTAGTGGTGGTGTCAGTGGATGGGCAGCCGGTCAAACTACAGCTCTGTGACACAGCTGGACAGGTCAGTAATCCCAACACACACACAGCAGCATTTCATACTCTAGTTTTTAATTCAAGTTATAGAAACAATGCCTAGTATGTCTTTCTTACTTTTGCCCGAAGATAGACCAGATCACCAAAATGAATCACTGCACAGGAATGACTTGACTAACGGAAAGACACAGTCTTTATCATTTACTGTAATAATAATGATGAACAGATCGCTCGGTATCACTGCACAACACCTTTCCCTCCACTGTACACCCACACACCAGAAGAGGAAGTGAGATTTCCTGCCTCCACTGGTGGAGGCTAAATCTGAATCTTTCCTGTTGCTTCCTCTGCTTTGAATGTATCATCTCTTTCTCCTCTTCCACTGTTTCCTCTTCACTGCCCGTCTATTGTCTAAAGTGTCCCAGGACAGACAGGACGCTGTGTATTCTGCTGGAGCTGCACTTAAAAAATTTTCCTGGTTGGTGAATACGCTGTTTGACCCTTTTGTGGACACTCTCTCTCTCTCTCTTCATTTCTTCTACAGGACGAGTTTGATAAGCTGCGTCCTTTGTGTTACACCAGTGCAGATGTGTTCCTGCTGTGCTTCAGTGTCGTCAATCCCACCTCGTTCCAGAACGTACCCGAGAAGTGGGTCCCGGAGATCCGCAGATACGCCCCCTTTGCTCCCCTCATCCTCGTCGGGACGCAGTGCGACCTCAGAGAGGACGTCAAGGTGTGTTAGAGTTTGCTCCATGTAGCACCTTGTACTGCGTACATCTTTAAACATCTGATTTGATGCTTTTATTTAAGGGGTGTTCACTTACGTAACGGTAGTTGACACAACGTGAAAAATCGCTTGTGAGAATCGTGAACAAACTCAACCAGCAACTACTTCGCTGGGGCAAATGCAAGAGGAAACTTCCAATTTTCCAAAGTTACAAGGCTGTCCAACTTCCTCACTCACTTATCGCCGCATCTAATTCTTCTTCGTCCAGTCTTGCTCACATAAAACAGCCGTCCTCCATCGAGATGTTTGAAGAACCTCAATGTCCATCGGCTTTTCGTGACTTTGTGTCATTGACTGTTCTCAGAGTATTAGGGCCATGCATGAAGATAAATGTAAAGATTAAACTCCACATTTCGAGAATAAAGTTGGAATATCATGTCGAGATGAGAGATTATGTCCATTTAAGTCTGAAATCAGTGGCAGCTTCTGTAGCAGTTGCTCGCTCCATGTTGAGGCGAAATGTTGAGAGTAAAGTCGACGATTACACTCCTTAAAGATTAAAGGAGACAATTAAGCTCCTTCGCATAAATCTTTCAATTAGTGACTTGGCGTTGAATTGGTATGTAATCTCATTGTGAGAAAATTTGAATATAAAAGACTGCTGCAGAATGTGTACCAGATATTAAAACCGCAATCCATCCATTCATCTATCCATTTATCCATCCTCTACCTCAGTTGATAAAGGGCCAGAGCAACTGCTCTCACATTAACAGACATATTTCTGCTCTCATTGATTGATACCAAACACCTCCCCTCTCTCTCTCTCTCTCTCTCTCTCTGTGTGTGTTAAGGTTCTTATTGATCTGGCAAAGTATCGAGAGCGGCCTGTGGACCCAGTGGACGCCTGGGACTGTGCGATGGAGATAGGAGCCGCGGCCTACATGGAGTGCTCGTCTTTGACCCAAAAAAACCTCAAAGAAGTGTTCGACGCGGCCATACTGGCCAGCCTGCACAAGTACAGCTCCCAAAAACAACAGAGAGGGAAGCGAAAACGGAGAAAAAAACAGAAAAGGCAGACACCGGACAAGATGAAGAGTCTGTCAAAGTCCTGGTGGAAAAGGTACTGTTGTGTGGCCTAGAGCAGACCTGTGTTAGGATTTGGCTGCGGGGTTGGGTCTAAGACTCTGATCCTCTTCTGACTTTACTGGGCTTGGGTTCTGCATGAACTCGACTGAAGGGTCTTATTCTCAACGCGGATCAGATTTACTACTGAGCTGAGATGTTTCTAAGAGAACCTGCTCCTTGAATGAAACATGGACTTTTGTTCTGCATCGTTGCATGTTGCACATGACGCCCTGCTGCTGTATCACCCTGATGTTTGAAGGCTTTGGAGAATGTGGTTGAGATACTCAGAGAGACGTCAGTGTTTTTCCCTGCTCGGAGCACGGATGGCAGAACTGGACTGAAATAAGAGACCAAACCTTATCGATAGATACCCAGAGACAATAACTTCATCACTGGACATGAGTCAGAGCTTAATTAACAAATCTAGCCCAGAGTTAGTTTTAGGGCAGCTTTATAGAACTGGAGTAACTGTTGATTGATCTTATCCAGGTCACACGTGCTACAAAGCTAATCTAGACTCTAGAAACAGTAAAATCTGCAAAATACTTTATAACCACAGATGATACAGAACAATCTGGCGTGGCCTGACTGGAGAAACACAAACAATCGTTATGTTACAGCAAGTTGTGTCTTCATTCCTAGTAATTAATTATGCAATGTGACAAAACTGTACAGACGTGGTTCGTCCATGTGGACCACCTCCAAAATAATGTGGACTCAAGTTGAAACTGGGACCTGGCTCTTAGTGTTTTGCTCCACTTCATGGTGCTCAGCTGGCCAGGCAACGTGTCTCCTCTAAACCAGAAACTCAAAATAGTTTCAAATATCTGTATTGACATTTGAAAGACTCCATAGATCAAACTGTTTGTTTGTGTAGGTTTGTAGTAAGAATGATGCTTCAGCATGATTCATATTCAGTTTTATAGTATTGAACTTAACTTTGATTCATCATGTTTGTTGTGCTGCATTTGCTCCATTTATCCCAATTCAAATGTCTCCACAATTTGTGCCACTCTGATGTCTTCAGCTTCCTCTGTTAGTTCTTCCGTCTGTTCTCTCTCACATAGATTCAGGGTTTTTTTTGTGTTAAATGTTGTCGAGCACAAATAACAAGTGGAATAGCAAACCAAAGCGGAAAATGTGAGGCTGTTTAGCGCTCACCTGCCACACCTTCCTTTGTATACTGTACTTATACTCACACAAGAACAAAACGCCAATGATTCAAAACTATCTCTCTACAGTGCCTTTATCTGAATGGCTCTTTGTATGAAAGTCAGCAGTGTATTGGACTGAAGCACATCTGCTGTGGTTTAGTTCATATGCAAGTCCCTAAGATTTATGTATATATATTTAAGATTATTAACTCTTTATACTAACCACACACAAAAAAGCATTTATGTTCTTGCATTTTCTAACCCCTTACTTTTGTCTGACTAGAAACCCAATCTTCCACATCACGGGATGAGGTTTTCTTTTTGAATTAATTCACTATGACTTGAGTAGAATCACATTTTGTCACCAGCACTGGGTGACAAAAATGAACAAATGAACATGAATGAATAAAGTCACTTCATTGTCAAAGTGCATCAGGACAAAATGGATCATTTCCTCAATTTCAGAAATTCATTAAAATTATTCCTTAAGAGATTTGCAAATATTTTCAATGGATCCTTGTTCAGGGTGATGCTGACTATTATTGTAGAACATTTCAAGTCATTTCAAGATACTTTTTTTTTTTGTTTTTTTTTTGTTTTTTTTGAATAAAGTCACCTCACTGTCAAAGTGTATCAGAATGCATGTGTTTGTAAACACAAACGCGTGGTTAAATAACGAGTATACATGTGTGGCCTTAAGCTCTGTATTTTCCTATACAGATTTTGAGTGTGTTGAGTTTAGACACTCGAAGTAAAGCTGGGGTTTTAGGACTCTGTGTGTGTCACTGGACTTGATTTCTGGAGATTGTTATGACTGTGGCTGAACGGGATCACTGTGTCCATGTTTTTAATCACGATACCAAATGTATTGGGAAAGACAAAACAAGTCTCTTGTCCTGCTGTGTGTCTGCAGATGGTGGATTTAAGTAATTAGGTCAAATGTCAAACTGAACTTTCCCTCAGGTTTTTAAAATTTGTAGTTTATAAAAGTCATGCTATTTTTTTTTAATTGGTGTTTTCCTGTGCAGCATGTGATGATTCAGAGGAGCATTCTGAAAATGAGAATAAATCAGCCTTTGTTTTGGTTGCTCGCTCTTTATCCATCTCATAATACGACGCATTATTTGCCTCGTTGCGCCTCCGTGACGTCCAAATTTGGCATCAACATTCACCTGGACTCACATGAAGTGATAATAATGCACCTCAGGAACGTCTTCAGGGAATTTCTTTACATTTGATGTTACGGTTCACTTTAAAGCCAAAGATGAAATGAGGTCAGAGTCGTGGTGACCACACGCTGATATGAACATTATTGATTAAACGTTCTGTAAACGATTAAAATAACACTTACTTTCATCTCTTCTGTTGAAATTCTCTTAAGATACAAATAAAGTTGTCTACTGTAATTAATGCGACCGATCATTTTGTTTTCCCCGCAAATGGGATTCCGCTTTGAAAAGTGAGGTCGGGCGACTCGGCCGGGTGCAAAAAGAACTTTGTTTGGATGAAAGGCTACTTCTTACTTGATATGTGTTGTATTTTAACTGAGGACTTAATGGTCTCAATCACTGGTTTATTTGCTAGTTCTGTGAATTATGTTCCCATTTAGAGGGAAATAGATGATAAGTGAAGTGTACGGGTAGATCCCCACTCAATATTTAACACTTTAAACTGTAGATGCTATTTTTCTTGAAACATTTGTAATTTAAAAAAAAACACATCCTAATTATACTGTATGGTTTTTGCTAAAACAACACAGCTTATAGTGGTCTAAGACACACATTACTATATATCCACAAGTGACAATGCAAACAAGCTAAACTGCATTTGTTTTTATACTAATTGTCTGTGATACAAACTTTATATGAGCCGTCCGAAAATCCAAATATATGTGAGCTGTGTGGGAAAAAAAAGGCCCATAATGTCATTATCATCATCATCACAAATACCCACTCTTTGTTACTGCTGATACAAATACAAAATAGAGTTCATCACTAGTGAGATTTCAAACACTTCTCAGTGAGGTTGCTCTCCATGTGAAGCACACCTGAGCTCTGTGAGAACGTCGCTGTGCTCGTATTTTTCCTGCACTCAGATAAAACAGATAAATAATATGCTGCTCGCGTCCAACTCTACTCACCGAACAGACGACGTCAGACAAAGGAAGATTGTGTTTGTGTAAAACGTTTTCGTACCCTGAGAAATAAAGGATATCTGGGTGAGACCACGCTGCGGTTTGTTGATTCAGAGGCTTGGTGCACAGCGGTGGGACTGGGAGTGTGTTTGTGTTTGAATAGAAACTCCTGAACATCTGTAACCTCAAGTTACAAGAGACTTACACACCTACTATACTTATGCATATATAAATATATATATATATATATATGCATATATGTGCGTGTTGTTTTAGCAAGGCTATGATTACCATATAGTATAATTACCTCTCAATTCAATTCTTTTGGAACATATTTAGAACATAAATATGCTGTTAGACTATAAGTAGACCACACACACACACGCACACACACAACCACTCCATGTGCAATATATTGTTCATTTTTCATTGGTGTAATATACTGTATATTTTTCATAATGTAAATTTTTTAAGTGCAATATATAGTCATTTTTCATACTGTCAAATTTCTTATACTGTAGTTTTTCTCATCAGTGCAATATCCATATCCTTATTTAATATCCTTATTTAATATCCTTTAATAGCTCAACCTTGTTTCCTTATACTGTAAATACCATGTGCATACTGTGTATATTCTGCAGACCGGTTATAATGTACATTCTACATTCTATTTTTAAAGCTCAGTGTTAATATCTTTATATATTGTACTTTATATATTGTATTTCTTTTTGGTAATTCATGTTTATATATCTTTATTGTCTTGCTGCTGTAACACTGGAAATGTCCCCACTGCGGGACTAATAAAGGACTATCTGATCTTATCTTATCTTATCTTATCTTAAAGGAAACGTGCAGTTTTAAAATACATTTTTCAGGAATTTCAGAAGCTTGCCCTTACACTTGCACTCTTAACCGTGGAGTAGAACCCTAGCTAATGTTATGTAAAACATTTGTATATTCAAGCTCTCATTTTTACCATAAAAGAGGCTTAAAAGAGTCAGTTTGGAACTTTTAAAACATGCTTTGCACTCTAAAAACAGAATATGTCATACATCCACACCTCGATAATCCCAAACTATCCCTTTAAATAATCAACTTTTTATTTTCTTTCCCCCTTTTATGTAAAGACACCGCTTCTTCTCTTGTTTGGACATGTTATTTCATGTTGTTGTGGCTGAATTAATGTTTTGGAATGGCACATGATTTGGGGGGGGGGGGGCTAAGATCTGAGCAACGTTTGGTGGCATGGAGATCTCACATAGAAACAAACAAACAAACAAACAAACAAACACACACTGAGTGCCCACACAACGTCACCCAGCTTCAGAGTGGATCATTAATAAAAAAAACACTCTGCTCCGACGTTCTCAAGGTTACGCAAGAGCTTTATTTTGAAAGCCATCATGTGACATTTGTTTAGTGGCATATCTCTGCAGTGTGTGTGTGTGTGTGTGGGTGCGTGTTTGTGCGTGTGTGTGTCCTGACATTAACTCGGTCTGAAAAACAAACTGTCTGCTCTATGTGACAACAAAGAGCCTAAAATCAGCTGCTCTGTGACTCGTTCCAGAGCCAGATGCTCGTACAACTGCTGCTTTTTATCCAAACTTCACAAGTTAATGGGTTTATTTATATGCAAGTTGCCTTTTGGAAGAAAAAAAAAAGTTAGGTGCTGTGGGCTACACTGAAAAACAAAATAAACACAGTTACACATAGAAGTGCATGTGAAACCAGCTTTTTACTGTGATTATGCAACGAAGCATACAATCAAATGTCATAACCTCAAATTCTGGATTGATTTGATTTGATAAGAATTTTTCAAAAGCTATGTTGCAACACTTGCTATTGGTTCTCTTTTGCCCTTGTGTGGTCAAAGTGAGGCAAAACAGTGTGAAACAAGAGCAGCAGCAGTGATTAAATGAGTAAATGACACTGAAATTTAAGCCGTTTTCAACTATTTGAATATTGGATTATTAAATTCTTGTGCAGCCTCTGCAACTAGCACAGCAGATGGTATAAAAAAATATCCTGGTTGATCTGTAGGGATGGGACGATACCACTTTATGTCAAATACCGATATCACAAACCTGAGTATCTACCGATACCGATATTAGTCCGATACAGTCATTTTAGACCATTTACGAACTATGAAGCTTTTCACTTTGAGCTAATTTGTGGCATTTTCTCAGAATTGGTACAATAATATTCTAACAAGGGTTACTAGAATCTGTTTCTAACTGGAAATCAAAGAGTCTTTAATGAATGACCTTGTGATTTAAAAAAAAACAAAAAAAACTGCTTCTCTGCATCATCTCGTGCCTCCGTCCATGACGATAATTATTTAACCCACTAAATGCGCGAGCTGAGCTCCACAACCAGGGACCAAGAATGACTCTGTGGATCTACAGCGATGGCAAGTTTGCACCCTTAAAGTCAGATATTCCCTCACGTGGCCTAATTCCAAAAGGTTTCCAATTTTCAGAGCAGAATCATGTTATATTGTGTTATCATAGTCATCAAATACCAGTAGATGTACAGATAAGTGTCATTTAAGGTTATAATACTTTGGGATCTTTCATTGGTCATAGTTTTCATTCAGTTATGCCTTTTCATTTTTAAAAATTAGTTCATCTTAATTCCTTTTTTGATGTCCCACATTGTAAACAAAGACGCATTGAGAACATTTTTATCATGAATAAATGAAAAGGCTGTCTCAAATAAAATTAAGTGCGAGGTACTGACTCATAAATTAGGGCTGACGTGGCCAGGGAACCATGAGACACTGATGTTTGCCATCACTAAAAACAGACAGGACAGTCGGCTCTCAGTTGAAATGACTTAATCATCACTGCTGCACACACATAATCAACATAAACATACACTGTTCAGCCATAGTGTCATTCTCTGTCAGTCATCTGAGGACCAGTGTGCTACGATATCTTAAAGGGCACCAGCGGTGTGTCAATCAACTCACCTGAAACTGCTGCCTTTTATCTCCACACCTTCAGCTCCTCCAAAAAACACACCTGCACCCACAGTCAGCCAGTGGAGAAAAACAGACAAACAGATTTTTAGCACCAAAGTCCATGGAGAACATCAACAAACGTGCCGTTTCCACCGTGTATTCATGACACGCTCATAACATTACATGTTAAACAGGACTTTAAGAGTCACTTTTTGAACAACTGTGTACAAAACTAACAATGAAACAATGGGTGCATAATGTTACAATAAGAAAAAACGTGTTCAGCTTAAAGACAGACAATAAAGAGCAACAGAGAAACCAGGAGGCAGGAGAGATCGATTCTTTGTGCCAATGAGGCAAATGTTCTGTATAAACACAGAAACTGAGCGTCCTCGAAAGAACGAGAGTCAAAAAAATGTGGGGGGGTTGACGTAAGAGCGGCAGTATGTCTGCTGATTAGACAGCTGCTCGTGTCCACTGCTATCTTATCTCTGACCGCACCCTGTGTGTGTGTGTGTGGGTGAGAGTGGGTTTTTTTGGGGGATTTGTTACCTTTTTAGGACCCTTTCTGGCATAAACACTGATCCATGTCGGGACTAGTAGTCCTCATAGGAATCAAAACCTGGTCCTAATGAGAGAAAACTGGGCTAAAAATCTAAGGTCAGAGTTACACATTATACATACACAGAAGGAAGTGCAGTGCAGAATGGCTGTGTGTGTGTTCTTGTACTTGCGGCATACTGAGGACCAGTGAGGGTTTTAAACCAACAAAGTGAGGTCATTTTTACGGAGTGAGGACATTTTGGCCGGTCCTCACTTTGTTTTCATTGAAATCACTTCCTTAGGTTGCTATAACATGCTATACTCAATTTGTCAAATAAAAAAAAAAAATTTAAATTTCTGTCAAATTTTGGACAAAAAATTTTGGGTAATTTTTTTGTCAAATTTTGGACCAAACATTTTGGGTAATTTCTTTTTCAAATTTTGGACGACATAGTATAGTATGACGTTTTTGTCAAATTTTGGACCAAAAATTTTGGGTCATATTTTTTTTCATATTTTGGACGACATAGTATAGTATGATGTTTTTGTCAAATTTTGGACCAAAAATTTTGGGTAATTTTTTTTCAAATTTTGGACGACATAGTATAGTATGACGTTTTTGTCAAATTTTGGATCAAAAATTTTTGGTCAAAATGTTTTTCAAATTTTGGACGACATAGTATAGTATGACGTTTTTGTCAAATTTTGGACCAAAAATTACAACAAAAAAAAAACATCGCAAAAGTTTTCCAGCCCTTTTTGCTCTGGGGCTCCACCTGCAGACATTTTGTGGTACTGCAACCAGTAGTTCTTTGTAGATGTCATTCATGAAGTAGATATTTGCAATTGTGTTGATTTATAAAGTGGAAATGCTGGTCCTCAGTATGCAGCAAGTACAAGAATGTGTGTGTGTGTGTGTGTGCGTGTGTGCACATGCACTAAAAGAAGATGTCATGGTCAGCTGTTGTCAGCTGACAGGATGTACTAGAATGTCAGCTCCAGACACATCCTTTCTCTCTCTCTGTGTGTGTGTATTTCTTACCTCCTTAGAACATTTTCTGGCATAAATGTTGACCTTGTCAAGACCAGTACCTCTTATGGAGAGACCAAAACCTGGTCCTAATGACACAGCACCTGATTTATGGTTAGGGTTACGGCTTTGTTTAGGGCCTTGTCCTTCAGATGGAGGTGGACAGCTGAGCCTCTGACTCCTCTATGGTTCTTGAACCAGGTTCTTCTCCTGGTTCCTTCCACCAGAACTGAAGAAGCCTCGTGGATGAGAGTCGTCCATGAACACGTCCAAACTACTCAAGCGAGTCCAGTTGCCTACAGCTACTGAAGATGATCATGACCGTGGTTATTTACCCGACGACGACGCCCTCTAGTGTGACAGTTTGAGTAACTACACATTTACACAATTTCTTTTTTGATTCTTTCTCATCAGCAGCTTTAAACAGCGATTCAACGAATACAGAAAACAATGAAACTCTTATTATCACGGGTAATTGATGAATTCAAAGCTGAAAAATGAAATGTAAACTTCTTAATAAGATGTTTTACTCACAGTAATATGTACATATTTTACATGTTCAGAGTTCAGATCCTCCACATGCAGCTGAGGAGCATTAACACGTCTCTCTTTTGTCTTCAGGCTGATGCCTTCAGGAACCTGCAGCAGTGTTTATTCCGAGGTGTGGATTTTCTTTTGTGGTACAAAGTATGAAACTCAAATCTATCAAATTGCTATGTATAGATTTTTTTTCTGGTCTTCTGCACCTGGATCGTCACCCTGTTAGTCTCAGTCTTAACCCTATTTAAACAATACAAATAAATCTAACCTTAAAATGCTGAATTATCTCTTGCAGGTATAATTATAGCCAATTATTCTATACGTTCTCAATCATTTGGTCATCGTCTATGTCCTTCACAGCTGATGAGAGGAAACTGTGGTGTCCTCAGTCCGAGTGTCAAATAAATAAAGTAGGAGATTTCAGAAGGGACTTAAGGACCATGACTTAAAGGTCCAACATGGAATACATAGGTTCCACTATATGTAGCAGTTGAGCACACTTGTGACCCACTTTTGAGCCATTTCATAGAGCTTTCTATCATGGAAATGCCAGACTATTTGTATTTCCCTTCTCATTTCCGGAGCCTTTTCAGGCAAAGAACAAACTTTTTTTGGAGGTAAATCCCACAGGAACCATATTCTGCCACGACCAGGCAGTACGTTACTCAGATAGATACACGTCATGTTCAGGGCATCCTGAAATCCAAACTTTTAGAAACCATTATAACTTATGATGGGGATATGTTCAAATGAACGTGCTAAACAACCCTAGGAACCAGAAACTAAAAATAATTTCTGTTTGTCCTCAACTCTGAAGCCTTTATATCTACTTCAGGAACAGGTCACCCTCCACAGTGTGCCATTTCTACAGTAGCCTACAAAGGACAAACACCACATCTACAGTTGATGTTACCTAAAAGCTACTTCAGGAAATCCTACAGACTGTGCTTTTAGTATGACCCTCTTTCAAAAACACTTTTCAGAAAATTATCTACACAAATAACTAATATTTTCTATTATAGTCCGAACATCTGACCATTTTCTATGGCTGTTTTTTCCCTAAAACACAAGCACCGTGCACCTATTCTCGACACGCACAGTGAAGGGTGTAAAGTCTTTGTGTCAGTGCAGCCTCCAGATCCCTGAGGAGGTCCAGCACATCGCGGTCCCACGTCCCTGCCCCGGGGCAGAGAAGCTCCTGTCCGATTCCACCAAGCAGCAGGCGGTGGAAGTCCTCCCTGTCCAGGAGCTGGTCCATGTGCTGCAGGAAGAATCCTTCAGAAAACCTGCAGAGTTCAGCTGCTCCATGGTGCTACACACACACACACAGATAAGCTATTAAGTGGGATCCATTTCACCAATTACAATGAAAACTGAATGTGAACTTAATAAAAAAAAACATTTTTGTACCTTGGCGGTCTGGTAGTAGCCGACAGCATTGTCCAGTGTCAGACTCAGTGACAGCGCCATCTCACAGCTCCTCTGTAAACTTCTGAGCTGGAAGAAAGAGGCCACGGGCAGCAGCTGCAGAAACAGAACGATATAAACATAGTATATAAAAACATCTGTATCTCCATTCACCAGAAGGACGACAGAAACACTACTGTTTTTTACTTTTCTTGGTTTTTTTCTTGTAAAAACTTGTATTTTTAGAGATCGTAGAACAACCCTGTAGTTTGAAGACGTAGCTGCTCTACCTCCTGAACCACAGCAGTTGACTTGATACCTGATGGCTCAGGCCAATTCAGACAACGTTTTTGAAATTCATAAGAGGTTTTCGTCAGTCACGTTGACCGGGCTAGTCTATTTGACACAAATCCTTATCAATATGACATCACTTGAACGCAACATTTAAGAATGCATTACATTTCAGGGAGGATGGAGGACATGTCTACACTGAGACGTCCATATCTCAGTCCAGATAGTTTTGTCTTTTGGTTTGGACAGAAAAATGTGACCTGATGCTGCACAGTGTGTCACTGAACTCTCTGTAGCTCTGTTATGCCCTCTAGTGGAGATCTTACTATGTGTCAGTACTACATACTAATACACGCACATTTCTGTGGTTGTTTGGAGAGACTTTTCAAAGTGTTCAATCCAGTTCAATTCAGCCTGTACAGTCAGTTCTACTGTTTCATATGACCCCAGGTGCTTACAGTAAAAACATATAATAATGGGTGGTATCTGCAATTTACTTAGCTTTACTTATCATTATTATCATTAACATTGATTTTATTTTCTAATCACCTACACAGATTCATGTGAGGCCCAGACTGAGTCACACTTACCTTCATCGCCTCAGACTCCGAGAGGCTCAGTCCCTCTGTTCCTCCGCAATACAGAGACTTCATCATCATCTGCACAGATGAAGACACAGGCTCTTCATCATCATCATCCATCATCCATCATCATCATCATCATCATCATCATCATCATCATCATCGCCATGGCAACACGTGACAAATCAGTGCCTCACCTGGAACGAGCTGTAGCTCATGTGTTCGATGTGGATGACTTCGTCTGTCGAGTCACTCAGCATCTGTCGAAACCTGAGGTAACACCAGACACCAGTGAGAGCTCATTTTAGATGATTTGTATTTTGTAACACTATAATTTGATTTTCCTCAGGTACTAATAATATACACTAACAAACACCTTCATTATATCTGTTATTAGTAAAAAAAAAAAACAACTTGAGATGACATAAATAAATTAAACTGATGGTGTTGGTATTTATTGCATATGTCATGCTGAAAAATAATTATACAGGTACAATAGCACACTAAATTAGTGATTATTCTCCTATATTGTACCATTATTCCATTTTTATTTGTAACTTCTGCTTTGTTTTATTTGGTTTGGGGACCAGATGTGGCCCGCTACATCATTTTATGTGGCCCGCGAGTGATTAATTGGTCTTAAAAATCTGTGTTAAAATAGGTCTTTGCTGCTTTAAGGCGTGTGTTGACCATAAACTACATTTCCCACCATGCATGGCGATTGTGTTACCCGCAAAGTGAGGGCACCGCCACTAGATCGCAGTGTATCATTGTATATGCATCATGCGACGAGTGAAATTGAAGAAGTAATAAATACAGAAAGTTATTTAGCAATATGTTACAGAGCAGTTAACTTTATTTTACATTATATTTGGTTACACTTAGTTACATTTATTCTGTATGACAGTTACATCTGGCCCTTTGAGGGTAACCTGATGCTGATGTGGCCCTCAGTGAAAATGAGTTTGACACCCCTGTTGTAAAGCATATATTTAATACCTACATATTAAACTAAGGAAGGACAGAGACAGACCTTTCAGAAGCGGACATCAGGAGAACTCTGTGAGCAAAGAACGGTTGGCCGTCCACCACGAATGTCACATCAGACATGTCTGGATTGTTGAGGAAGTGAACGTCTGCGGGCAGATGGGAATTTTTAGTCATCCTTCTGGTATATTCAGGTACACGTGGTTGTCACGTGACCTCGGCAAAATGTTACCTAGCTGTGTGGACAGGGTGAGGTCCATGGCTGGGACAGGAGGCACAGGAGAGCGGCCGTAGCAGTGAGAAAAGATGGACGCCAGCCGCTTGGTTATCACGTAGTCCTGCAGAGGTGTCACATTAAACACGTGAGGACACCAGCACAGACATGAAGACGTGTCAGAGCAGAGAGGCAGGTGGGTGTTGTACCTTACTGGTCTCCAACATGCTGAACATGAGCGGTATCCCAGTGGACAGCAGCTCGCCGCTGTAGTCCTCCGTCCTGACGGAGCTGAACTCCGTGAGGAGACAGACGGTGACCTCATCCCTGCAGAGCTGACGGGCTCTGTGCAGAGACTGGAGCCAGGTGTGGAGCTTCCAGGGAACACCTGGTCACACAGCGGGCAGATGACAATATGTTCACTTTTGAAGGTGCCATATGTAAGAATGTGGCCAAAAACTGCACTCAAATTCAATTTTGGTTTCGTTTTCTGACGTAACTGGCAACCCGCGGTTGCTCGGCAGCTGAGACTCTACTGACTGCAATGATTGGTAGACGGCGGTAGGTGGCGCCACATGCCAAAACACGATTTCAAAACATAAACATGATTTGCAGTCTGCAAAATATTTTTTTTAATGCAAATATTTTGTCTGTACTGTTGTTGTTGGTGAGTTCAGTTTGTTATATGAACATTATTCCTGAGTCTCTGTGACATATTAGGAGGATTTTATGGCCAGTTGCTTTAGATTTATTACATAATGCACCTTTAACTGCCAATCACTATCGGTCCATAGAGAAAATCAGTTATTTTACATCATGGCACAGAGGAGTTTGGGACTTTGGTGTCTCAAATCCTTAGTTCAGAGTTGAAGCAGCAGCAGATCAGCAGCTCCTGTGTCCTCACAGGCTAATTTTGGACTTTGTTGTAGGAGAAAGTAGAGTTCCATTCTGAAAAGCCACAGTGAATCTGAAGCTGGGGTAACTTATACAACCAACACTACCAACAACTACCACTTAAAGATCAAATGTTGTATTCAAGACGCCAAAATCATGTTAAGTGTGAATATCTGTACCAAATTTGAAAGGAAATAGAAATATTGCATTCACAAGAATGGGAGAAACGGTACGTGCCGTTACCTGAGGTACAATAACGCCCTCAGAAAGTGATCTAAAAACGCAGGTGTTCTCACCCATCTCTCTGAGCTCCATGGTTACATCCAGGTAGCCGTGCTCAGCGCTGTAATACGCCGCCTGCTGCAGAGCCTTCATCCTGGCCTTACACAGCCTGGGAGCAGGGTTTGACGAGTCAGCAGACGCGGGGCGAGCAGCGGTTTTTTTCACCTCCTCTTCCTCCACCCCCTCGGCGAGAATCTCCTCCAGTGAAAGGATGTCCTCCTTCCCGTGCTCGGGCTGCAGCAGCAGCCTCCGGAGAACGTTCCTGGAGATGCGGGAGAAGCCTTTATGGTCAATCTACTCGACGCAAGCCCCGCCCACCTTCTCTCATCATCATATTCACCTGTGTCCGTGTGCTGCAGCATAGCTGAAGCAGTTCATGTCCTCATACAGCGGCGATGTCAGTGAGTTCCCATGATGCACTCTGAGCAGAGGGTCTGCTCCATGGCTGAGCAGCAAGCTCACCATCTCATAGTCACCTTAGAAGAAAAGGAACATTTAGTTCCTGCATTTTCAAGCTAAGTAAACAATTATTTCATTTCATTTAACTTTAATGGGAAGATGCAAACTTTGTTCAAGGTGTGTTTCACAGCCACATTTTTAAGATTTGGGCCTGATTTATAAACCCTCACTATCACTAACAACATATTTAAAATATGCTGGATTATGGCATCTGTGACGAATCATGTTTTGTTTTTTAGTTGACTCTTTAGTGTGACAGGTTACCTGCGGCAGCGGCTAACTGCAGTGGCGTCTCAGCGGAGTTCTCCTGGTCGTCTTGCAGGGCTCCACCCTCCACGTCTGCTCCGGCCTCCAACAGCAGCTGCCGACACAAGGACACAGAGATGAGACGCACTGTCCTCCTCGAGGAAGCAGAACTTCATAAAAAAGATGGGTTTATTAGTCTAGCTCTGCACAACGACTCTAATCTAAAAAATCTATACCAAGCTCAAACTAAAGGTTAAACATACACATATCTAATTATCTATAGATATCGTGAATTATCTTGACCAGAATAATTATTTATTCAGGATCTGACGTCTTAACAGCCTTCGTTAACATCCTCCCATTCCATGAAACTGTATGTATTTTGGGGTCACATGGTGATACAGTGGCTAGCATTGTTGCCTCACAGCGTGAAGATCACCGGTTTGATCAAGGGTCTTTCTGTGTGGAGTTTGCATGTTCTCCCCTGGGTTCACTCAGGGTACAACTAACTCCCACAGTCCATAACCACATAGAGTATACATATAAATAAATATACACATATGTATGTATAGATACATGTATATGTATGTATGTATGTATGTATGTATGTATGTATATATATATATATATATATATATATATATATATATACATATACATACATATGTATGTATAGATACATGTATATGTATGTATGTATATATGTATGTATGTATATATATATATACATATATATATATACATATATACACACACACATATACTTATGTATGTATGTATATATATATATATATATATATATATATATATATATATATATAAAAATAAATATATACATATATCCTCACCTGAACCACACACAGGTGACTGTGCAGCACAGCGAACGTCAGCGCCACCCAGTGTCTGCTGCCAGGATGAACGGAGGGATGCTTGATGGAGCAGCCAGGGACCTACATCACACACACACACACACACGTTGGTCATCTGTGGCACAAACACACCCACAGCTGTGTTACAGCAGGTGTGTTTTTACCTGCAGATCCAGACGAGCTCCGACCTCAACAAGAATCTGCACCAGAGCTTCGTCTCCTGCTGCAGACGCGTACATCAGAGGAGTCAATCCCTGCAACAGCAGCACACACACACACACACACATCTTTAGAGACTTAATCATGGTCAAATAGTACATACAAATAGTTCAATTATCCAGGATCTCTGTAACAGTGGTTCCCAAAGTGTGGGTCATGGCCCTCTGGTGGGCCTTAGAGGTATAGCAGCTTGGCCTCAGTCAGTTTAAAGATTAGCAAATTAATTAAAACCTATATATCTAGCTCTCTAAACTAAAACATAAAATACCAAGATATAATAAAATCTAATGTTGGCGTTTTCTATAAATTAGGTTATTTTCATGAATAACTGGGACAAATAAAATGTGTTTACTTCATTGTCGTGCTACATTCTACATTTATTGACTGCCTCTCTTTTAAAATGCTGATTTGCAGCACAGTCATTTGTACCCAATGCTTGCTTTAACAAAAACATCAGCCATCATATAGGAGATTAAAAGAGATTGTACCTGAGAAACTAGGTACAAACAGTTTACCAACTATTAAAACACAAAATCCCGATTATTTAATGTTTGCAGGACTTGTGAATGTTAATGTCCTCCACCTGGTCGTCCATGGCGTTCACACTCTGAGCTCCCAGAAGCCTCGTGGCCTGATGGACCAAATCCGTGCGACCACACAACAGCATCCTGAAACCAAGATCCTGCTGGAACTTGACCGAAGCAGCTTCTGCATCGAGATATTTGAAAGAGTGGAAGCAGCACTCGGACCTGCAGAAACCACACAGAAAAAAAAACACTGTCAATCTGCTGGTTTTGTTTCAAACGTGCAGGTAAAACACAGCCGACGTGCGAGCACGTCTTACTTAAACTGTCTGGGTTCACAGTCCAGCCCAGGAAGAAGCTGCCTGGCCGTCTGTCTGACGTCATCGCTGTCCACCAACAGGCTGCGGCGATGTTCAGCGTGCACCACGGCGACTCTGATCCACTCCATGAGAGGAGGCAGGAGCAGGAAAGGCCTGGAGGAGGATTAGGAAACACTTCTTTAAAATGTGTTTTTCTTAATCTTCCTCTAATTCATTTATTGCCTGCTTATATTTATCTGCTATCGTCTTTGATCTGAGCTTTTAATCTTAACCCTTAGTACTCACGTAGGCGCAGGTGCACCCTTGGTAAATTGCTACACAACTCCTTATATGGACATTATGGGTGTGTGTGTTTACAAGTTTATATATTCAGGCTTCAGAAAATTGGGATTTTTTTGGGTTGTCTTGTATTTTTGAGTTAACCCTTTAAGGTACGCACCAAGAAAAAAAGCAAAGGAAAAATTGTATCTTTGCATTTTTTATTATTTTATTATTTTATTTTATTTACTATATATATATATATATATATAATTATATATATATATATATATTTAAAATATATATATTCATTAAAAACGAGCCAAGCTAACTTTGAACTGTGACGAACTGGAAAAGAAATGTCTTCAGATTGTCTGTTGGTTGCGCTGAAAAAGATATAAGACACTATACATTCTATAAATTCTTATAGCCGCTGTATATTATTTGTCATGCTGTTTAGATTCAAACCTTTCTATAATATAATATAATATAATATATTCTATATATAATATTCTCCTCACACACACACACACCTCTCTCTCGTCAGTGACATGGCTGACAGCTCCAGGTTGGGGTTCTCCAGTGATTCCATCTGTGAGCTGGACAGGAAGTAGTAGAGCGTGCGCAGGGCGTCCGGGGCCCAAGACACCGACGGCTGATTGGCTGAACGAGCGGGGCTCAGGCACGGGCTGGAGGAGCGCAGGTGCTGCATGTGATGCATCGCTCGAGACACCAGGTCACCTGCAGACAGACGGAAAAAACAGACGGAACAAATGAAGCCAACTCGCTTCACAAAAGAGACTTTTATAACGAAACTTAATTTACTAACTGATGGCATTAACATGATCGTACATAGAATAGTAGAATAGCTTTTCTATGGTTTGTACAAGAAAAACATCAACAAAACACTAAAACATCAAGAAAACACATCATTTTCTTAATGTTTTAGTGTTCTTAAATATTGTTGTGTTTGGCACTCCAGGGCCACCGTACTAATCTTATAATTGTGGAGCAGACACATGAAGTTAACCTTCCATTAGTTCATCTATACTGGGAACATGTTTGCACTTTATTAGTAATTATAAAGCGTTCATTAGTGTTGACGCTGGACCTTTAACAAACAAACAAACAAACAACAGACTCAGTGACTCAGACTCAGTTTTGTTGAGCATTCATTTTTTAACAGCACCGTTTATAACCCAACAAACACCGTCGCCATCTTTAAGTGCCACCATTACTGTAAAAACAAACTAATATAAAAAACACATTTAACAGCAAAAATAACAATTTTTCACAGTTCACAGTGATGGACAGAATCCAAAAACTGGAAGAGCTCGTATACAGGACGTCGAAGGTTGCAGATACTAGAGGTTTCTGAGTGTTCGGATCAGTTGTACAATGGTTTCTTTGCTCCTGTGTGACAGTAAAATAACTGATTAACCGAGTCAATAGCCGTGAAAGAAAATACTGAAGCCCGGGACCCCCCCGCTGAAGCCTGAAACGCAAACTTTCCTTCGTTTTATACTTCTCCAAACAACCTCATCAGACATCAAATATAATGTAACGAGGGAGTAAAAGCTGTTAAATCACCCACGACATGGATTTAAAGTCTAACAAACACAGCGCCTGTGAGTCCTGTGACCACACCAACTTGTCGTCAAGTCCGTAAAAACGAGACGTTTTTTTTTTTTTTATACTTTCTTTCAGTAACGAGTGGTAACACGGTGAGCTCGAGTGGCCTGCAGGGTGTGAAGGACTCCTTGTTTTCTGGACACAAGCCACGCGTTGTTACGTAATGATTAGGCAGGGGTGGTGGGCTTGGTGAGGGGGTCCCAGGAGCCCGACACCAGTCACACAGTTTAAACAAACACACGCGCGCACTCCAGACACACTTACTGAGCTCTGCGATGCTGCCCACGCTGGTTGCCAGCAACGCCTGCTCCAGCGTCCGCAGCTCGAGCTGGATGTAAGCGTCCTCCCTGCTCTCCGCTGGATCCTCAGGAACCTTCATGTATGGGCTGATATGGGCTGGCAGTGAGAGATCACCTGCACACACACACACACACACACAGAAGATCACGGTCGTGTTATTTAATCTTATTCAAACATGTCCTAGTACAGGGCTATTCAACTAAAATATTTTGTGTTGCATGTACAGTAGACGGATACAAATAGATACAAAATGTGTTAAATTATTTTGCACTTATTTATTAAAATGGCTGCTAGTTTTGTGCAAAAAAGTTAAGTAACAAAACCCACCAACATTCAGGTACAATACCAATTTGCATCAACATTTGGGTATAACAGTCACAACTGGCTCTTACACAATTAGAGGAAACAATATAAAAGACATTAAGGTGCAACGGCCTCAAAAGGCTGTTTTTGCAGAAATATAAGTAACGGTTGGCTCTTAGTGCAAAAAAATAAAAGTTACAGTACCAACGTGACACTGGTACCGCTACAGTTGGCTCATAGTGCAAGATATTCTGGTACATACATAGGATGCATACAATTACAGCCAAAAAGGGACGCAAAGTGTCACAAAGTGCCAGAAATAGGCAAAGCTATACGGTTTTATTGGCTTTTTAATAATACATTCATTATTTATGGGTTAAAGTGAAGCAGGCCGGTCCAAATTGCTTGAAGGGTCGATTCTGCCCCCCGGGCCTTAAGTTGAATAGACTTGTCCTAGTATCATTGTTTGACATGATGTCATTTCTCTCCAAAACCACATGGAATGACTAACTGGTGCATTAGTCGTTTAGTTAGCGCAGCCCAAATCCACAGTTCCATTACAGATAATGACTTCTTTGGTGTTTTACGGGCACTTGTTGGCATCAAGAACGTTGCGCAATTCCTTCCATAATATTCCTTCCTCGTTACCTTCAACTGCATTTTTATCAAAATGTGACCTACTTTCTATCTACTCCACACTTAATGACCCACGTTTTAAGGGCTTTTCGAAACTTTTAAGGTGTTATTAAAAGCTTTATGAGCCACTGGCTGCAAAATCATCAAGAAACTCAATCAAACATGAACCATGAACAAAAAAAATGCAACGCTCAAAACTCCAAAATATACAGTCTTACGGCTCATTCTTCTCCTGCATCTCTAATATCTCAAAAATAATCATGTTAAGTTTAGGATATCAGTCAGGTTGTTGTAGCAGGGAAACTAACTAAAACATGCAGGACAGGGTTCCCAGAGGACCAGGATTGGGAAACTAAAATGATGTTCCTTTCAATTTATTTGTTTGTTTGTTTCTTTTATATTCTTATATATATATATATATACATGTATTCTTTTGGATTGTTTCTTTTCACCATAGATGGACAAAGAACCGTATATTGTTTGTACCTTCATTTTCTACATGAAAATTAAAAAAAAAAAAAAAAACTGTAACAAAAGGAAAAAGGGTTAAGTGGATTTATGTCCAGAGGTTTACAGGCGATCAAAGCGACAGAAAACTGGAGAAGGCTCTTCCTCACTCATGTCCTATAAACGACTAATCTGTAAGGATTTTCATCCGCTGTGTTCAAAGCTCAGAGAGGAAGTGGAAACGGACGCAGTCTGATACCGAGACAAAGATCACAGACACCGAGCCGAGAGGAGGAAGTAATTCAACACTTGCAGCGCGACGGAACCTTTATATCAGATAATCTCCATCTGGACTTTATGTTAAACTACAAAAACAGAAGGAAGTAGAACTGTTTTTTTTTTTAAAGATGTTCACTGTATGTGCTGTATGCTCACTCTAGGTACTTTCACACTGTATCAACTTTTTATTTTTATTATTGCATGTGACATAAATTGGAAATTTCTTCACTTTTCTCACTTCAGAGAATGTAAATATTAAAACAAATGCTATCTACATATCTACTATATATAGATAGCATTTGTTATAATATGCACTTATACCACTTTGTGTCTGTCCTGAGATGTTTTTATTCAAACACGACGTCGTCATCATGTGCTGCATTAACATGAGGAAAAAGTCAAACCTTGTGTCAACTGCGTTTGAGCCTGAACCAACATCACAAAGTCCTCCCTCCAACTTCCACTCACGTGTTTAACGTGACTGTGAAAGAGGCGTGCTGATGACCAGAGTGGGATTAAAAATCAGCAGCAACAATACATGGTTTTGCAGGTTTTGTCTTTCTGTTTTGCAATGAGAACAACGCTATTCAAATCTTAGACGACAAATCTGACAAAACTGTTTGTACCTCAACATACTGAGCACATTGACGCGATTGCAACTGACAAGCGTGTAAACTGAGATTACAGAGCAGGTACTTGTTGGTGAATGAAGTAAAGGCTTGTGTTTTTTTCACTGGCAAATCTGCACTAAAGTTGATAGAAGCCCTTGAAAACTCAACTCTTCCAAGAGCATCTTCTGTCCTTACCCTACCTTACCCTATCTCCTTCTGCACTTGGATCCATCTCAGCACTCTCAGCCTCTAACAGTCCACTGTGTTTATATACACGCTTAGAAATAAAAGTGTTAAGTAAAACCATATAAGTTTTTTTGGCTTGTCCTCATAGCAGAACCCTTTTTGGCTCCAGGTAAAACATTTTTATAAAGGTTCCACATGGAACCTGTTTGGAGGGTTCCACCAAGAACCCTTTTAAAGCCCTTTATAAAGGAAAGGTGTTTTAAAGGGCTTTCTGGATCAAAATGGTTCTTACTGGAACCATTAGCGTTACCAAGAACCCTTTCTTCGGGAAAGGGTTTTTCAGAAGCAAATGTTTCCAGGTAGAACCTCAGCCCTTGTAGAAGGAGCCTTTTGGAACCCTTGTTTCTATGTAGTGCGGTTCTTTCCAAGACTACTTCCATGTACGTTATTCCTCTTCTGTAAGTCGCTTTGGATAAGAGCGTCTGCTAAATGCTTAAATGTAAATGTAACGATCACAATACGATGTGGCGTAACATCATGTGGAAATACACCGATGTTTACTTTGAAATCGTACTGAGGTGAGTGAGAAACCTGCGACGCATCACCAAATTAGAACAGCAGTGTCTCTGTGGCGAAACTTTCTATTTCTTTGGCCTCAGCCCGTCTTTCAAGCTCACCAGCAAACGTCTGTGCATCATAGTCCTCAACTAGATTGCCAAAATTAAGTAGTACACGGCGAAGTACGCTCACCGCGGGTGTCATGTTCATGTCACTGCTGTTATCTGAGCTGGAGGCAATAAAAGAAAATACTCTCGCTAATTTCAATGTTTTTATTTAACCACATATACACAAGGAGAGAGTCAAAGGAAATGACTCGATCACTCATGATTCTGAATGTAAGCAGGGCAAAGCTGAGTGTGTGTGTGTGTGTGTGTGTGTGTGTGTGTGTGTGTGTGTGTGTGTGTGTGTGTGTGTGTGTGTGTGTGTGTGTGTGTGTGTGTGTGTCAAATGAAAACAGTGGCACAGTCAGCGCGCCTGAAAACAACAGCTCTTTTCTCCTGAGTGATATAATGCTGCAAGTGTTTGGTGAGGACAACAGAACCACAGAGGAGCCAAGGTGTGTGTGTGTGTGTGTGTGTGTGTGTGTGTGTGTGTGTGTGTGTGTGTGTGTGTGTGTGTGTGTGTGTGTGTGTGTGTGTGTGTGTGTGTGTGTGTGTGTGTGTGTGTGTGTGTGTGTGTGTGTGTGCGTGTGTGTTGTACGACCGAGGTAAGGATTAGAAAACAGTGATTTGTGCTTTGTCCACCACAGACTGGACTCCTGTTGTGTCCATGAATAGATGCTTGTTCACTGTGTGTCTGTAAACACAGCAGGTAATCGAGGGGCCCAATTATCTGCCTCTCGTCCCGCTGAACCACACGTTAGTTTCTTTGGATCCAAACAGGACCCGACTTTCATACAAGACAAGGTGCGGTTTTTTTCTGCAGCTCTGACTCGCGAATCGGGGGGCAGATAATCAGTCGTTCGCTAAACATCGTTCATCAGCCTGTGTCGACGTCACACGTTACATTTTGGTTACTGGTCACCTGTGTTCGCCTGAAGAGATTTCAATGCAACATTGGAACTGAACACAAATCCTGCTGCTGCTGCTGCTGAGGCAAAAATGGAGGTCATCCTCCACTGTCAACACCGTTTCTCCACAGTAAAAGACTCAGGATTTCTGAGTCATGTTTGTGCAGGAGATTGCATACGTGCTCCGCTCATGCAGACTGTGCCCATGTTTCAATTTGTTTTAAAACATTGGTCTGGCACTGCAAATGTGCAAATCTGGAGCATGCACGCTATTCTAAATGTTTGTAAAAATGTTTTCTAAAGCCTCTTTTACACAACATTTTGCTGGTATACCTGATTTACGAACCTGGGTAAACCTGCTCTAAAGGCATTTTATATCATTCCCATCATGGAGCTCAGTGACAGTTTCACAGCATGTGTATAATTTGCTTTGGTCTTTCATTCATCTGATTGTATAATTGATCTGACTGATAATATAAATATTAAAGAGTAATTAAACCCAGGCTTCTGCAGCTAACTCTGCCCGATGCCTGATTTTGAAAAATGCCAAGAAGTAGGCTGAGACTTTGATTAGACAAGAGAGTGAGAAAAGTGTGAATCAGTGATGCAACCATGGATGAAATACCCAACATTTGAATGCAGTAGGTGGTGTTTGACCAGAGAGGCAGTAGGTAAGCTGATTTATATCACATGTATAATTTCAATACTTTGCAAGAGGGGTTTCGTTACACTTAAAGTCTTAAAAAGAAAGATGCGTCATAAACATTTAAGGCTAAAAGCTATGCTAACAATCAGAAAATGAATACCTGTCATTGTCTAGTGCTGTAAATGATGTAGGAATTTGAATTGCTACCATGACAAATGAAGCAGACAATGAAGAAACGAGTAGAGTTCACCCAGGGCAAAAGCCATTTGTTGCTTGCCAAATAGTGAGCCCACATGTACAGTGTCTGCAGAGTTAGATCTTGGGCAAGATACTGATTACGCGTCACCGCCTCAATCAACCACACTTCAAAATAATCTGCTTAAACCTGAGTTTAATTGGATTGTCTGCACATAATAGGTTAGATTAAAAAATGGCTATTTGTATTTTGCCAAATTGTGAGGCCACACGTTCTCTCAGTTTCATAAGATTCATACAGTTCAGACTTTTTGAAGCGTGGTTGATTGAGGCACTGACACAAAGCATCTTACGTTTAGCAGATTGTGCTTTGTGTTTCCTTCTGGCTAGACACTGCTGTCATCTGTATGATGAAGACACTGATTACATGTCAGTGTCTCAATCAACCACACTTTTAAAAAAAAAGTGAACTACGATGACTTTTTCAGCATGCTGCCAGCAGCAATAAGCCCGGCATGTGCTGAAATAGTCAGTCCCACAATTATGACGGGGTTTCTGACACCGCACATCAAAAAAAGGTTCCTCTTCACTATCTACAAAGAACAACAGCTAAGTCTCTCTGCTACTATGATTAATGTAACAAAGGACATTAGATTTATTTCAGTGTCAGTGATGATTATGATGATGATGATGACGGTGGTTGAGTCTAAAGTCTGACGTACACTGTTTGTGTTGGGCTTCAGTCGATTGTCCTCACTGAGGCTCTTTCCATTGTTCAGGAGTCAGCAAATACCCAGCGGGACACAAAGGACGAGGATCTCGGCACTGTGCGTTTTGGGCGAACAACTCTGAGGATCATCATCACAATGACGATGATGTTTGGAATGACATCATCGTACGATTATTAGAGTGTGATTTTCCACAGAGTGCTTTCGTTTGTGTTTTCACTTCCAGTATCGCTCACTTCAGATACATCAGAACGTTGGATGAATGTCAGAGATGATTGTAATTTTAGCAACATCATATCATTGCAAATGTTTCACCTGAATTCCAGAGAATTTCACATCTTTGCAGAATTCAAAATTCGTGAAATGCATTTATTATTGATGTCAAACATATTGAATAAACTACTGAGCTGTGTTTCAGTAAATAAACTGCTCCAAAAAATATGTACATCTAAAATTCTCTCAGATGTTTGACAGAGGGAAATCTTAAAGGCAGCTAAAATCACCTTGATTATTCATTCAGATTGTATGCAACACTGTGTAGAGTGTTTTGTTTTCAATATTTTTTTTACTATTTGGATATTAATAGATTAAAACACAGAGGCTTTTCATGTAACCAAAGTAAAGCATTAAAGTGAATTGACTTGTAAAACTAAGCCACAGTGAATAATTCACATCACGTCTGTGCAGTAGTTGTGTAAAAAAAAAAAAGGTAAACACGACTCAACTTGAGGGCACTGCTTTTCCCTCCTTCTCCCCCCACTGCATGCTGGGACACAGACTAGTCTGAATCCACCCCCCCCCCCCCCCCGAATGAGAGTGAACAAGAAGCGGTGGGTTAAGGCGAGTAAGAGAGCGAGTGTTGTTAGCCTCTGACCCACACAGGCCACACAAAGGAGCTCTCATTCCCAATCAGGCTGCGCGAGGTTCACGGCTCCCACTGCCGTCTGCTTCACTAAAACAACACTAAAGGGTGCTGATGTCCAGTCTACCAGTGACGGCAGGAACGAACACACACACACACACACACACATTCTTGTACTTGCTGCATACTGAGGACTGCGTTGCTGACAAAGTGAGGACCAGCATTTCCACTTTATAAATCAACACAATTACAAATATCTACTTCATGAATGATATCTACAAAGAACTAGTGGTTGCATTACCATAACATGTCTGCAGGTAGAGCCCCAGAGCAAAAAGGGCTGGAAAACATTTTTTTTTTTTTTTTTTTTTGGTCCAAAATTTTACAAAAACATGTCGACCAAATTTTTTTTTTTTTAATTTGACCAAAAGATTTTGGTCCAAAATTTGACCAAAAGTTTTTGGTCCAAAATTTGACCCAAAGTTTTTGTTCCAAAATTTTACAAAAACATCATACTTATACTATGTCGTTCAAAATTTTAACAAATCTTTGACAAAAAAATGTTGGTCCAAAATTTGACAAAAAAAATGTTGGTCCAAAATTTGACAAAAAAAAATTGACCCAAAATGTTTGGTCCAAAATTTGACAGAAACGTCATATGTCATCCAAAATGTGGAAAACAGATTTGGACAAATTGAGTATAGCATGTTATAGCAACCTAAGGAAGTGATTTCAATGAAAACAAAGTGAGGACCGGCCAAAATGTCCTCACTCCGTAAAAATTACCTCACTTTGTTGGTTAAAAACCCTCACTGGTCCTCAGTATGTCGCAAGTACAAGAACACACACACACACACACACACACACACACACACCCTGGCAACACTTTGGGACACTATTTCATGACCAAGTTGGTTCATGCGATCTGATGATATAAATAAATGCCAGGAGTGAAATGTGAGAAGATCACTTCCACCGTGTTTGTGGAGATCCTACTGAGAGGATCAAATAAAAAACACAGCCTGTAATGTCATTAATGCAGAGAGAAAGATTTATGTTGTCGCTGAGCTCAGAAACATCTGCTCACATATATTCCCCACTTTTAGTTTCTTCTGTTCCGTCACATTTAATATCCGGCAACATTCTCAGCAATATTCTGGCTCACAAGGTGTCAGGAATACTTGTTACTCTAATTAGAAACTTTTACCCCACTACATTTCCTCTTTTGTGCTATCGTAAAACTTCCAAATGTTTCTTAAAGCTAAAAAGTTGCACAAATCAAAATCTACGTATGGTTATTACGGTAATTTCACTCGTGCTGTTGCAGGAAGCCGGCGAATCAGCATCAGAGAGAGTTGGAAAAACGTCTGTACATCAGCAAGTCTCCATTTTTTTGGCCTGTTTTTGGACATTGCGACAAAGACTCATATAAATGTTATTTTAAATATGTTTTCTAATTCAACACTCACAATCTGGTGTCTGCGCACAAATACAATGCTTTTTCTCAACAAAATCTTTTTGGTTTTCTCCATTTTAAATTGTTAATACACTATGTGCAGTCAATTGTAAATAAATGCCTGATATTGAAAGTTATTCTGAAAAAAAAAATGGGCAAAAGAACTTAGTTACAGGACATTTTCTGGTCCTTTTATGATTAAAATAAGCAAAAAAAAAAAAAAAGTCCAGACAGACATTTTGAGGCTTAGGTGTAAATCTTATATCATAAAATTACTTTTGAAAGTACAGTAAATGTCATATACTCTAAGATACTTGTACTTTTACTCAAGTATCCCTTTACCTATACTTTACTCTGCTCCTCTGTGTGTTGTCATTGAGCCGATACAGTAGCTACATTTCAGGACGTGACCATGTACTGTATCTAAGTATGTTGCGTTTAAATTGGGGTTATTAGTCACGCTCACTCGTCATATTATTTTATGTTTCCGCGAAATCCGAACACATTAAATGTTTCCTATTAAGTCCTGGCGTTTATCCAGGACAATCATCCACTTCCGTATATATCTGTTAT
Organism: Microchirus variegatus; assembly: GCF_963457635.1. Classification (NCBI taxonomy): domain Eukaryota; kingdom Metazoa; phylum Chordata; class Actinopteri; order Pleuronectiformes; family Soleidae; genus Microchirus; species Microchirus variegatus. The sequence continues at coordinate 21,251,266 of NC_139815.1, read as the reverse complement.
TACCCTAAATGCCTGTTTCCTGTCTGGAGGGGGTGGTCCAAGTCATCCCCCCACCCCCACCACTCTATTCACGGTTCTGTGAAACTTCTTAAACTAATGGTAATTATCGTTTATCATTATCTAGACTACGTTGGCCACAGTCACAGTAAAACCATCCTGTGTGTAGGAGGCACAGGATCAGCTCGTAGCCTAATGATCGACAGAGCTGCTTATATTTCTAATATTTATTGAAAGTTGTGTCAAAACCCAGAATCTGAATGTTTCAGATCGTTCACCAACACACTGACGGAACAGTCTTTATCGCAGATAACAGGAGTATAGAGAAGCAGCTGCTCCTGTGAGTTCTGCCTCAGGCTGTGAGGTCGAGTGACGCGTGAAAACACACGCATGTCAAGTCAAAACACACGCGTGTTTTCATTGGTGCACATGTGACTTTTGACCTTCGATGGCGTTGTTATTCTGCGAACTGTGTGCCCCTGACTCTGACGCACAGCCAACACGTGTATCTGTGGGCCGAGGACGACGATTGATGAAATAACTTTTAAAGACATACGTTTATATTCAGTCAAAGAAAAATACTATATTTGCATTAAGCATTTAGCAGACGCTCTTATCCAAAGCGACTTATGCTAGCTACATGGAAGAAGTCTTTGGAAAGAAATCCTCTAGATAGGAACAGCGCAGAAGATGCTCTTGGAAGAGCTTCAAGAGCTGTCACTGATTCAGAAAGTTACATCTGTCTTAGACAATTTAGAAGTCTGTTCTCTTAATGATATGCGGATGATAAAGCTGTGCAAAGCAGGCACATGCTGACAGCTGTGGGGCCTCGTGGTTTACCTGCCCTGCTACAACAGCCCCTGCTGTCAGGAAGATGATGAGTTTCTTAGAGTTTCCAAAATCTGGATGTGAAATCTTTGTGTCAGACAGTACTTAAATATAACTTTTAAACCTAATATAATATCTAAAGGTGGTCTTTCTTTTATTTAAAGGTGCATTATGTAATACATTTAAAGCAACTGGTCATAAAATCCTCCTAATATGTCACAGAGACTCAGGAATAATGTTCATATAACATACTGAACTCACCAACAACAACAGTACAGCCAAAATATTTGCATTTTTTTTGCAGACTGCAAACATTAATAATAATATAAAATGTAATTCAACTTAAAATAACTATAAACTCGATAAATAAAACGTGAAACTTACCATTGGCATTCTTGCCGCACATGAGATGCTCGTACACCTGCAGCAGTCCCCACAGCTCCGTGTCGTTGTTCACGGCTCCCTCCAGCACCTCCGCGGTCACCGCGCGGCGGCAGGTGACCTCCCCACCGCCACTACCACGCTCCCTCTGGTACTCCGCGGTCAGCCTCGCCGCGTCCACGGCTCTCGCGGTCACCTCCTCCACCAGAGTCTCCAGGCAAGCTGTCAGGCACACGGCTGCGTACTCGTGCACCCGCACGGACACGCGCGTCTCCACCATCCACCTGAAGAAGCGGCCCACGGAGAGCGTCAGCCCGCAGCGCGCCGACTCTCCCCGCTGACGCGCACTGTCCCCGGAGCTCATGCAGTGCAGGGACACGGCGCCCAGCGCGGACGAGACGCAGCGCTCGGCGAGACCCCAGCTCATCACCAGCCTCACCGCGCTCTGCACCTCCAGGCGCGTGCAGCGTCTGTGCAGCGCGCTCAGCCGCTGCGCTTCCCTGGCCACGCGCACCAAAGCCCGCTGGAGGAGCGCGGAGAGGCGGTGGACAGCCTCGCCGGTGAACTGCAAGTCCAAACCCACCACTTTACGCACGACTTCGTGCAGCTCCTGCTCGCTCCAGGGACACTCCTCCAGCTCCGGCAGGCACGGACACTTGGACAGGACGTCCGCCGCGTCCTCTGGCAACGTGCTCACCGTGTCCCAGCTGCCGTTCCTGCTGTTCAGGGAGCCGGCGTGCTGCCACCATAGTCCCCGCTGAGAGGTGCCCGTGTGGGGCTGAGACTGGCCCGACCTGCCGGAGGACAGGCTGAGGGACGAACTCGGGTCCCCCGCCACATATCCTGGATCCAGACTCAGATCCTCCAGAGTTTTCACCAACAAACTACTGGACATTTTGGAGTTGTTTTGTTTTGTTTGTTTTTTACGCACAGAACCGATCAGAGCAGAACAGAATCAAAGTTTCCCATGAATCAAGTGTGAACGAGTGAACCGCAGTCGCACTGCCGAAGAACCGAGAGCCACAGAAGAGAAGACTGTGCCAAAACCAAAACCAACACAACATGAAGAGGATGAGGAGTGAGAAGCGTTTTACGCACATGGACCAATCAGGTACAGAGTCCATTCACAACACAGCTGGGTGTTAATACTGCACAGCAGCGCCACCGCGTGGAAGCAACATGTTCTAGCCAAGGGAGAAGTAACAATGATGCAGGTGTGTACATCCTTGATTTTCAAAATAAAAGCACTGTATGGCTTTACTGCTCTAGTTTATAAACGCAAAACGACACAAACTGAGACAAAACGTTTTTGTGTTTGCATTTTCAGGTTAAAATGTATAATAAAAAGCTTTCGGAGCTTTGAACATTTTCTTAATATTTAAATATAATTTTCAGTATCTACATCAGCTCTTTGATATAGGAGGGTGGGACATGGGCCAAGCAAGAACCCATTCACACTTCTGGATTTTCAGAAGTGTCACAGATGCATCTTAAAGCTTCATTCAGCATCAATAATGCACAATGTCATAGTTTAGTGTAAGAAAGTGAGAGGTTATAAATGACCACATAAACCACATAAGTCCAGGTAATACCTCCATGATGTTTCTATGCTTTAAGTACATGGGCCAGACATGACCGTCCAACAGGCCAGGTGGGTCTGGTACAGAGTAGACCAGGTAAAAGGTAAGTAGGAAGGTCAGGGGTGAGGATATTTCAACAAATAAGGTAAAACGCATTTATAGCTCCATCTTTAAAGAAAAGAACCACGCAGATTTAAGATGATAAAAGTTGTATTGTTTCATCAAACTCTTCAAAGGCCAGGTAGAAGGTTCTTTTTTTTACAAATGAATCGCAGAAAAGTAAACAAACACACACACACACCTGAAGTGTTTAGCACTGTAAGTCACACATGTACAGTTTAAGTTCATGTCATTTACGCATCGTTTAAAATTATGGCCTTGAATTTAGTTGATTAAAAAATGGTTTATGGTTCTTAAATTCAAACACACTCCGGCACCTCTGGTGTGCTCAGCTTGACCTAAACAGAGACATGCTTTATCTAAACCAACCACAAGATGTCAGCCTTTCACTATTGCTAGTTCTCTACCTTCAGAGCGAACTGTTCTACAACACTGTACACTTTTAACACAATGTCAACACAATTCTATCTGAGAATAAATTACTGAACTGGAAATCCACTCGTTTCAAAGGAGTTTTGAATGTTTACAATCGTCTCAGTGAGCCAGCTCACCTCGTCAGTGGTTTTAATGTCCAGTCCGTCGCCTCAGGCAGAGTCACATCATTGTCCCCGTCCATGTCCACAGAAGAGCTGAAGCCAATCCACATAGTAAGGCATCAAAGACGTCAGTTAGTACCAAAAAATATAAAGCTGTCATTTTGCTAGCAAACATTTTACAAAGAAAAATTACAAAACTACTAAAAATGTTTTTTCTTGTATCGTAAAGGGATGATGACTTTTGTGCATGTCCCAGGTTCCCAGGTAACTGAGACAAATGGGAAACGGGTGTCGGTGTCTGAGAGTCAGCTCTCATTGTGTTTGGGAATAAATCAAAAATCATCATATGATGAAAAAGTGAAGGGAGCAAATACTGAAGAAAGATTATTCCAGGAGGTTTCACCCCCTATGTTTTACACTAATGACCTTACTCATAATAGAGAATATTCCCTAATATTATTCTTTAAAGAGCACAGACGACATTACATCCTTTCTTTGTCTGCTAAAAAAAACCCACAAGAAGGATGTTATACATAGCCTTGGAATTGAAGAAGGAAGGAGAAAGAAACATCGAGACATTGGAAGTTCCCTGATGTCCTTAACGACCGATTTGTTGAGTGGACGCCAGTTAAACCAAACCAAAGTTCCAGCGCCTTACATCATCAATGTGAGCTGAAGTAAACATGACGGTGCCGGATCACATTCTGTAAAATTTCCTTCTGCTAATTCTGCTGAGTTCTGAGTTCATTAACCACTGCTTCCTCCTTCCTCCCAAAAGGTGATGTAGATGTCATTAATGCTTAAACATTGAAGAACAGCTGTGGCTATGGCCCCAGCTAATGGAGATCCCAATAAATCAAATCAAATTGGTACCTTCTGAACATGGATTACTCTGAATGTGACCTTATTCTAGGTATGGGAATCAGTAAATGTTGTTTAAATGGCAGAGTGTTATTCAGGTTATTGTCTTAATCCAGTAAAAGAATCAAAATGCCTTAGAAAACGATCACCATGGTTAATATACAGTAAAGTACTAATGTCTTAACCAAGAGGTCTCAAAATCGTGGTCCAATCCATTTCATGTGACCCACCACTTATCTTTTTTTTTCCAGTAATAGATTAACTTTGCATCACAAATACATTTTTTATCATGAAAAGAAGGTGAAAAAAAAGGCTTTTCACTTGACTTTTTGGTAGGCAGCCTGACAGATACAGATGGGTTTGTTTACTGTGTTCACGAGATGAGTCCATTTGACCGCTGCTCCAGCTAAGACCTGTTACCTCCTCTGATTCTTATATTCTGCAGGTGAATATCTCAAATTTGACAATCACACTGAACATAAAACAAAAAATATAAACAGCCTCTTAGAGTTGATAAAAAAACAGTTGTTAAGATTATAATGAAATGACCTCTTTAAGAACACATTTTAAATAAAGTATTGCTGACTGCTGAATCACACTGTATCTATGTAGTTCTTCCTCAACACTGTTGAACTCATCCATCCATTGTTGACCACTTTATGCTCCACATGAAGGATGCAGGGCTGCTGGAGCCACTCCCAGCTGACACACGGAGCTAAAGGTCAGGGGTCACACCCTCGACACGTCGTCATTCCACCACAGAGTCTACATATAGAGACTAATAACACCTTATGGGGCAATTTAGAGCGTCCAATTAACCTCCGCATGTTTTTGGACACGTGTGAGGAAACCCACGCACACGCGGGGAGAACATACAAACTCAGAAAGACCCAGACCGGGACTCATTGACCGACACATAATAATCCAATCAATGAAGAAACCTGATCAGTAATCTGATCGGTCTGTTTGTTTCATGAAATCCCTGCTGCCTGCGTCTCCTCCTCCTCTGTGCTCAAGTCCTGGTTCGGGTTCTCTTTGGTACCCAGAGCCGAGGCCCCGTCCAGCAGCTCCACCAGGTAACTGTCTTCAGTCGTCTCTGCAGCTGATAAACTCTCAGACTGAACCAGGCCTGAGCCTGGAATGGCTTCCTGGAGTGCAGCTTCAGAAAGCGTCTGGTCAATGCTGCAGTCTGCAGAGGAGCCTAACGTTGGCTGCATTTCATCTGAATCCTGATCTGATGACTTATCCATTGTGTGGCTGTCTGGCGGCTGATAGGGCGGAGGCCCCATAAGTGGGGAGCCATTGGGAGTGAGCGGGACCTGGCTATGGATGATGATGGGGTCCGGGGACGGCAGCGGGGCCTCGTCCTCCGCAACATAAAGATCCCTGGGGTCCTTGGAGGGGCTCTGGTCTGGGGATATGGTGTCGGGCTGTTGTGAGATGATTTGGAGGCTCAGGCCGGCTCTGGGGAATCCACTGGCAGATGACATCTTCCCCTGGGAGGACAGGACCGGACTCAGCAGCAGAGGCAGCTCTTGGCCCAGAGGCTTACGAGGCAACTCTTCAAGCTTCCCTGAAAAACAACCAGTCACAACTCAGTCAATTTGTTAGATTTTTCTTAAACTTCTTATATACTACTTATATTTGGGACTCTGACTCTGACTTTGGCCCTATGAGTAGGCAAAGTGTGAAAAATGATGACTCATGTCATGTTTTTTGTGGTCCGCCTCAGTCTAAGTACAGGAGATAAAACACGCGATGTTGACTTCCGCAGGGTAGCTGACATGAGCTTCCAAATGCTAACTGCTGTTAGCTGCCGGAGCCTCAGTGATGCCGACATAGTTTCCTGTGTCTCATTTGCATATTTAAAGAGACAGGCACTCAAAACTGAGCGTTCTGAACAGGGCTGTTTTGGCAGAGTGATTGAACTGCTGTGGTGCTTCATCCTTAAGGTATTCTGACCAAAGCATGTCACAGACATGTTCATGAGGACACCAGGGAATAAGGTTAACTTGTAGAAATAAGGTATAATATGGCTCCTTTAAAAGTTTTGTGTTTACAGGTGTGTGTAAACGTTTTAGCGTCGCGTGCAGCTGCTTACCAGGAGGAGGAAGGTCCAGCTTCATTTTATGCAGCTCGGTCATGGAGGCCTGAAGCTCCTTGATGACCACGTCGTCGCTGTAGAAGAAGGTCTGAGCGATTCGCTCCTGCATGAAGTCCCTGAGCTCCTCCAAGCACATCTTCACCAGATGCTCTACACACACACACACACACACACACACATGCAGGTTACACACTCCACGTCTCAATCTGACGATACACAATTCTAGTTATATGGCGGCGGTGTTATTCATGTGGCTCAACTAGGTTCCCAAATGTCATACATTGCGTTCCACTGTGTTCATGCACAGACTAAAACAAACTAATTTGGTTTCTATCATTTCAGCAAAAGGTGAGGAGGTTAAACTCATCCATATTATACACAGCAGTAAACACATACTGGTGTAGGAGTAGTGGGCAGCACTCTCTCAGTGGGGGTTGGCTACCTTTGCTATGCCCTTGACCTGACTCGAAACTCGAACTGGCAACTCTCCGGTTACGTGCCCAATTCCTTTCCACTTGCAGGACTACACTCCTACACTAAACAGACACAAACCCCATGTGTCTTCCATGTGACAGGCAGAGATACTTATCAACTACAGTAACGAGGGGTGAACGTGTGTCTGCGGAGACAACAGAGCGACAATTACAGACCGTAAAAAAAAAACACATCACGCGTTAACGATCCATCGACAGAGTGCACGAGAGAGAGGCAGAGAGAGAGAAAGAGAGCCTTGGTTAACCTTCATAGATTTTACAAGTTTGGCATCATTCAGTATTTCCGATGCTTAGCAGCTAACTGCTCCCTGCCGGCTCCACCAAAACCAGAAGATAAACACAGTTGTGCGGCCCACAAAGAAAATTGATTTTGTGAATAAACGAATGGCATGCATTTAACCCTCTTATGACCCTCGTGATAATCAGGCCACCTCCGTTTCTTTTGATTTTAATGCAGTAGAATTGTCAAAAAAAATTAACTTTCACTTGGATATCTGGCCGTTATTCAACCCTTTAAGAATTACGGTACTGAGAAGCTGACATCACAAACTTGCGAGACGCGCTGGACGGAAGTCCTGAGGGGCTACCGTAATGACAGGTATATGGGCGCAAAGCTCTATTTTTCTGCTTTTTTTCGATCCATCCATTCATCTTCTGCCACTTTATCCTCCACATGAGGGTCGTGTGAGGGTGCTGGGCCAATCTCAGCTGACATAGGGCGAAATACGGAGTCACACGCTGGACAGATCGACAGTACCATAGATTTTTAAATTTCTAGATATCACAAACGGTCTAGGAGTTACGGTACGTAACGACAGGACGGGTCAACACCATTGACACAAAGGCTCACCTAATAAAACCTATTATATGCCAGCTGAAGTCTGATTTATCTCATTGTTACAGCCAACTTTTCAGAAGCTGAATGCAAAACAACAACAAAAAAACCTTCAACTTAAACTTGAATAGATTATAACCCATCATTTCCTGTTGAACCTCACTTTTGTGAATCCTCAGAATGGTGTAAGACATGGCGGTGAGCATCCTCTCTCCCTCCAGGATGAAAATGTCCCACAGACGGAGGGTCAGGGTGAACGGCGTCTGCGGGATCACACAAAAAAAAAGCCCAAATAAGTTGCCATATTACTGCGCGTGATTGGAGTGCAATTGATTGCAGAGTCAGTTTCACATAATGCAGTTTCTGCGGGGCCGGAGTCAGAAGGTTTGTTTGGCTCTCTCCCAAACCTCAGGGGCCCCGGAGGCCCCCGCTGAGCCCAGGAAAAGTGCTGACAGCGGCCGAACCGTGCCAGACCACCACCGCCACCACCGCCACAGGATCGTGGGCACGCACACAGGAGGCGAACAGCAAGTTTCAGCCTAACAGCCCCTTAATACTCCGCTAATGCAGGAGCTCAAATATCACTGGGAACAATTTTCTGCTGAATTCATGTAAATTATCTTCAAAAGGAAAAATTGACAAATGTGTTCTGTTGTTAACGACTAAGCTGTTTGGTGTGTTGTTTTTTAATGGTCACAGTCGGAGGAACATAACTCACAGTTCCTCTGAGAATGTGCAGGTCTGACTCCACCTTATAATCATCAAATATAAACAATCACTTTGGTCTTTAATTGTCTTGTTTAGTCCACAAACCAAATATGTTTAGTTTACAGTCATAGACAGATGAAGAAACCAGGTAAAAAAAAAAACATTATTGGTAATAACTTTAGCATTTGATTGCTAATCACTACCCTCTGCTTCCTGAGAATTAGCGCCACCCTCTGGTTATCTTCATGAACAAACGTTCAAATATCAGTGGTGACAGAGGACGGGGAAACGAGTGTGATGTGAAGTGGATCGAGAGGACAAAGAGGATGAATCTTCTCACCCTGTCAATGAAACACTGTAGGAACCATTTTGTGCTGTAAATCCCTGTAGACATCTGCTCTCTGTCCTGGAGAGAGAGAGAGAGATAGAGAGATAGAGAGAGAGAGAGAGAGAGAGAGAGAGAGAGAGAGAGAGAGAGAGAGAGAGAGAGAGAGAGAGAGAGAGAGAGAGAGAGAGAGCGGGGTGATGAAATATAGTAGACACAGAATCACTGAAAAGCTACAAAGCATCAACCTACCAACCAATAAATTATTAGTATAATATCAAATGTCATCACAAATCAGATTTGTTGGTGGAGCTGGGTATTGTTTGACACCTCTTTATAATCTGATGCAAAAAAATTCAGATGTGACACGATGAGGATTTAAAAAAAACTGTTGCGTTTCTAAACATAAATATAATAATCAGAATTGAGTTAATTTTGCACACACACCAATTCATCCTTATTACACGCGGAGTAGTAAACACACAAGGAGCAGTGGGGGGATTGGACGCCAGTTACAAGACCAATAAGCCACGCGTTGGCTGCAGTAACAGCAGTTAGCATTTGGAAAAAATGATCATTTGCAGGCTCTAGCAGGCACAGTGCTGTCATATATAAAATGTATCCACTGGACAAAGTGGTAAATCCTCTGAGGCTGGAAGTTTGTGTAGAACTCTGTTCTGCACTGTGGAGCCAAGAATAGGACTTTTTGCTGACTTTTTGCGGACTTCCGGTTTTCAGATACCATTGCCCTCTTCTGCACTCTCGCGTGTTTTACGGACAAAGCGGCGCTCCTCGAAACAACAATTCCAGGAATTTTGCGCATTGTGACGTCCCAATGAGTGCAGAAGTCAACATCACGTGTTTTATCTCCTGTACTTAGACTGAGGAGGACCACAAAAACATGAGAGAGTCATCTTTTTTCACACTTTGCCAACTGATAGGACCACCAGAGTCCCAAATATAAGGATTTAAATGATTAAAAAGTTAATTTTTTGCATAAAATGGGACCTTTAAGTAACACTTGAGTCCCTGTGACCTCACCAGATGTTTCTTCAGTTTGGGGATGAGTTTGGAAATAATCTGATCATGATGTGTTTGGAATCGCTGGAGTTTGGGAAACCCGGGAACAAAAAATCCTTGTGGAGAGAGAGAGGGAGAGAAATTTAAATAATTTTTAATACAAATCAGGCCTGGTGAGCAGTGTCACCACAGTGCAGGCCCAGAGAAACAGAAGCTGTTAACAACAATGACTGTGACGGCTCACCGTGCATGCCGTGTTTCTGATTGGTCAGCAGCTGCGACAGGGCCCAGAAGGCATCCTCCTCATTCATGAACATGAGAAGCAGGGCAGCAATCTGACTCATCCCCTGGCAGTAACTCACCTCCTGAAAAGAAAAAAAAAAAAAAAAAAAATACAAAGCATGTTTCCAGGTTTCCTGAAGCAGCCGTATTTCTTTAATCCTGATGGGCCCTGGCAGGAATTTAGCAAAGACGTCACAGTAGCTTCAGGTCATACACCAGAGAGCAAGGATACAGACAAAACAGTTTGTAAAACAGTCAACAACGAATGAAGCTGAAGTGCATGAATGTGTGGGCAAAGCTTTATGTTGTGGCAATATCATGTGGTTGTTATGAGGCCCTGGCACATAATCATAATAATGATCTCAAAGCCCCTTGTGCCGACAAGCACCAGGATCCAGGCAGGCACACGTTTAGTGAAAGCATTGCTGCAAAGAACACCAGGAAAAACAGACTTCAGCCACTTCACAAAAGGTAACTGAACGCTGTTTTTGCTTTTTTTTTATGCTGCCATTAGACGGCCTTTGCAGACTGGAGACTTCAATTTGTGTCACACTGTGACACACGCCAAAAAGAAAATCTGTATAGTGTACATTTGAGTTATTTGGGTAAATCCAAGCGCAGGTTTTCAGACGCAAGAATGACAAAATGCCACATTTTGCTATAACAGTGGATCAGCAACTCCTCTGTGTCGAGATTACACGTTACCTCGGTGGACTTTGGTGCAGGGAGTGAGACTAACTTTAGTTTAAGTGCCGTAAAAATCTGATTTTGCAGATGTCCTCGCTACTAAGTGATGCTTTGATTTATCTTATTGCGCCACCTTTAGTATCACAATTGTGGTGTAAAATAAAACATTGCTTTTACTATTTGACGGGAAACTCAGTGCAGATGTTCATTTGTCTGTACTTGTTTTTTTGCCCACCGGAGCTTAACAAGCCCGAACCACGATTTGGAGACATGTAATTACCTATTATTACTATATCTGAACGGCCTGAGGGTATAATTTATTCACTCTGGAGTAAATGATCACTTGCATGTTTTTTTTTTTACGGTACATGAAACTCTTTCACACTATTTAGCAGCTCTGAATTGCACGATGATGACATAATAATAAGGTCCTGCCTGCTGCAGCCTTCAATAGCATTAGCACAGAGAGCAGGATCAGCATTAGCAATGTTGAGCTCTATAAAAAGAAAACATAATTAATTCCACTTTCCACTTCGTTAACGTGGATTTCGAATGCTTCATGTGATAAAAGGAAAACAGCTACTTACTGTGTTATAGACTGAATATGCTGAAAGAACATTGAAGAGGGACTGCTGCCTGTGGAGGAGGAGATGAAGGAAAGGAAGTGTAAAAATGTGGGAGGAAAATAGTGAAAAAGAAGAAATAAACCAAACAATTGACTGTGTGGAGTTACTCTGAGGTCATGTGCTGTTCTCTGTCTTTATAAAAAGCTTGGTTTTTTTAACTCGGCCACTGAACTCATGTTAAATATTGAAACTGGCCCAGATTTTCCACTGCTGCTCCAGAACAGGCCTGCAGTCTATTAAACTGTCAGTGACATCACTGCGTTACAGGATCAGGTTCCACTCCGAGTCTTCCCCACCATCGCAAAAAAACACTGCCTGCCCACCTCTCACAGTCAGAGCAGTTCACGTCGAGGTCGGGAAATCTCCGCTTTTCCTCCTCGGGCCAAACTGATCTACTGATCTACAACTTAGTAATGAAACGAGAGTACGCAGCCAAATTTCATGCGGACACCCAAAGCATGTTATTCCACACCCATGAGCGTAGATGTGTAACAAGCTCCACTCTCTGGTTTCCTTCTTTCCACCAGATGCTGAAGGATTTGCATTCAGACAGGAACACAGAGAACATTTGGGTAAGGACTGCTCTGTGCATTTCTGGTCCCCAGTGCTAAAGGCCACAACTATTACTTTAATGTCTTTATTTTAAAACCTAATATTTCACATTCTTACTTGACTCCAAAGCGATCCATGAACATGATGTGGTCCCGAAAAGTCCTGTTGATGTCCAGGTCAATCTGTTTGATCTCTGATGAGTAGAGTCTGGCATGTTCCTTCATTCTCTGAGACAACGTGGGAAAAACAACGAGAGCAGAATCAGCATCGACAAAGGTCAGAAGGTCGGCAGATCCATGCACTTCTGACCAAGTGAGGAAAAAAGCTCTATTGACTTTAAAAATAAGTGCCTTCCATGCCTTTCTTCTGAATCGTCACTTAAAGGGACACTTTGTAGTATTTATGGGTTTATATGACCCAAAATCCACTTTTGTATACATATTATGTGCTCCTGCATTGTCTAGTCGCTGTATAATATTCTTTGTTTCATTTTCATAGTGTTTCAAAAAGTCATGTAGAATAACATGGTCGCGGGCCACTACTGCATTGCCACGACGCCATGTTTCTACGGGAGCCTGTAAGGACAAACGCGAGAGAACAAATCAAGCGTCGCTTTACTTGTAGCGGAAGCTACATCATCTGCTGACACGGAGAAAGACGACGAGGACGACATTTGACCGGCTGAGGATACCGTAGCGCTCAGGGAAGGGAGGGGGTGAGCAGAGGAGCAGTTCTTTGTTGTAAATGTCAGCCTCTCCTCTAGATGGCACTATAAACTACTTACTTCACCTTTAAACGTTATAAAGGAAGGTGATTGCTGTCAATTCTGAATCGAATATTGTTTTTTTATCTCATCACTATAAAAGCAAAAAAAAAGGTTGTTTGAACACTCAAGTAAAGTATGAATGCTTCTAAAAAAAACAAAAAAAACAATATAAAATAAAGTTTTATAACTACCTTTGACCACCGTCTCTAAATCAGTGTTCGTGCCACATTTGAAGCTATTTCCTTTAATGATAACAATGTGCTGCAAGATGTAGAAAATATTAAATCTGGTTCAGCATCCTTTCCTCCACTTTTCCATCTGTCGGTCTTCACTTTTTTACACTGATATAATCCTCTTCAGAAGTCTATCTTTGGTCATACTGCTGGGTGTTGTGACGCCAAGGAGGATAAAAATGTGTCAGTTCAAACCGAGGGGGGGGATTTACATGTCCATCTGCCAGGCAGGCTAATCAGAGACATTTACACACCCAGGGCAGACGTGAAGCTGACAGTTAGACGTTATAGGTTAGTGGTGTTCACGCAGGTTTTACATACCTCATACTTGCCCTCGTTCTCCTTCTTAGCCTTCTCCACTTCCAGCATCAGGGCCCAGGCTCGGCCTCTGAGCTGCAGGGGAATGCCCTTGTACACCCGCTTCACCATCTGACAAACAGAGAAAGAGTGAATAAAAAAGCCACTCACTGTTTCACACAACATCACAGAGGAAAAATATATATTTTTTTTTAACTTGTACGGACATGGGAGCTGCTGGTCTACTGCTTCCTCCTTTAGGTTAATCAGAAAACAACACAGCTTAACAGTGTTAAAGCAGTGGATCAACAATTACTGTTTGCCTTGATGTAAAATCGCTGATTTTCTCCATGGGCTTTGGTGCAAAAAGAGTTTCAAATGGTGAGATGGAGCAGCAAACATATTCTTAAAATAGCATCCACTTGTGCTGTTGCAGATTTTATTAGCAGAGCCTTTTGTTTGGCGGTTAAATTCTGTTTTTCTCTGTCTGGTTCTCAGTGTTGGCCATGCACTCTACACTGTACATGTACCTGACAACTATACAGGAGACTGGTTTAGATTCTACAATTTTCTAAAATGTTCTTACATCTTTCCACGTTTCTCTTCATATACTTGATGGAAAAACATTGAACAAAGCCTGGCAATTAGTACGAATTACACCAGCGTGAATTTACAAGAGTATTTTTAGAGACCATGTAGGGATCCAGAATCAGAGATGCAACTCAGGTGCCTGATGATGCCAGTCTCTTTCAGCTCTGTGTCTCCATCACCTCCTGAGTGAAACACCTGGCTCTGCCGGTGTAAAATGGAGCAGGATGTTACTCACCCTATCACTGTTCTTGTATTTATCCCACTTCTTCACCATTTTCAGCCACTTCTCTGCTCTCTCTATCTCCAGGTGCTTTAACTGTCGGGAAGAGGAAAAGGAAATTGAAGGGAGTTGACAATGTGATGCCAGCTACAGGCGCTAATGACGGCCGTCTTATCTTTACCTTCTCCTCGTGCGCTGTTGGGGCAGGTAGTTCGTCTTCACTGAAAAGAAAATGAAATCAGTGAAGTCAGAGATTGTTGCACAGCGCCACCGACTGCAAGCACATGGAATGGACTTACTGCATGAAGCCGAAGCGGTCGGTGACTTTGTAGATGCTGTAGTCGGCATCTTCCCAAGGGTCGATCTCCACCCCGCCCTGCCTGCCCTGCAGACACAAGCACACAACCCGTTTACATGTGTTCAAACAGAGAGGACACACAAAACATGCATTCAGTGTTAAAATACTTTAAAGAGCCCAAAAAACCACACAATATTATCAAGAGGTAGGCAAGGACTCGTGCTTTTACTCAGAGCCAGTGTTTAATAATAGTAATATAAACCTGTGTATAAGAAGACGATGGATAGTGGGTGAATAGTTCCATCATCTGTGTGGATATTTTGGATACGAGTCGTGATTTTTCTGCAAAACCTGCGTCCAGTTGGCAAAGAGAATAAGCGAGATTTCAATGTAAATGTAGCGGTGTATTTATTTCTGTATTCTTAGTTAAATAATTTAATTTATTTTAGTGAAGGCAAAGGAGAAGAGGTGGGTCTTTAAAAGCGATTTAAAACGTACGATGGTGGGTGCAGTTTTCATTTTCATGGGTAACTCGTTCCAAATTTTCAGGGCAGTTACAGAAAAGGCCCGTCGGGGATTTGGGCAAATCTTAAAAAAACAGCCTGTTATTAGACCTCGGAGCTCGGGTGGAACGTGAAGAAAAAGACTGTTAGAAGCTTTAAAAACCAACAATAACATTTCAAAAAATCAATCCTAAAACGAATAGGAACCAGTTGAGAGAGAGCTCTCTTCTTCGTTCCTGTTAAAAGGAGAGTGGCAGTGTTGCAGTGAGTAGATTTTAAAAAATGATATACCTTATCATTATCATCGATTGCTTTTCAGATTGACAACAAAGTCTATATGCCAATATCTGACATAGGTTAGGGAAGTGGGTCTGATGTGGGAAATGCTGCCATATACAAGTGTCTTACCATGGAAACACATGAAAGGATAAGAAGCGTAGGTATGTAGAGGTGGTGAATTGGAGGAGGACAGCAGGGGAAATCACTATGGAAAGCCCACAGCCTCCTCACAAGCACACTGTTTAGGGTACAAACTAGTCAAACTCTATGAGACACTGTCCAACCACACAACCCAAGTAGCTAATGCTCTGACAAAAGCCCACAGAGGCCACTGCTCGGTGGTTGGCTGCCTGGCAGGAAAACAGCCAATCAGCCCTTCCGCTTCTGAGTAAGAGGAGGAGGAGGAGGTGGAGGAGGAGGTATTTAACGCCTTCATCGTGGTTGAGTCGGCACTCCGAGCCCCCGGAGGCGCCGCGAGTGATATCAGCGTTATGAAAGTGAGAGGACTAAATATATTTTCTCACCGAGGGGGTTTGGAGTGGCAGAGACACAAGAGCTCTCTGCAGAGCTGAAGAGACTCACATTTGAATCTGTTATGATGACGAACTGCTACTGCACCACATGATTTTTTTACAACACAACAACTTTTTACGCTGTGGTTTCAAACACTTACTGTATCTCTGTGTTGACTGTGATGGACTAGATCTCAAAATATTCTGAATCTGAATCTGCTAATGTTGAATTGAAAGTTAAAGGTTAAATTATGCACAAAAAACAATTCTGTGTCATGCACGTAATTGTTTTCTTACATAATTTTTTTCAAAACTAGAGAAATCTGAAATCTGCAGTTTTAATCAC
The DNA here is from genome assembly GCF_963457635.1 of Microchirus variegatus. Taxonomy (NCBI): domain Eukaryota; kingdom Metazoa; phylum Chordata; class Actinopteri; order Pleuronectiformes; family Soleidae; genus Microchirus; species Microchirus variegatus. Next base: position 21,235,285 of record NC_139815.1, on the reverse strand, counting down.
CTGTTAATGACATCACTAACTTTGAGTCATGAAGAGTTAATTATAGAAAGTAGGGATGTGAATCTTTGGGTGGCTCACGATTCGATTCGATTCCGATTCAAGTCAAAATCGATTCTCGAATCAACCGATTCTATTCATACGATTCTCGATTCAAAAATTGATACAATGCATCGTGTGTTAAGGCAAATTATGGCATCAAAACAATAAGATAATGTGATATTGTGATCACACAAAGGTAAACAAGACAAAAGTTAACATTCATTCAAAACAAATAAAAACTTACTTACCGTCCAAAAAATAACTTGAATAAATAAAAGCTTATATATATATATATATATATATATTTTTTTTTATCAATTTTTGAAGTTTATGTATTGATTCAGAATCATGTATGATTAGAATTTGTATGTGAACCGATTTTCCCCCCACCCTTAACAGACAGAACCTGAACTGATGGTTGTCACCTCTGACCCAGCAATGAAATTCGATAATCATATTAACATCATTGTGAAAAGTCGCAACTGTCTTGAATGCCTTAAAGGTACATTAGGCGAGATTGTTTTTTATAAAGAACTAGACTTCTGCCCCTCCTCTGGGCTCTGTTGATAAATCCTGCTAATTAATAAGTAGCATCAAGGGAGACTCTGACCCATCAGATCAAAGGGCAGTTCAAAGACTGACAAGAGCGAGTTATCAATCATAGGGCAATTCGGAGAGGGAATGGGCACTCACACCGCCATATTGGCAGGACAAGCACCTGAAAAATTGATTGATTTGTAAGCGGGAAAGATTCTCCTGGAATTACTCTGAGAGCAATCTCTCTAATGAGAGCTGTCAAAATACAGTGATTGACCACAGAGTTTAACTACACTGACACCTGATTTAAGAGTTGATCCACTTAAATACAGGATTTAAGGCCTGGGAAATAGCAAAATGCCATCCCGATGTACTGAACTGAACAAACTGATGTGTTTGGGAAATAAGTTGCACACACATACATCATCACAAGACCGTTTTGGAGGCGGCACAACTGCAGTCTCTTCACATTGGCTGGCTCGACAGATGGCAACATCGATTTAATGTGCCGAAGTGGTCATGCAGCCATCGGATCCTGCAGGTGCTGACAAGGACCAACAGTGCCGCACGCCATTTTTTTGGCAGGCTATGGGAGGTCATGGAGGCACTGTGTCCGTCCTACGCCTATAAGAGCAAACTAAAGGCCAACTAGCGGCCTTTTAGTGCATCGGGGAAGGACACATTTACTTTGTAAAGACATAAACCTGAACATAACTGTGGCAGAATTTTGACTTTCTAGGTAAAAACCCCTCTCTCTTCTGCTTTGCACTATGCTCATCATGTGGTTGGAGACCAACATCCACAGTGACCGACTGGGAAGCGCAGCAAGAACCCAGAGGTCAGTGTCAAGTCAGTCACAGGCTGCTGTGTCACAGCTGTTGTTATGACTGGTACCATCCTTACCCACCCAATCACCCTTCTGCTCCAAACTGATGAGCTAAATTTAACCTTTGACTGCCGGCGTTTCTTTCCCAAACTCACTGTTCAGCTCTGTGAAATAACACTCATTCCATCAGTTTGTAATCACTCAATGATGCTCAGCAAATGTTGGCAAACACATGTGGGAATGATGTTAATCCATGTTCTAAATACTATGTACATTACCATCCACTTGCTGTATTTCCAAATGTACACAAGGACAACACCTTAAAAGCATGAAATCCTTACAGTCCCCACCCCTCATCTGAAAATGTGTTAGACTGATCCTTCCACAGTATGGGGAACAATCTCCAAATGGAGTTGTACATTTTTTTAAATGGGGTCTGGATGCGTCCTTGTAAACATTAGATATTTGTGGCACATTTTGGACACAGTGTACAGATCCAAAACACATCATAAGGATTAGGGATCCCCACGTCATGACACAAAGCCGTGGATGGCGGCCTAAAACGACCATGTGTTGGCTTTGGATTTTAATCTCACTGTGGCTTCCATTTAAAATAAATGTTAAATTACCATCAATCTGAAATTACCAGAAAAAATGTTGTCTGATTTTAATGAAGTTTTCATTGACTTTGAACCACATCATTACACACCGTTTTAAAAGCAATGCGACAGCCCCCTCACATACACCCACACTCATCTTACTCAGAGTGTCTGTTGTCTCAGAGTGTGAACTCTACCTCCTACAGACACAAAACACAGGATCTAGTGTAGAAAACACACTTTCAGCATCGTCTATATCCACAGTCTGTGATGGACACACACTCTCACCGTTGCATATTTCAGGATGATCTCAGCACGTTCCTCTGCAATTAGAGTCTCAATGTCTTTCTTCATGTCAGTGTCTGCAAAGTGAAGAGAGTAAGAACATCAGTGGTGAACAATAACAACAGTCCTAGGTAATCTGTGTTGGTAGGATGAGCTGGCAGTTAAAGATAAAGAGCATCACTCTATTAATCAATGAATCATTTCAAAGTAGATTGATCTGTGATAGAGGGATCCAGGGTTAACAGGTTAACTGGTTAACTCTAACCAGTAGCATCCTGCAGCAGCAGAAAGCATTTGTATCGTGGAGTTTGCAGAAGTAATGAAATTTACGAGGTTCAATGAATGCACCTCTAAGCTCAACATGCTGTGAACTCAGCATGACTCACACAAGCTTGTCTGTGGAGATCCAGCAGAGGTCTGAATTGTTTCAGTTCATTAATGAATCATCAAGAGGAAATCACGTAACCACGTAAATATATAGAGCCATAATTTGATCCAGGCTTTCTACGAGCCAACAGCAATCATGACTGTGGAGCCATTAGTCAGTACAGTGATGTGCTTCTCCACACGATACAATAAGATGTAGATATATGACGATACAAATGTCCTATCGGAGTTGTTTTTTTGGCAAAAATGATTAATCGATCAAGCTCCAAGTCAATGAGTTTCTCAAAACAATCCACAGAGAGGTTTTGGAATGAACAAGTGAAAAAATAGAAGGGCTGTGTTTTGAAGCAGTGGAAAATATCTGAGATGTGGTATGTCAATTCAGAGACATAAGGACATTTTCCTGCAGGTTTGTCCATCAGACACAGAGAGATGAGTTAGTCTACGTCTGCCTGAGGCTGCTGTATAACCCCCTCGGAACAATAAACCTGACAGTAGCACGCCAGGAAACCAGACTGACGGACCAGCTTTCTGAATATAAATGAGTGCTGATCCTACAGTCAGAGTGTCCTCAATGTTGACCTACAAACAGAGACTTCAGGAGGAAAAGATGTTGACCTGTTTGAAGTGGTCACAGGAGTTAGCTTCTGTTCAATAGTAATATTGTACTTTATGTTAGCGTTATGCCTTATATTTCATTTGAAGCAAATTATTTTGATAATTATTATTAATGAATAATTACTCCAGACCAAACTGACATGAAACATGGGCTATAATATAAAATGACTCAAAGTAGTAATCTGAACACACATGACACACAAACCATCTGGATTAGGAATATTCCCAAAGCAGGATTATGCAATTAAAATTAGGAACAAAAAGGGAGACTGTAGAGCTATAGGTGGTGAGTTCAAGTTCCATTACGTCGTCCGTTACTCAACATTTCATCAGTGAGTTTCCTTATCATCAAAACTCTGGTCTCTGGTGTTATTAGGTTGCTGAAATCCTCTTCACATAAGGGAAGACATAATGAATACATGTGTCTGAGGGGAAAAGGGCAGTGTTTGTATCTGCGTTTACCTGTGCACAGAGAAGTTACCTGGCCAAAGAAGAGGGAGATTACAGCGGGATAATGGCAGAAAAAGCCATGTTAAGAGATGCTCCATCCACGTTCAAGACATAGACTTTATACACTTTGTTCTCTATGTTGTGAATAAATACAGAATCCAGCACTTTTAACTTTTCAGGGACCGTTTGTTTTCTTCAGTTAGACGGCTCTTGTGATATATCACTATATGATTGTCTTATATTGATTATCACAGAATTGTATTGTGATATCATTGCTATTGTGGACCATGCATCGCGTATCGTATCGTGAGGTACCCTGTGATTCCAACCCCTACTGAGAAAGTCTATAAATAAAAGTACAAAAAAAATCAAACAAATATGAAAAACTCTCATTACAGAAGTTAACTTACTGTGATTGAAGAAAACAATACATCACCTGTGTTCGTCAGAGTCTTTTCAGCCTGTGGCTTTTTGCTAATCCTTCCTACAAATGTTAGCTCCACAGACCTCAGATTTCAATTCTGATCACCAAGATTTGGATGAAACATTTTGGTTAAAAGTGATTTTTTTTCTTCAGATCAGCTCTGCTCCTGCAGAGGCTTGTGCAGAAAGGTCGACAGCATACAGAAGCTTTAAATACGAGCCGTCATCTGAAGCATATGGCAGCGGCTGCATGTGGTCAGTGCTCTAAATCACAGAGGAGCTCTGGCAGGAGTCCCAGAGTGAAGGGTGGAGGCCCCAAAACCGGGACGGTAGCTCTTTGCTCCACCTGACAGGAGGAGTGACAGCCTAAAAATTAGATGGTTTCTCTGGTTAATTACATACGAACACTAAAGCTCACTGGACGATTTATCTTGAGAGCGTGGGTGCATATGGTTTGAAGTTATGACTTCATTTGACAAACTGTGGCACAGACTGAGAGGTGGGTCCTGGACTCAAGTCAGACTTTCAGAATTTCAAACTCCTCAAGCAAAAGTGGGAAAACACAGCTGCATGTGTTGTATTGCAGGTTTATTGTCATGACTTATTTAACCCTATAATGCCAAACGTATCATAATATGTGATACATTCGTTTTTGAGCCCCCCCACATGAGCAGTGTGACGATTTTTTTCCTCGACAAACCCGATGGGGCCACTTTGCCCATGTGTACTGTGAGAAATGCAGAGTGCATCTTTGTCTGAACAACTGTTTTCAAGCTTACCACTCAAAATAAAAAGGTTGTGAACCACAAAATTAGTAAAAAAAATAACTGAAATGTTATGTTTTCCAGACTTCCACCTTGCCAGTTCCATTGCTGCATTGTTTTTGTTGGATTTGTCCGATTGGTTTGTGCATTGTGACCCGCTGTATCAAATATGATACAAATTAAAACCCCTATATAGAAATTTATATTTTTAAAAAAAATGTGTTTGTTTGTTCAGAAGGACCAATAAAGGCTCCAGTTTCAAAGAATTTGAATTTACTGTCAATTATTTAATGGTTTGGTCTTTACAGGGTTAAATAACTATATATAACTAAATAAAGTCTACACCTTAGCTTAACTTATGTGCTGGTATTACTAAATTGGGATCAAAGAAGCCGATTCTAGCATTTTCTTTTATGTGGACCAGTAAAAATGTCCACACACGAGAAAATGTCCCCACAATAAAGGTGTTTTTCCGAGGGTTGGTCCACACAAGCATAGCAAAACAAGACTGTTGTGTGTGAAACGCTGTTGAAGTAACTTCAGTGTATCATCAGTTCTTAACAGGCCACAACTGCCGCTGCTGCCTTCACGGTCTCCATCAGAGGGACGCGTTCACTGACCTCTCCCCTGCAGCACATAATTGATCCAAGTCTGCGGTGACACCCAGACCTCACCAACGGCACGAAGGGCCGTTTTCTGCGGGTAAACACACACACACACACACACACACACACCGCCGAGAGGGCTGAGCAGTGATGCCGCGATTAGAGACGATGCTTACAAGCTCACGCGAGATCTTTTCATTCTAATGAAAAAATAATAAACAAAAGCAGGAAGCATTAACCGTGGAAGTGTTAGATAAACAGGAGTGCGATTACCGTGTTCCTTGTGTGTATTCCCGGGGCTATCGGTGCGGTATCACAGCTCCTGCAGACATTCTCCGGTGCGGAGAAAGTGCGGCTCCAACAGAACAAACCAGAACAAAAGCCTCCCTCCGTCAGTCCAGGGGTTCACACAACACACTCGGGACACACACACACAAACACACACAGAGGAGCTGCTGGTCCAGGATCCACGCGCACTGAGCAGGCGCTGCAGCGTGGCAACTGTCAGCCGAGACAGAGCCGTCGGAGCCGGCCTTAAAGACACAGAACCTCCCGGTGCAGCTGCCCGCCCGAGTCCCGGCGGTCCTGACTGACACAAACACACACACGCACACGCGCACACACGCACACACACACGCTGGTCCGTCTGTGTTTCCCTCTGCCGCCATCTACTGGACAGACACATTAGTGCAGGTACACGCACACGTTTATGAGACAATGGAGATATTGTTTTTGTTGTTGTTTGTGTCCCTTTGTGGACACAATGTCTGGGTTGTGACTCATCACTGACTAGTAATTGAGATTATTTGTAGCCACTATACGACATAAATCCTTTATTATTTATTATCAATAAGTCTTCAATGTATCCGCTTCCTCTTATCAGATGTTGGATGACCAGTGAAAACGGAGGTTTTCGATAACCAATGTGTCATTTGGCCTGTTTTTGTTTTTTTTAACCATTCAGCTACATTCTGTCTGGCCAGAGGTATTGATGCCATTTTTTATATTTCAATTAACAGCAAATAATTTGGACAGATATACTGAGTAGAGGACGAGTGAATCATCTGGCCAGATGTTGTGATGATCAGTGAATTCTCTTGCCAGGCTTGTCGTCGAGTCCTCAGTGCTCGAGTCCAAGTTGAGTCCCTAGTTCCCAGTGTTTGAGTGTGTGAGTCGAGTCATTAATTGTCATTTTGAATGTGTTGTGGTCTTGTGAGTGAATGTGCAGTTATGCAGCTGTGGTATGAGCTTCTCTTCACATGTCTTGCATCTCTGTTATTGTCAGTTTCACCATTTGTTGCCACTGTGTTTTCTTGTGGTGGCTGAGTCTCTTTGTAGTTGTTTTGCATCCGTTTGTGGTTAGTTTGTGTCTCTGTGGTCATTTGATTTTATTATCTGTTTCCGTTCGTTGTCGTTCTGAGCATCTTGTGGTCAATTTACATCCGTTTGAAGTGCATGGGTGTGAGTCTTTCAACATCTGTTTGTTGTCATTTTGCCATTTTCCTCTTTTATATTTGTACAGTACAGGCAGAGTAACGCCGCGGTGGTTTAGAGAGGAAATTCTCGTGTTCCTACTTATTCATTATTGATCACAAAGCAGTAGCTGGTATATAAGGTTCTTTTTCTCAGATGTGAAGAATAGATGTAGAATAATGCATTTACTTTGCACCAATTCTCAGTTGCAAAGAGAATAACATAGTGAAAGCAAGACTTGGGTGGAGTCATATTTCATATTATTTAAAAAAATCTATGTTTATTATTCTAATATTGAATATTAATTTCAGTATTAAATATTTTCAGATTTATTATTATATATATATATTTTTTTTTAAATGCAATACAGTATATACAGCTTCTCCTCTCACGGTGCATGAATGAGTTCTGACAGGAAGTAAACAAAGAATAAACCGACTCAAACAATCTTTAGTTAGAGTTTGTATTTAAACTAAGTGGTTATTCACACTTTTCAAACCATACATTTCTCTAGACCAAAAAACCCAATAATAATAATTTCAGTGAAACATTTCTGTCTTAACCGATTGACCTTTCCTGGAAATTAGCCTTTAGCCGCTTCCTAACGACAGCCTGAACTAAGAGAAGTGTTTTTACCTACCGATCTGTAGTGACAGATACAACAAAACAAGTGGTGTCAATTTACTGAGCATATAAAGCAATAAAACATGAGTATTTCAACACAACAAAAGCTCACAAGTGGTTTAAAAACAATAAGTGATATACTGCAGCTAGTAAAAGTGAATGTTATTATATATATATATATATATATATACATATGGAATAAAAAGGTGAAATTCTGTGATCATTGGCATTTTGATAAGACTGAGGTGAGTAACACTTGATCTTATATCTCCCTTAAACTGTTAATACAACATGTATTTAATGCTCAAACATGTCATGAATAAACCTGATGTAACAGACCCTCCACAGCAGATATTTCTTGACATGAAATAGTAGGACAAACACAGGTTTGTACCAGTAACATTAATTATTAAGAGAGCAAGGGCCATGCTACTGTTCAAGTGTCAGGGTAGGTCACACCATATACTTGACACTTTAACCTTGTTCTCCTTCTTAAAGTGTGTTATTTAATACTGCAAACGTATTTGGCATATTTTCTGGATGTGTCCCAATAAGGTGATTGAGAATTTTTTATACTGTATAGTCATTATAGCATTGCTAAAACAACATGTTGTACATGTTGACGACCGGACTTGGTGACTGTGCAGTAAAGGTAAATAATAATAATAATAATAATAATAATAATCAGTGCAAAAAAGCAGAACTTACAAACACAAATTCAAACAAAAACAAATCAAGCTCACACCCAGTATCTCACAGTTTCACCGCACTCACGCCACTGAATTTATAAAAAAATAAACATTAGACTGAGTACTGCATATTCACTCAGTAACAAGTCAGATTCCCTTTGTAGATCCCATAAAGGCAAACTCGGCATTTCTCGTCTTCACACACATTATATATGTTAAAAAACATGTGGAAAAAAATACTCATGTAGAGTAAAGAATTATGGAGTTAAAACTGAAAATAGCTTCTCTCCAGTAGGCTTTTCAAAAATGTTGAGGCGTGTCTAAAAATATGACACACAGGACCGATAGTTAGCTCAACTCCTCCTGCTAAACAAGCTCTGTTTACGTGCAATGTCGTTACATTAGCACCATAATGGTGAAAATATCACGTTATCTGAGTTTTTACGTTAAATTTCAACACAGTGTTTGTGGACTATGGTCCCCACATGATGGGGTAGACCAGAAGTGTGTGTGCAACACTCTCGTAGCACAGAATGAAGCAGAATTTGTTTTACATAATTTAAAACCTCATTTTTAAACACTTTGGCAAAGTGGTTACTAACACATTTTCAAAACAAAGTCAGAAGTGATATATTTTTTTATCACTCCACAGGGACTTTAAGCTCCTGAGGCTGTAAATATCTGTCCACATGTAGTCTATTTCATGTCCCCATGACCATGAAATTAATGTACATGAAGTCTTCTATGTATTCAGATATTAATGTAGTCTTTAGATTGTATCCGTTTCTCTAATGTTTGCATCAGCATAGCAAGAAAAACAACAATTTTCCAACGTCTGTCTGAAAATCTATTTTACATCCAATGATTTTCATCCTGATAAAATTTCTTCACTTTTATTAAAGCTGTGCCCAAAGTAACACTTAAGTCTTGTTAGAGAGAGAGAGAGTTAGCTTGTTGTTTGTGGACAGACTGTGCTTGGTAAAACGTTCTTATGTTAATATTAGTGGACTCTATTCCTATTCACTGCTTCAGTAAAGGTGGGCGGAGTCAGGCACCAATGTGTATGTGAAGCATAAGTGATCGTGCAAATCCAACCTGAATCCAATTCCTATTTGTAAGTCATTTAAAAAAAAGACTATTGCATAAATAATCTTGCATACAAGCCCTTTAAAAAAAAGTGGGAAAAAATAGTGGAAAAAGGATCAACAACCAAAACCTTAAGCATGTCGGAAATGGCTCAGTTCATCCAGGCGTAGGCGAACAGGCCATTCTCCTTCCACAGGTCACACCGAGTGGCAGAATAGTCCTGGACCAGCTTCAGGCTGCTGGAAAGAAGACCTGTGGCTTCTGGAAACTGAGGCCACTTAGTTTCCATCTTACCTGCACAAAAGAGAGCATTATGTAAACGTTTTTATTTTGGGTATTTGTAGTCAGTGAACAGGTTGGTACTAGCATGTTATGTCATGTTTCTTGAGGAAGATCATAACGCAAACCTTTCAGTCAGACAGCGAGACAATGTTCGGGGTCAGTTGGCGCTCACACAAAACACCATCATTTAAAATGAGTGTCACCAACTGCTTTAACAGCTACAATGACCTTATTTCTTCCCTGTGTCTTCTTGTCATGGCTTGAGAAGAGAGTGAGACACTCTTCTTGGCCAAGGAAAGTTTGACTGTAATACTGTAGAATGTGTTTTGCGTGACATGTAGAGACATGACGACGATGATCTGTACCCGTTTTGGCAAAGTTGACGAGGTGCTGTGTGATCACACCCTGGAAGCTCTTGTCCTCGGCGGAAAGCGGCTTCCCCAGAACAAACTCCAGTCCGCCGAAGAAAGCCACGGCATCCAGACGGTGAAAGGAGAAGCGGCTGGGAAATGGCAGCAGAGCTGTGGACACGTTGACCTGTCCAGACGGCGTGTAGGTCACCACGTACCGATACACGGGGCTGTTCAGTTCAGCTGCACATGAACACAAGAGGAAAAGTTTATTCTACACTATAACACTGCAGCTTCACACCTTTAGCCACAAGGGGGCAGTGCAATGCTGGGGCAATGTTTCACCATCACTATGGACCAAGAGAACATCTTTTCCGTCACAGGCTGTGGAATTCAACATCAGATTGTCTGACAAAAAACGCTCTGTGATACAACTCGACATGCACCTGCACTGTGTATATTCATCGTTGTTAAATGGTTTATTAAGTTATTCAGTCGTTGTATCTTCTTTGTTACTTTCTTATATGATTTATTTGTATGTTTACATCTATTTTTTTGCATTTCATCTCGTATGTTCCTACTTTTCTTTTTTCTTTCTACCCATATATTTATATTTAGGTAAAATATGCTCCGACGTTGCCACTGCACTTCATGTTTTTGCTCTTTCTTTACCCACAACAGCACACTCTTGTTGTTATTAAGTGTTGAATCTATTCCAGTATTGAGTTTATTGAACAGTTGAGTGACTGCTCAATAAAACCAATATCAAACAGTACTTAATGTGTGGACAGGCAGCATTTATTGACAATATTTTCTCAGTTTGATTTGACATTTGTTGCTTAACTTTTCACATGCCTCTCCAAGTATTCAGAAACTAACATGAGCCCAATATACTTAAAGTCCTTTATCATGTCAAGCTTTGGATATAAGTGCCAGTTCAAATACGTCTCAGAGATGACTGTGGGTATTGTTATGGACAAACTGTTTGCATCCATAATAACTAATTATTGGTTATTGTTTGGTCCTATTGTGGATCCCAAGGGAAATACTCTCTCTTTTTGTTTGCACTACTGTGTTGTGTACAGCAAATTAACAATAAAACAGATTTAACACCCACAAAGCTTCAGTTGTGATAGAGTTTACCTGCAGCCGTCTGGGCCAGCTCGTTTTTGGGGCAGGTGACCCTGATATCGGACACCATGGTGGTGTAGGCCCTCTCTGGGCAGCGGTCCGTGGTGGGACACTGCGCTGAGCTTGGATACAGGTCCAAAGCGTCCTTGGTGAGATTCTTACTGAAGGACTGAAGTTTGTCTGAGTGGTGACGGGACACGAGAACGTGAGGTCAGGGGGAGAAAAAAAATGGCTGCCTTTAGAATATAGTAAACAAATTAGCTTTAGCAGCAGCTGTTACCTGTTACGAACCACCTGTAGTCGCCCCAGGTCCACGTGGAGATGTTTGCAGCCCGTGGACTACACAGGAGACACAGAGTCAGGGATCACAAATCCGACAGAGGGAACAGCCGTCAGTGATGATCCTGAGACAAAGTGATGCCTCACCTGAAGTCCGCCTCCTGCTCAGCTGACCCGATGAGGAACGGGACGTCACTGTGGCCTCCCTTCTTCTCCCACACCTCAGCATCCAGGACAAATCCATCCACCACTGTCATAGCTCTAATATAACGCCCTCTGGTGGGCAGTTCTGTCATATCATCTGCTGCCCAGTATGGGTATTCCTGCCATGGGACAGCCTAATGCGATAATAACAATAACACACTTTATTACAGGACAATATTAATTGTTTATTTGTGAGAAGCAAAACCGGATTGGGAAGCAGCCTTGACGGGGCTTGGAATGCTTTCTCAAGTTGCAAATGGGGGAGTAAAATGGTAATTATGTATATATATGTGTATTAGTATACGTTACAGGTGTGTTTGTAAGTAGTAGTGATGTGTGGATCAGCTATGAGGTCACCTGAAACTGCACTTATTTATATATTATCAGCACAGGGACATTTTCCTTGTATAAAGTGCTATAACAGCTGCAGAGCAACACAGAGACAAGTCAACACAAGACATAGATTTACAGAATTTAAATAACACACAAAAAATGATGAATATTGCACCTGCTCTGAAAAATGAGCATTGTATCTGCCCTAAAATACATAAAAACATCAAGGATATAGGAAGTGTAGGCAAGAACCACAGGTGCTTACTGTTACGTAAAGCAGTTAATGTGTTCTTAGGACATCACAGACACAGCGCGTTTCCCCACCTGTAGGACGTTTTGAACAGAGAGACGTCTGAGGCAGGTCGGGTCTTTGCAGCCCGTCTTCTTCAGGAACACCAGATTGTCCGACTCGGCCTGTTTCAGTGTGTTATTGTGGACGTATGGGCCACTCATGTCCACCGCTGCATGGAAGAGACCCTTCGCCAGCGGGGACATCATCAGTGTCCACACTGAGGTAAAAAAAAACAAAAACATTATATTAGGGCTGCAACTTGGTTGGTCTCCAAATGTAAAATAAAAACAACACATTCTCTTTAGCACTGTCAAGATGAATACATTAGTCATTGAACTTAATAGCAAACACATTTGAACACATGGACACACTGTAAACACGGGAATTAACAAGCTTAGTCGTGGTGGTAGTAAAGGCAAGATGGTTGAAAGTAGTTCAAAGCATCCAGCTGTAGATTAGACTCCAGATTTACTTCTGAAGAAAGTGCTCTCTTTGGATAAAAATGCTTCAGATAAGGAGCGAGAGATAAAACAAGGGTTAATACTGTTCTGGCATTTCCATGACAGAGACTTTTTTCTTTTTTTTTACGAGCCATGAAAGAGCTTCAAAATGCTAACCCCTCTCCACCTGGACGTATAGACAACGTTACATGATTGGAGACCAGCTAGAAGAGACGTGATTACTTACACCAGCTGCCACTACTTGTTTACTTCAATACTTTTTTTGTCTACAATTGTGTGATTTGTGCATTTTCTTTCATTTTCTCTCGCAGATTCTTTTTTTTTTTTTAAATGATTTCTTTGATGTGAAGAACTTTGTCTCTTTGTCTTTTTATTTTCTCTTGTATGTAAATGTAGTTTTGATTGTAAGGGTTTTTAATGTGAAAGTAAATCCACGTTGTCACCCGTTTGTTCATGAGCGGCCTGACAAACAAGGTGCTAATTTGGCAGCATTCGCTTCGTGTTGTGACAGGAATGTCGAAGCAGGCTGCGGTTTGATCTTCATCGATCTTTGATCTAAGCTCACTTCATTTGTGGCAGGTTTGACAGGCTCAGTATGTGTCACAGAAGCAGTGACACATTTTACGTGTTTGTTTATTTCCCCCTCTCTCTATTGTATCATTTATCATTTGATTAAAATACCTGAGCTCTGTCCAAATATGGTGACTTTCCCAGAGTCTCCTCCAAACACGTGGATGTTCCCCTGGACCCACTTCAGTGCTGCAATCTGGTCCATGAGGCCATAGTTCCCTGTAGGTGAGAAGCAGGGGTTTAGTCAATGAGAACATGCTTCGATGCATGGCCTCGTTTCCGGTGTCCCATTTTCTTCATTGAAACTAAATTTAACTATTTTCGTGCTGAGGGGGGGGGGGGGGGGGGGGGGGGGGGCAGAAATGGGGCACGGAATTAGGAGTGTTCAAAATTAGAATGGCGAGTGTGACTCCTGGAAGATGAAGAGGGACATGTGCGTCCTGCCATCACGCCACCCTGTCATGTGACGCTCCTCTCATTTACCAGGTCACTTCACATCAAGGTCACAGCGGGCTCATTTGTATTATGTAAGAGAAGAACACTGAAAACACACACAGCCATGACGGCGTTCCATTAACATGGAAGAGAGGGCCTCAGAAATTAGCTCCATTTATCCAGATCACATTAACATTCATTAAGTATTTACATCTCAATGGAAAGGTATAGATTAAGTGTTCAATTTGACCGTGAGCACAATGTAAACACCATGAATATTTCAAGGTTTAAGTGGAACACAGCCTGTGAGAAGATGAACACTTGTTATAACTTTAACAGAACGCAGCTCAACGACATACAACATCATCAACTACTGCCCAATACGCAAATAAAAAAACTCATGTAAATTGTTAGAGAAATTTTTGTGATCGACCTAAAGGTCAAGTGTAATTATACTGATGTTTTGGATCTTTTGAACGTATGCATTGTTATTTTCATTACCACATAATTAACCCTCTATATTTCAACCAGGAGCTGCTCTTCTCTACGGAGACTGTAAGTGAAAAGCTTCTGGAACCTCAGAAATCACGATTTGTGATGTTTTTGTGCTATAGTTTTCATGAGCGTTCAGTGAATTGAATTTTCCAGTGGATGGTAAGTTAATATCCGATAATTAAGGTCATGTTGGAATTGTTGGAATTTCATGTCAAAAGGCTTTTTTCTTCATGTTATTAATTATGTTTATCTAACTAAAACAAGAACAGAAGAACCACTGGTGCTTGCATTCTGAAGTTCTAGCTCATCTGAAATAGGAAGTGTTCACGGTGACCGTCATGTACAGTGAAGAGTTATGTATGTGGGATCATATCAATGGACAGGTTGTCACAGGAGCTGTTGCTGCTGGAGGATTCTTCCTCATCCATCAACTTCACTGTGATGCTGGTTTCTGAAAAGTGAGACTACTGGCCTTTTTTCACTATGGTCCCAGCTCCCCTCCCCACAGCACGGTTTAGGTTGGTTTTTCTCTACAAAAATAGTACCTACCCAACGTGGCAGAGTCATCGCTGCATGAAACAGCGGTGACACACAAACTAGTGACTTGTAAAGCAGTTGTTTTCAGTGTAACTGAATCAACAGAATCAGTTAATTAAAAGTATTTGTCCAGTACTTCCTCCATGACCGGAGCACAGACTTGATTCTTGTCTCTGTCTGACACATGGTACCTACTCAGCTCGTAACAGGTACCGATACTTGGTACTACGCTAGTGGAAACACAACTTGACCGTACCGTGCCGTGCCGAGGTGGTGGAAACACACCATAACAATGTTTCAACAGTAAAACAAACTCCAGGTGTAGAGTGTACATATTACCCGGGTGTGTGCGTTCCTGTATAAACGTGTGCGTGCATTTGTGTCATGGACAGACCTGATGTGTTACTTGGAGAACCTTCTCTTAGTATCTCCAGGGCCAAGAAGCCAAAGGCATTCAGTCTGTAATTAAAGCTGACGTAAACCATTCCTGTGTCCGCGGCGAGCTTCTCTGAGGGCGAGTAGCCCTCCTCTCCTCCGCTGAGTGTGTTCAGGTGTCCTCCATGGATCCAGACCACGACAGGTAGTTTGGCATTGGGCTTCAGCGTGGGCGTCCACACGTTGACAAAGAGGCAGTCCTCCCGACCAATCACCTTCCCCGCGCTGGACATGGGGCGAACCTGAGGACACGCGCTGTGGAAGCGGCCCGCGTCAGTCACCGTGCTCTTGCACACTGGTGCAGCTGGAGGAGCCCAACGCAGCTCACCAATGGGTGGGGCAGCATAGGGCACGCCCTTAAAGGAGTAGGCTCCATTTTTCTGAAAGAGGAAAAAAAGGATTTACAAATTCAGTTTTAGATGCAGACTGAAGACATCTTTCATGATCAGCCTCACACTCAAAGACAGTCAAAAATCCCTCAAACTGAGGACTAGTTTGTGTTGCTGTAAGGTACCAGTGCTACCACCACATCACTGCGCAACCAACATGACATAAATCACTAATTTATGCTCTTTTCATGTTGAACAGAAGTAGAAAATTTCACTGAAGGATAAATGTCTAATGGTTCTTGAAACAAATTGTGATGTTAAAATAAGTAGGGATGTAACGATGCTTCGTGACACGGTTAAAAATCGGTACAAATGCGATTCGCACCGGGTGACAGAAAAAATGAATCGCAAATTTCCCTCGTTGAAAATGAGGGCTTTCGGCTGTTGAATAAAGTAAAAATAAAGTAAAATAAATAAAGATAATTTTATTTGGTCATAATTTGTCTGTAGCTAATTTTGATAAAAAAAAAATTGTGAGAAAATCGTACCGTGAACAAAAAAATCGTGAACTGTATCGAGTCGTGAGTTGAGTAATTGTATTTTCCTGATACTTATAGTGAAACCACATGCATATTGTACAACTTGACCAAGTGTCTCGATCACGACATTAGAGCCCACACTCACATATCTTCCTCTGTACTCTCCACAGTCGGTCAACACCTGGGCGACACCTGGTGGCAGCGTCTGGGCCACGTAACCCAGATAGGTGGCGAGAACAAGGAGGGTGAGCACGGAAAGGCAAATGAAGAAGATGCAGCGCCTGGAGAGCACCACGAAGGGGTTGATGTATTGTCTGTGACGGACGTACTGCACCTCGCCCTCTTCTTCTTCCTGAACGAGGTACCGGTACTCGGTCCTCTCGGGGACCTCAAATGCGTCCTCGTTCATCTCCGCGCTGGGATAAAAAAACAAACAAACAAAACAAATTTGCCTCAGATAAGAAGTGATTTACTCTGCCAAACAGCAAACAGGTGTTCCATTCACACCTGTTTGCTGAGCCACTTAACAAAAAGAGCATCTGATAAAATCTACACTTGCTGAAGTCTGCAATATTTTAAGCATATAAATGCCATTTTATTTGGCAAGCAGTCATCGTTCTCTGACTGGAAACTGGACTTGTTATCACTCTAACAACTGATCACTTCTTAATTCAACATTTTTAAATCACACAAGTTGCCTCCATTAGAAAATTGAGAATTTTAATGACTTTGGTGGTTAATGTGTTATTCAGATTCAGCAGCTTCCATGTCCCTACAAGCTAAAAACGCTGGTATTCTGTATTCTGTGCTATTTACGATCCAACACAAAATTAAGTTTTCCCGATTAATTATTGCTGTAATATTTCGGTTAAAGGGGAAATAAGTAGTTTATAGTGCCATCTAGAGGAGAGGCTGAAATTTACAACAAAGACCTGCTGCTCTGCTCCCCCCCTCCCTTCCCTGAGCGCTACGGTATCCGCAGCTGGTCAAATGTCGTCCTCGTCGTCTTTCTCCGTGTCAGCAGATGAGGTTCGTGAGGCGAGGGAGAGGGCGAGCTACCGCGGCCGTAGCAGACGAAGCGGAGAGAGAGGAGGCGGGACTTCCGCTACAAGTAAAGAGACGATTGCTTTGTTCTCTCGCGTTTGTCCTTACAGGCTCCGGTAGAAACATGGCGTCTCGCTGCTAACAGTGGCTATGCAACCGCGGTCCGCGGTCATGTTATTTAACATGACTTTTTGAAACACTACGAAAATGAAACAAAAACTATTATACAGCGACTAGACAATGCAGGAGCACATAATATGTATAAAAAAGTGGATTTTGGGTTATATAAACCCATAAATACTATTGTACCTTTAAGATCATGCAGTATAGAAAACATAAAGAGACTGTGGTGCTTATAGTTCTAGGTGGTTTGTGTGTGTGTCATATTATTATATTATTATTATTATATATATGATAGATATGAAATATTCACTATGTTACCTGTATTGTAATATGTATGCGAGTGCATTCATGAGAAAAACGTGTGTATATATTGTATACTTGTTATTATGTCATATATATTTCACATATGGACATTCAACACAAGTACATATATAGTGTTCTCATCTTTTTTGACACTGTCCTTGTCTAGACTAGATAAACCGGTCCCAATGAGGCAGAACCTCATTTCTGAGGCTGTGGTTAGGGTAAGGTTTTGTCTGATTATAGTGTGGTTAAGGTAAGTGATTTTATTTAGGCCCAATGCCCAATGAAAGTGAATGCAGAATAACAAGAATAGTTGTGCAAACCTGTGAATGTGTGCGTGTGTGTGTGTGAGGGGAACAATAAGTGGATATGACGCAGAAGAACTAACTACAGTGCAAGAATGACTGGTTTTAAAAGCGAAAAATAGAATCATAAATACTACTACTACTATACTATACTATAAATACACTCGTTTTACTGTTAAAAAGGTGAAAGCACTGTTGAAAACGACCTGACGACTGTTCTCGCTGTTGTTGTTGTTTACTACTTGTCTTCATGTTTCCTGCTCTCAGTCTCAGACTCTTTGCTGTGAGTTAAAATCGTTCTTTTACTCTCGTCTTCCACGCACTGACTTCTCCTCGTGTCTCTGTCTTCACTCAGACACATGAATGAACACATGAGGAAGATTTACTTTACTCACCATGTCACGGACACATCTCACCACTGCACACGCAAACAAAACGAACTCACAATCATAGTTGACGCACTTAATTTCCTCGGGGTGGAGCGCGAGCGCCGATGTCCTCAACACACTTCCTGTCACATTTAAAGAGACAGTGCACCGCGGTGTCAAACGTACGGAAGAGGATTAGGGACAAATGTGAAAATGCAATTATGACTTTTTTCATTCCTGACCATTTTACCTCAGAATTCTGGCTTTATTAATTATTAACAACAATAATAATACTAACTAACAACACTAATAATAATACATTTTTGGACTTTGAAAATCTACTATTAACATTGATATTTTGGTAAAATATAAAAAATATTTTAGCCTAATCATTTAGGGGGAAAATGCTGTGAAAAAGTTGTAGGCACATTGCCTTCAAAATACACCCTGCCGGCGCATCCTGGGTCAAACAGCGAGTGTTGTAACCAGTGATAGCATCTACGGATCACGCCCAAATTGAATCACTTGTTCCTGGTTCCATCGCAGACATTTCCAGAAAATTTCATCCAAATCCGTCCGTGACTTTTCGAGTTACGTTGCTAACTAACAGACAGAGACAAACAAACAAACAGACAGACATAATAATAACCTCGTTGGCGGAGGTAATTATTTAAGCTTTGTATCCAAAAAAATGAATATGTTGCCCTCATCCTCTTCCGTACAGACTCTCTCACGGAAGGGGCCAACATTTAAAACATCGTCCAAGTCGTGGGCCAAACAGGAAGGTCTTGAGTTTGACGTGTCCGCTCTAGACATCACCGTAATCAGGATGTTAGACTATATTGAATATCCACTAGGGGGCGACTCTGCTGGTTCCAAGATGTTTTGTCTTCACATCCAAATGTATCTAATTACATGTAGTTTGTTATGTTTACTTTGGCTTTAAATATAATACATATTTAAATAAAAATATTGAGACAAAATGGTGTTCAATTGTTCATGTTGAACAAAATGCGCTGGTATCACAATCTTATAAACAGCTCTTCTTTTCTATGCTACTTCGCCGTTGGTGTGCACAAGCACAATGATGCAGTACTTCATTAATCTCCACAGCTGCACAGTTATTGAACAAAGTACTGATTGGTCAAAGATCTAGTTTGTTCCCAGTCAGCCATTAGATTTCTTTAGCCGAAGCTCTATTCATTACAAACAACACAAATTATGCACAGCACACAAGGATCAGCTGTTTTCCAACAGCCTGAGGTAGTTTCATGTCTCATTTCACCGCAGCAAGGAAAAGCCTCACCTGGCTCATTACTCAATTATCTACTGCCAAGGCTGTTGTTTACCACAATCAATAAAAAGAATGAGCACAGAGACCTCGGATTCTGGCTCTATCACTACCAACATAAACCACATTAGTGAAAAATCTATACAGATTGATGCAGAGGACGGTTGTGTGGTTGTGGTTAAATGTTTTCACTAATTGTTTAATTGGAGTCTCTAAGAGTCCTGAAGCTTTTCACCCGTTTTGCCCATTTTTCTCCCATCAATCTCGATCCAACCACAAAGACGCACTTGTGTCTGGACACGTTTCAACCACAAAAGGAATAAACCCTGACTTTTGTGTGCATCGGTGAGTTCAACAAGTTGGCCCACAGTGGGGATCTTTAATTTCAGCTTGCTCTACCCATGAGTCAGCTCTTACAACAGGCCAGACAGAGAGCGCCTGAAGTAGCTCAGTGTCACTCGGGCAGATCATCAAACCAAAATGACAGAGATAGACGTGGGCAACCAAAAAGGACGATCCCACACAACATAACTACATTCTCAAATTACTTTTTTGTAAAAAACATTATATTCATATATTCATGTTTGCTTCATTACTTGAGTTTCACATAATGTTTGGTGCAAATTCTTCTCTGAGAGATGGTCAGTGTGCAACTGCACAACTTTCAGAGTTGTCCATCCTGCAATAAACAACATTCTGTCTTGTGATCTGGAATCTTTGCAGCCGGGGTCACACGATACACCAGAGTGTACCAAACTTCCAGACGGTTGACACTAAATAACCAACTAATCTTACCATGCCCAGATTAGTGCAGTATATGCTGCCTTCACCTGCATAATTATGGTAAATACGAGTTCCCGACGTGCAGAATGCCCATGAGTGCCCCAGGACATGAAGTGAAACTACTGGAGGTCCAGACTGGAGTAACTATCCAAAAGTATCAGTACAACTTTATCAATAAAGTGGCTTTAATTTGCGAGCATTAGGATCAATTTCAAAACAAAAGTCCTGAAGTAATGGAGTAAACACAATGGGGGTCGATGATCCAAGTTCACAAACTTCAATAGTGTGTGTGTGTGTCCACCATTAGCCTCACGCAGAGCGGTACACCGGCCACGCATGGACATCACCAGGTTGTCGATCGTGGCCTGGGGGATGTTGTCCCATTCCTCCTGCAGAGCCACTTGAAGTTGGCGGCCGTTCTGGGGAACTGGAACCCGGTTCTCTGTCGTTTCCAGTCTCTCTGAAACGAGTCCACAGGCGGCTGACAGTGGAATGATGCACATTCAGTTGTGTTGCTACAGCTGCAAACCTCAACCCAGCACTCAGCACTGCCAATGGCACGCTCCCTCATGATTTGTGACATCTGTGGCATATTGACAAGTGACAAAAGTCCACATTTTGGTGTGCCCTTTTATTGACCAGACCATAAGGAGTGTCTGTGTACTGGTCACGCATATTGACCACCACTCTGCCATGCTCCATGACACTCGTGAGTTGAAATACTCAATCTGAGATTGTAGTCAATAGGAGTGGCCAAGTGACACTGGACTACTGGGTTTGAGCAAAACAAATCATTCCATAAACAAATGCATCAAGAATCAAATGTCATGACATTCTTTTTTTGTTCACCATTTCAAGTTTGTGCGTTTATATTTTTGTTGAGTATATGTCATTTCTGCATTTCCTGTCTTTCTACTTTGTGGAACTTTCATATTTTTTTTTTTTTTTTTAAAAACCTATATGAAAATCCAAGCAATTTCCATACATATCACATTTAATCCTGGAAAAGTAAAAAATGAGCTTAAAATGAATGTCTGTATAGCTTATGTGTGGATGTATCTTTTGAGGGAATATTATTCCAATAGATCATCTTTTTCTTACCGGATGTCTCTCTGTGGGTCGTGTGGACTCTGTCATGCAGCCCTCTCTGCCTTTTATTACAGAAGATAAAGAAGAACATTAGAGTTTCTAAATTGGTTTGAGTGAGGAGGAGGAGACAGATTTACCCCTGAAAAGGAAACAATAAAAAGTCTCATTTCTCCGCAGCAGCAGACAGTGTCTGGCAGGTTTGGTGAACCACAAAAGAAATGGAAGAAGAAGAAGAAGAAGACAGAGAAAAGGACAGACATAAACATGTCTGGACTGACATGGACTCTCCTGAGCCACTCCTGTCTCTTTCTTGGATGTTAGTTCAGCATCACAGGATAAACTGTGGCAGACGTTAGACAGACAGACGCTGCTCTGCTCAGCTCCTTCTACCAAACCACATGGGACGTTGAATGTTTATAAAAAATGTCCTCTTCCATTAGGAGCATGTTGGTGTTTTATACAGATGAGATGACATAATATGAAGTTACACAAAAGAACAAAACTCAAGGCCCGGGAGAAACACAATAAATGAATAGAATAAAGAGAATAAAGAGAATAAATAGACAGCAGCACAAGGAGTCAGTCTATGTGAGAGTTCAACATTCTGACAGCCTCAGGGAAGAAGCTGGACCTCAGCCACAATGACTACAGCCCTGTGGCCCTCGATATCCCATCCAGTAATTTTGACCAGTATTGGACCGAGTCCCTCCCCTAGTAGAACATAGTCCAATGGGCATCTCCATTTATTTAAAGGTACACTGTGTAGTATTTATGGGTTTATATAACCCAAAATCCACTTTTTTATACATATTATGTGCTCCTGCATTGTCTAGTCGCTGTATAATAGTTTTTGTTTCATTTTCGTAGTGTTTCAAAAAGTCATGTAAAATAACATGGTCGCGGGCCGCGGTTGCGTAGCCACTGTTGGCAGCGAGACGCCATGTTTCTACCGGAGCCTGTAAGGACAAACGCGAGAGAACAAATCAAGCGTCTCTTTACTTGTAGCGGAAGTCCCGCCTCCTCTCTCTCCGCTTCGTCTGCTACGGCCGCGGTAGCTCCGCCCTCTCCCTCACCTCAAGAACCTCATCTGCTGACACGGAGAAAGACGACGAGGACGACATTTGACCAGCTGAGGATACCGTAGCGCTCAGGGAAGGGAGGGGGTGAGCAGAGGAGCAGGTCTTTGTTGTAAATTTCAGCCTCTCCTCTAGATGTCACTATAAACTACTTATTTCCCCTTTAACTGGATGTCTATGGGAAAATAAGTTAATTTCTCACTTGACTTCTGGCATCAGTCAACATTTTACTGAGGACTTTTTGGTCTCAATCACTGATTTTAGTGAGATTATGGTATGGCCCTGTGGTGGACTGGCAACCTGTCCAAGGTGAACCCCCAATTTTTGCCCTATGTCAGCTGAGATTTGGCACCAGCGCCCCAGCGACCCTCATGTGGAGGATCAAGCAGGAGAAGATGGATGGATGACGTCCAGTAGTTCCTTGCATTCTCCAAAAAGCTCCACCCCAATTCCACCCTCATCCATATCTGGTCACAAACCAAGATGGTGCTGGACACACTTGCAACACACAAACAGACTCATGATGTTACAGTTTCTTTTGGTACTTGGTAGATTAACTTGCATCAGTCTAAAGTGACAGGTTTGCAGACCTGGATCGTAAAACTTAACAAAATAACAGCTTCTTAGACAAAATAAAAAAAAACGGCACATTACAGAGACGTGATTGAATATTTATGAGCCGATGATAAACATTCTCTCCGGGGAAAATTGTCGTCAAGACAATATAGAAAGATTATCATCAGTCACTTATCTTTAGCTGCTTGTCTCGTGTAAGTGTGCCACAGTAGTAACGGTTAAAAGCAGAAGATCAATTCATCAATATGAAGCTGCAGATTGCGATGATGTCAAAAACAATGCCAACCTTGAGTCAGCTGATAAAAATCTTCCAGGACAAACAGCAGGATGCTGCACTTTCCTCTCGTTCCTGAGTCGCCTCCAATTTCTATTTTGCTGCTTCATTCCTTTTTTTCCCCCCCCGCATTTCGCCCTCTATCACTTTATCTCAGTCTGTGCTCCCAGAGGGGGTTGAGTGGACAGATTTTCTCATCTCCATCTTCACCCTCCTCTCTGGTGAGGACTGAAGTAGACAAAATTAAAAAAAAAAAAGTTTCTGATGCGCTGCTTTTGTGGACAGACATTAAAGGAAACTGTAGACCTCTGATGTTGTTTGCAGAGGCTTTAATTCCACTGTGTTGACAGAATAAATGTTGCCCCTGGCAAATCAATGGCTCTGGTTACTGAAGTTAATTCCCCCATCAGTCATTTTTCTCTGCTGGCATTTCAAAACATTCTTACAAAATGAGTTTGACGCCTGGGACCACGGCTATATGAGGCGAAACATTTGAGGAAATAAGCACATAATTATTCTAATTGTGAAGGGACTACACATCCCACAATCCATTGCAGTCTGATCCCTTAACAACTCCCACATTTTTCCTCAAAATCCTTCCTAAATATAAACTTGTCCATATCATGTCGTAATGTGAGTTCTTCGTGTATAGTGAGGAAAAGGGAAATGATGGTTGTCCTTTGGTAAATGTCACACTTAACTTGATGTTCATGGATGTGATGAAACAAAAGCTTGACTTTGCTTCTGTCACAGATTTCTTCTGTTAAAAGGGAGGTTTTTCTCTCCACTGACATCTAGTGTTTGCTCATTGTGTGAATTGTTGGGTTTCTCTGCTCTCCATGATGTTGATGTTGTGAGATAATGATTAGGCGTGATACACATACAATTGAATTGAATTAAAAACGCACGTAATATCATATGGACTCGTTGCTTCTACATGATTTTGTAACTTGTGGTGAATTGACCTTGGACGGCTACTTAAACACTTACCATGCACAACTTACCTAACTTAGCTTTCCTTAAAGGGGACATATTATGCAAAATCTACTTTTTAATAATTGTAATCCTTATATTTGAGACTCTGGAGGTCCTATGAGTTGGCAAAGTGAGAAAAAGATGACTCTGTCATGTTTCTGTGGTCCTCCTCAGTCTAAGTACAGGAGATAAAACACGCGATGTTGACTGCTGCACTCATTGCGACGTCACAATGAGACATTCCTGGAATTGTTGTCTCGCAGAGCTCCGCTTTGTCCCGGAAAAATGTCCGCAAAGTGTTCTATTCTTGGCTGCACAGTGCAGCACAGAGTTCTACACAAACTTCCAGCCTCAGAGGATATTACGTGTCCAGTGGATACATGTGATATATGACGGCGATGCTCCGGCTAGAGTCGGCAAATGGACGCTTTTCCAAATGCTAACTGCTGTTAGCTGCCGGAGCCTCAGTGACGCTGGCGTAGTTTCCTGTGTCTCATTTGCATTTAAAGAGACAGGCACTCAAAACTGAGCGTTCTGAACAGCTGCTGTTTTAGCAGAGTGATTGAACTGCTGTGTTGCTTCATCCTTAAGGTATTTTGACCAAAGCAGGTCACAGACATGTTTATTAGGACACCAGGGAACTAGGTAAACTTAGAGAAATAGGGTATAATATGTCTACTTTAACGCATCAGACTAAGGCTTTGTTTGGAAAGAGTGAGCAGGATGCCTAGAGTGCAGGTGGAAGAGGGTTTATATAAAGTCCAGTGTCAGTGTGTGACCGTGTATAATGGTTTGTTATATTTTGACTGAATAACTGTTTAAGTTTATATAATAAATACTATAATCTTGGAACAACAGAACCTAATAAAGCTGCTCTGGTTTACCCTGTGTGGTCCCTCCACTCTTTTAAGCTACAATTCTGCTTGTTGTTTTCATATTTGAAGACACTTTTATTTGCACTCAGTGACATGCAGGGGGCGCTTCATGAGACTCTGGGGGGCCCAGGCGTCGGCTGTAGACGGAGGCTCTAACACAGCTGAAGCACTACTTTAAATGAAATGTTACATTAAAATGAATATTTATGTCATCAAAGTTAGATGAGGATCACTCCTTCTTTGTCTTCTGTGTGCTTTTTTAATTTTTCAACACATTTCTAATGGTGAATGGTGGCCGCACAAGACGATGCTGTCACATATTTCTCGGCAGCCACAGCAGGTTTATATCCTCTGGGATGCAGGTGCAATCTTCCCGCTGTCACTTTATTCTGCTTCCATATGCTTCGTGCTTACACAGCCAACACGTGGGTTAATGTCTCCTGTCTACACACACGATGTGTAAAGGGATCCTCTTCTCAAACAGTTCCCCCCCCCCCCGCACATGCAGATTCCCAGCAACACCCAGGACCCTTAGGGACCCCCACTGACTGGCGTGGTCCTGATTTGAGACCACCTCTCTGTGAATAATAGATGCTCTTTATGCTAAGTGGAGTGATGAAATATTGAGAGGCTAAGAACTTGCCATGTCAGTCTATTTGTGAAGAGAGCAAGAACGGGGAACAGGCTGGAGGAGGAGGAGGAGGAGGAGGAGGAGGAGGAGGAGGAGGAGGAGGGGCAAGGAAATCAAAAAAATCTCCTCAGTTCAGCAGGGGGTTGGTGTTGTTTACGCTCCGCTCCAGGGCTGCCCGATCGGCGCGTCTGCCTCGCACAAGAAATGTCTCGTGAAAAAAAACTAACTTCCGTCTCTGTGTTGCCGAAAGTATGCCTCGGCGTCAAAGAATAGTACTGTAGATAATGAAAAGGAAAACAGTTGATGATGAAAACCAGCTTTTCAACATGTCCCCAGTGAGTCTGTAAAAAACCCACAACAAAAACTGAATTAATCATCGGATATTTTCAGCTCCATTATCACTTAATTAGTTGTTAATTTGCTAAATAGACCTTATTAAATCACAGGGAGCGCTCTATGAAATGAAGTTATATTGATTCTCTTTGTTTCCAGAAACATTTTGCTTCACTGTTTCTACAGTAGAGCTCTGATGAAGCCTCTGCAGGCCACACATGTATTAATGCACCTTTACAGAATTCAAACGGACTCCAATTTGCCTGCGAGCATCGATTTCTGACACATTTCTGGAGCTCTCACGCGTGGAGTCAAACGCCGCTGAGCCCCTGTGTTCGCTCGCCGTGATCGGGCACTTTTCTTTGATGCGTGGAGTAAAGAAAACATTTGATATGATAAATCCTCTCTTCTTCAGGCCACAGGGTCCCTTCATTGCAATATGCATGGAGCCCAGGGAAGACACAACAGTCTTTTTCTTGTGAGAACCAAGAAGCATTAATATTAAAACAACTTTGTTTTTTTAAATATTTACCGCAACAATGTGGTCGGAAGCCTGTGCTTCGGTTTCTGCTGCTGGGGAGGAGAAATGACGGGAGCGAGGGATCAATGAGGGGCCTGAGTGTAATTGGGTGATTTACTCTTCTCCCCAGGGAATCTGTCCATGAATCGATGAAATGGCAAATGGCGGTGAAACACTGCACGGCAGGGGGTCATCAATCATGGGACAAGAGTTTTAAGGACATCTAATAAACAGAGGAAGAGGATGTGAAGGAGGAAGGTTTGGGAGTCATGCCGCGCCGACTTTAAGATGGATCCCGCTGGGACAGTGTCATGGATCGTCTGTTTTTGATTTGTTCTTTTGTGCAGATCCACTAACTTGTGACTCTCTCTGAATAACAGAACTCAAAATGCTGTAGTACGTATACAAGGACTTGTATGTCATCACTTTGAACCGCCACTGACCTGCACTCCTCTTATTTGTTGCACCTTCCTTCCAGCATGTTTCTAACCGACAGTGTGAAAGTAAGTAAATAGAGGTCTACAGTGTCTACGGTGGCGCTTTAATTAAATCTTTTTTATTAGCATCAGTGTACGAGGCATGACACGGAGGGAATGTAGTCAGCTCATTATATCATGAGGTCTTGACATCCAGAAGACGACATCTTCGTTCTTTCTCATTTTCATACTCCTGCTCCTCCCCAGACCCTCTCCACATACTTCAGTTAGCGCGTTGTCAGTCTGATGGTGTGCGAGCAGCTGAGGGCGACTGAAGTTTACAGGGTAAAGAAGAGTGAAACGCTCTGCTTCTGCTGCTGCTGCTGCTGAGCACCTCCTCCGTAAAGATCATCACCTCTCTGCACCTCCAAGAAGTTAAAATAAGCAATAAGCCCTGTCCCTGTGAAGGTGAGAGGATTTCTGATTTATTTTACCCTCCTATCATAAGAGTGTCCGTCATCTCCATACTTTATTTTTATTTATTCCTTTTTTTTTTTTTTTTACAGTGTATCTCCGTGGCTCACTGCTCCAGCCTATAATGAGCCATCTGGGCCTCATGATGCACTGTACTTGGGCACCAAAGTCGCACATGTCCTAGCAGGGAAGTGACACCAGTCCACATCGCCTCAGACCAAATGAAATGCATGCTGGGTGAAGCTGGGTTAATGATGCTGCCACGGCAACTGGATTGAATGTTTCTCCGCCGCGGCTCAGGATCTTAGAATGAAAGCATAATACAGGTTATTTGACAGTGCTAGTTTTATTTCGCAGAGACAAAACTTGATTTCATCTGCTTTTAAGAGGCGTAGAATTATCACCACAAAACAGACACAAAACTATGGAGAGTCATCTCAGTCAATAAATAAATAAAATGATTATTTTCAAGGGGACTTTTATTTTATTATACATACGTCACATTTTTTTATTTCAGGAAACATTTATTTCCTATGGAGGATGAGACCTGAAATATCAATAAATAAATAAATACTGAAATGTAGAAATAAATGTAAAGCATTTATTTTTTTATTTCTGTATTAATTTATGCATTTATTTATTTATTTATTCCTGTTTTTATTTATTTATTGATATGTCAGGTCTCGTCCCCCATAATTTCCAGGCTCTTCTTCCATTTCCAATCCAATTTCCAATTTGTATGCAAATGAGGGGGCGTGGTTAACCATATATCCAGAATGAAGCAACAGCATCTAACCCTATCTGACGACAGGTTAGCTGCTGTTGCTTCCCCTGAAATACAAGTAAAACATATTTACTTATTAAATATTTATTTATTTTTGTTTTAGTCTAGTTTTTTTAGTTTAGTTTTTTCTATTTCTGTTTTTATTTATTTATTTCTGTTTTTATTTATTCATTTATTTTGACTGAGATGGCTCTCCGTACACAACTCCCTCTTTCCTCTCTTTCAATGTCATCAGTGTGCACATATAACAGAGAAAGGTTCTGCTCTCTCTGTGGTTTTAACTGTGTGAGCCTTTTATGACGTGTTTTCATTGCAGTGGTTTAATGTCTGAGTTTAGCTCAAACATGGTGGCAGTACATCTGCCCCTCTGACAGACACACATGGGCTATACTGTATTGGTTCTGTAGTTACTGCTACTGCAACGACTGCATCTGCATTATTACATCTCACGTTTGTTGTCAAACTGTAAAGCCAACAAATGAAGAAGACTATGACCTGGAGAACCTCCTCCGACATATAGTCTATTGTCCCCAGAGGTGATTCTAAATCTAAAAAAAGTGTCTCAGCTGTTTCCACTGTGGATCCTCTCAAATGTGGAGGATGAGGATTTATGAGTTTTCCTCTGGCAAACCCTGGACCAGATCGAATTCTGTAAAGCTGTGATGAAAATCTGTTGATTTCGCTGCAAACCATGTTCCCAAAGAGGGAAAAAATAGAAATATACATCAGTTTAAATTAAGATGTTGCACAAAATTATGTTTGTTTATTTCTTTCTTTTTAGGGGATGAAAAAGGTGTGATGACTCATTCCCTGTGACCTTTCGTTTTTATTTGACTTTCTATGTGTCGTCACTATATCCAAAGGTTTTGTCTTCAGATATAAAGTTTGCTGCGATGCTGTCGGCTCCATAAAAAAAGACATAAATCTGCCTACAGGTCAGGTGAGTCACTTTTTTTTTTCTGCATTAAAATATCAAATGTCTGGACTGATATTATACTTCTTCAAGAGTAATTTACTTACATCGGTGAATATCACCATAATTAATATCTTAATACTCCTATTCCTATACCGTCTATTCAATAAAATGCCAGGACTCTTTAGTATGAATACATTACATGGTCTTGTAAATATTTCACAATAAAAGCCTGGATGAAAAAAATTTAATGGAATAATGTAAGAGAAAAACTGGAGGGCTTATCAGGGGCCCGAGCTGATAGGGGGCCCCCGACACTCGGGGCCTGAGGGCTGTTTTTACTGAAATGTGCAGTGACCAGCGACATCCCCGTCCCCCTTAAAAAACAATGGGCGATTTGCAATGACATCTCAGTAGGAAACCCCCCTAAAGGGGCCCCACCTCACGTTAACCTGTGTGAAGTTATCGTTCTGCAAGTTGGAAAATGAAGAGGATTATTTACAGCGTAATGAATATATTTTTTTACTCAGTTTATATAGTTTTGTAAAAGCTATTTGCAGTATTTTATTGCTCTTTACATTTATATTTTTATATATTTTTTTAATTACAAGGTTTTTCCATGTTATTTCGGAAAAAAAATATATATTATGAACTCATACATTTTTCGTTGGTGTCAGATTATTTACAACATAATGGCGATGAACACTGGTTGGAAGGGCACCCTGGGAATTTTTGCTTAGGGCCCCTACAGACTCTAGAATCGCCTCTGGGCATAATGCAGGGTACAGCCTAGACAGGTCACCAATCCATCACGGGGCCACAAAGAGACAACCATCCACTCTCTCACACACATACAGTTAATTTAGAGTCCAAGTTGCCTAATCCCCAAATATTCATGTTTTTGGCCTGTGGGAGGAAAATGGAGAACCCAAACTCAAAAAACCTCGAACTACCCCTTTAATGTGAATTTTTCACACGTTCTCACTTCAGACATAAACAGTCACGTGAGGTCACGTCTTCAGGTCTCGTGCGACTGACTGAAGCTTGTTCATTCAGCTCGGTGCAGAGCGACGCGTGTGCTGCTCGTCTCCTCTGTGAATGTGGAGCTGCAGCTGATGAAGCTGCTGGTTGGACGAGTGTGATGGAATGGGAAGAGACAGGGAGGAGATTGGTTTGTCCAGTGCTGCCACTGTGATGAATGCAGAGGAAAACAAGAAAACAACACACACACACACACACACACACACACAGCCTGCAGCCCCTCGCATCTATATATAACCATAATAAAACACGATGAGACGATACATTTCAATCCGCATGAAACTGTAAACTCATCACAAGCTCATCTGCTCTGTGTTTGCAGGAACTTGGTGGTGGAAACCTTTAATGTGATGAGACCAAATTCACTTTTCTTCCCTCCTGATGTCATTTTCCAGAGACAATTTTGGTGGAAGTATAAACCGTGAAATCAGGGGCATTTTTTTTTTTTTCATCACAAAACCAAACACCACGAGAAACAGGAGACGGAAGCAGAGGAATACGACCATCAGCAACAACAGCACACGTCACTTGTTTTAATGTTGTTTCTAACTGCAAAACTTTTTCCTTTTTTTTAACTGTAATTTTTTTTCTATGGCAAAAACACTGTCGATGAATTCAACCCTTTTTTGGTCATTGTGTATGACACTATAGGCCAGGAGTGTCAAACTCAAATGACCTGAGGACCAATGAGCGTTTAATCTGGTCAAGAAGTGTGAAAAAACAAGTGTTCAGTAGCACGAGCTTGAAATGAAAACACAATATTGCATCATGATATCACAAATAAGATATTCATGATGATGTTTCCCACAATTTAAGAAGTAAAAGTGCTTGTTTTGATACGGATTGACATATACTTCACAATAAAAACACATTTATGATGCAAAATTAATCTATTTAAATCAAAAACAGAGACATTAATTTAAAATAACATAATTAATAATGTGGACAACTGTAATTAAGACACAAAACAAGCTTATTTATATGCATAACTGAATGTTGTATGTAATATATATAATGTATAATTATCTACACAGCTATTTTACATGCCCATGCACACACACAGGTCCCGGCACTAAATATAACATGAACAGTATAAAAGAAGAATGAAATCCATCTTTCTAAAAATGATAATTATCATTTTAGATTCCAGGGGTATAACTCAAACTCTAACAAAATGCAGGCACATGAGGGTACAGTGAGTTCCACACACAAATATACATTAATGCAGGGTGAAGGTGATATAATCACTGGGCAAGAGGAAGAACTTTATGTAGACATATTATACCCTATTTCTCCAAGTTAACCTAGTTCCCTGGTGTCCTAATGAACATGTCTGTGACATTTTTTGGTCAAATACCCTAAGGATGAAGCACCACAGCAGTTGAATCACTCTGCCAAAACAGCCCTGTTCAGAACGCTCGCTTTTCAGTGCCTGTCTCTTTAAATGCAAATGAGACAGGGGAAACTGCGTCAGCGTCACTGAGGCTCCAGCAGCTAACAGCAGTTAGCATTTGGAAAAGTCATAATTTGCAGACTCTAGCCGGCACATTGCCGTCATTTATAAAAAATGCATCCCCTGGACACGTAAATCCTCTGAGGCTGGAAGTTTGTGTAGAACTCTGTGCTGCACTGTGCAGCCAAGAATAGAACTCTTTGCTCCTATTGTCCTCACCTGCACTCTCACGTTTTTTCTGGACAAAGTGGAGCTCCGCGAAACAACAATTCCAGGAATGTATCATTGTGACGTAGCAATGAGCGTGTTTTATCTCCTGTACTTGAGGACCACAAAAACATGACAGAGTCATCTTTTTTCACACTTTGCCGACTGACAGGGCCTCCAGAGTCCCAAATATAAGGATTTGCATAATATGTCCCCTTTAAATCTTCCAGATTATGGTACAAAAAAGAAGGAACATATTGGCCGAAACCATGATCCTATTCACATTTTGGTCGTTCCCTCACTGCTCAGGATCAAGGAGAGTAAACAACATGACTCTGTCTCTGTCCGTCCTCCTGCAGCATCGTCAGTGTCACCTTCAGCTCATTAACCGTCACCCGTTTGCCATTTAGCCTCCCTGGCCTCAGACTGCTCAAGGTGCACAGTGTGCCAGTGCTGTCATTACTGCCTCGATGCTGCTGCGCAAGATTGAATTTAACACTAATTAGACAAAAAAAAAAAAAAAAAAAAATCCTGCACTGCTCTGCAAGCACAAGGAGCCGAAGAAGCAAAAATAATATGAGGAGTCAGGAACCTAATGAAAAAGTGGAAGTGACGGTGTCACACATCAGCACCTCGTCTGCAACACCTCCCCTAAAAAACTGCTGGAGGAACCGTATTTTTGCTGACAACATTAAAAAGCCAGTTCATAGAAGCGGTGAGAGACACACTCCTGTTGTTTATCTCAGCCTCATTTTTCTTTCCGTTCACATCCACGCTGCTTCATTTTCATATGAAAACAGCATTTCAGATCAAAAGAAAAAGAAAAGAAAGATCTACACCCATATGAGCGTTTTGGCTCCATATCTGTCGATCCATCTGGAAAGTTGTTATCAAATACCACAAGAGGGCTCAGGACAGAGAAAATATGAGTATTTAACCACCTGAAGAGTAGTAATCAAGTGCTTACATAAAGATCCAGGTGAGTACAGGTTTAAGTGACAGAACTGAAATTTTCTAATGTATAATTACAGTCAGCATTAACTGCACAATCTTACAATCGTCTTTGCTTCAGTGCATCTTCGAGGACCTAATAAGCTGAGTGAGAGTGTGGCGTTCACTATAAACATTCAGTTTACTGGAGTGATTTATGCATCGTTATTTACAGCCTATTGTTTTTATAGTATCATAATGTTTTCCTTCACGCTACATGGCTTCAGTATCCCCATCTCTCTCTCCCTCTCGCACATAAACACACTGCTTCGTGCAGATATTCTTCTGAGGACATTACAGCGACTTCCCCAAACCTTAACCATCAATGTCTAACCCCAATCTTAACGTAATCACAATAAACCTAACCAGTTCCTCAGAAGTGAGGTTCTGCCTAATTAGCAGAACCTGCTAATTAATGTTTCCACTGAGTGGGAATGGTTCAGTTTGGTACAGAATGGTGTGTACCAAAATAAGTCTGATAGGGTTCTCATTCATCCAGGTCATGGTCATCTTTGAACTGAACAAGCCTCTTGGATAAGAAGTGAAACGTCTTCAACTTATCTCAAGTTTAGTCCACACTCTTAGAAATTAGGGTTCCAAAAGGGTCCTTCTACAAGGGCTGAGGTTCTACCAGGAACCATTTGCTTCTGAAAATCCCTTTCCCGAAGAAAGGGTTTTTCAAGGGTTCTTGGTAACACTTATGGTTCCAGTAAGAACCATTTTGATCCAGAGAACCCTTTAAAACCCCTTTCCTGAATAAAGGGTTTGAAAAGGGTTCTTGGTGGAACCCTCCAAAAGGGTTCCAGGTGAAACCTTTGTAAAAAGGTTCTACCTGGAGCCAAAAAGGGTTCTCCTATTACTTATTTCTAAGAGTCGCCTACAGCTAACGACTGTAAAAGTACCTAAATAACCAGCGTCAACCGTTCCATTCTTTGGAACCTTTAGCTTGATGTACCAGAGTAAAATGGTACGGTCAGGGAGGAGCTGAACTGGCTCCGCCCACAACAGTCAGCTGATTGGGCGAGAAAAACGTCACTCCCTTGGGATTGGTGTAAATATCATACAAATTTTGACGTCTTGTTGAGTGAAATCACCAAAAACCAAGCAGGAAATAAAGAGCTGCTGGATTTGTTGTCATCATAAGTTGTCACTATGTGACACCATCACCCACAGCCCACAACCTATCGAATAATAGTACCGTTCTCAGTCAATACATAAGCCTGACCCAGGTTTAGGTCTCCACGAATCCCGACAAAGTCAATGTCAATCAGAAACAGAATCATCTTTATCGTCATTGAACTAAGTACAGTGGCATTTCTTGTGGCTTTCTCTTTTTTTAACGCCAGAAAAGCTGCTGAAGAGGTTACAAATGCAAGTACACACACACACACGTGTGTTTATATCAGTGTGAGGACACATCACAGATACGATGCATTACCGAGCCCCTCATGCTAACTTTGACCGTCACAACTAAGCACCACAATACCAGCTGTAACTGTAAAAACCCTGAAAAATCCCTTTAATGTCTAAAATGTCCCCACAAGGTCGAAATGTCCTCACAAAGATAGACATTGCTTGGGCCTCACAAAGCTATAAAACACACACACACACACACAAAGTGTGCGTGATGAACTGTACAATTAAAGGTTAATAGATTTTTACAGCTGTGCTGTGTTTTATTTTTTTTTATATCTCATCCTAATTAGAGTTCATTCAGTGAGCTCTGCTGCTTCAGTGACTCTCTCAACAATTAGCCTCTCACTCCCTTCACAAAGTGGCTCTTTTCTCCACAACTAGGAAAGTAGGGCGGCCGGAGTCGTGTTGCGGTTTCGCCCTCTGGCAGGACGATCGCATCCCTCCGTCCTGTCAGGACCTGAGTTTCCCCCCCGAGTTTCTTGACAGTGAGTCAAATGTATTAATACACAGGCGGTGACTGAGTGATCACAGGCTTGACGCAGACATGAAGAGAGAGGATTCAGACACACATTCTGCTTTGTGACTGCACTCATGCTCCAAAAACTGTTGCGGAAGAGGACTGTTGATCATTTTTTCCTTATTTTCAAGCAGGCCATACTAAAGTTGAAGGAAGCACTGCATTTCTGGTTAGTGATTAATAATTCAATAACACTTCACTCGTCGTAATGTAAATCAAGTGATGCTAAAGAAAACAAGAAATCTCTCCCCCCCTCCAGATCAGTGGCGGTTGCTAGTCTTTGAAACAGGGGAAGCTCATTTCGGGGCCGCGGTTATTTATACATGAATTCTGCAAACGAGCGACTGGAAGAAAGGAAACGAGATAATTATGCAAAACTGAAATGCTCTAATAATGTTTCTCTTCACAGTGAACACGTACAAATGAAAACAGTCGAGCAAATAACACACAATGTTTGTCTACAGACACAAAATCCACACCGGACTGAAGCCGCAAAAAGGCTCTGCTGTCGTGTACGATTCTGCAACGCTGTCAATCAAAAACTGGTTCCGCCTTCTTAAACAGTTCCTCCAATCATCATGCAGGAGCCCAGCACCCACCGCTCCATTCACTCCCAGAGAAGCTGAGCTTCCCTGGAAGTGATGTTTTTGCCTATTCTGTGTGGTTTTATGTTATGTTGCCGATCATGGCCAGGTCTCAATGGGATTTACCTGGTTAAATAAAGGTTAATCCAATAAATAAAAGCTAAATATAAAACCATAAACATAGAAGAAATACTCAACCAGGTCTCCCTTGAAATGCATCTATGGTTTGCACTAACAACAAAAGAGAACAGGAAGAAGTAAAAACAACCACTGGTGTTCAACAAACTTCTGTCCAAAGTTTTTCTTTTCTCTCTTGTCTTCATTTCCCCCTGATCCTTTAGAGTCGGCTTGTTTGGCTTATGGCGAACAAAAGCATCACTAAGTTTCGGTGGATGACATGGTTTCTCCCTCGAATAAATGATTGGCTGCCCTCCTCCTCCTCCTCCTCCTCCTCCTCCTCCTCCTCCTCCTCCTCCTCACAGAAGGAGCTCAGCGTTTCAACTTCTCTTCTTCACTTCAGTGAAAGTAGCGGCAAATTGGAAAAATATAAAAACAGTTGTACTTTGCACTTGAAGAGCAGAGCCTTGAGGAGGTGCACTCGTCTGGTTCTCTCTCAAAACTAGCTTTGGATTTGCACAACAAAAAGGTTATTATTGACCAGCAAAATCAGAGACGGTGTCACCTATCAGTGTTGTACACTGATTGTAAATCACCGACCAGCACTTGTTTCAAATCACCACAGGCCTCAAAGCTGTCTTTGATTTCTGTCTCAGTTGACACTCGTCCGTCCATGTCCTTATGCCTCCTCTCACTGGACAATGACGACATCATTTCCCATCGTCCCAAATGCTAAAACGCTAACTACAAACATCAATAAGCACAGTTTATCAGCAGCCACAGCCGTTTATTGAATTTTCAATGTCGGACTGCACCCATCCCCCCCCCGCAGAGGTTTGAGGTTTGACTGCAGACAATGATACGTCAAGTTCAGCTCGTGCTCGTCACCTTAGATTTAAGTTCACATTTGTTTGCACTGCAATTCAGATGGTTTCATGACAGCAGGCGTGACATCGTGTTAAAGTTCTTACAGAAGCCCACAATGGTCAAACTTTTCTGGAGTTCTAAGGATAACTAAAGGCTCTCACAGGTTCTTCCTACATGCTTGGAATTGAAAGGCGATTTGAGAGATATTCAGTGGCGACACGCTACAATTAGATGTCGCTTAATCCCGCACACTGTACCTTTAAGTGCACTGACATCACCAAATCTCTGCAGGCAGCGTGTTTGTGCATGAATCTGTGAATGTAAAGCAAGACCAGAAAAACAAGATTAGATTAGATTAGATCAGACACTCGGGAAAATACAATAGAATCAATTATACAAAAAAAAAAAAATACAATAAATGCTTCAAATAATACATATAGTGATCAACCAATAGAGAGATTTATATTTACATTCTGTATTTACTATATATATATAAGCACAAACCACGATCAATATCATTACCCTTATGTTACTGTATATCAAAAACATGATCATATATGCACTGTAGTAGAATATTGTGGTTTGCAGAAATGTACAATAGCAACATGCATTTCTAGAGAGTTGGGTTATTTTAAATGGTGTAAATGACGAATGGATGGACTTACATTTATATTGACATATAAGACAAAACCTGCGTCAGCCTCCACATCCATCACACGCTGCTTTACACGCCACACACACACACACACACACACATGCTGACCAGCACTGAGCAGTGAGAAATCTTCCTATTAAAAATATGATGAGGCGGCACTTTAACTCCTAAGTCCTGCACCAGTGAGTGAATTTTTTATTTATTTTTTTTATTTTATATTCTGCAACCACGGTTACCACATCAGTGACTGCATCAAACTCTATGATCTGCTGCGGCATTAATATGAAAAGAGATACTGGGGAAAGAGCTGGCAGAATAGGACGCGTCACACGACACACACACACACACACACACACACACACACACCTGTAGCTGTCGGCACGTTAACTCACACCTGTCCTATCTGCAGAAATCTATCACTTGGGTGGACTGTTGGCGTCATAAAGCATCACATTAAAAAGGATGCGAGGCTCGCCGTCTCTCCCGAGTGAAATCCATCCTCAAAGAAAAAGTCTTAATTGGAAATTTATTGTCCTACACATTTTTTTTTACGAGACCATTTTGATATAACATATAGTCAGCAGTTTTATCCCGGCAGCAGCCATTTTCATCTATTTACATGCTGTAACTGCTTTGTTATACCAGGGAAACTATTTCCATAGTGGGATTCAGGTCATGTAAGGTCACAGTCATTGTTTTAACCCTTCAGTCAGTTTGGAATTTTTTAGCTTATTTTAACCATTAAAGGGCCAAAACATGTCCTGTGAGGGAGTGCTTTTGACCGCTTTTCTTTCAATATCTGGCAATTAATTACAATTTACTACGTGTTAAAATAGTGTATTAATGATTTAGAATGAAGAAAAATGTTTTTATTGCAAAAAAAACCACCAGAATTTGGGTGTTAAATTTCAAATTTGAACAGTATAATACATATTTAAAGGTGCATTATGTAATAAATCTAATGCAACTGGCCATAAAATCCTCCTAATATGTCACAGAGACTCAGGAATGATATTCATATAACAAACTGAACTAACAACAGTACAGCCAAAATATCCGCATTAAAAAAAATCTTTTGCAGACTGCAAATCCTGTTTATGTTTTGAAATCATGTTTTGGCATGTGGCGCCACCTACCGCCATCTACCAATCATTGCAGTCAGTCGAGTCTCTGCTGCCGAGCAACCAGGGGTTGCCAGTTAGGTCTGAGCTACAATGGCGGAGAAAACGAAACAAATTTGTGAGTCTAGTAACCGTTTTTGGCCACATTCTTACATAATGGCGCTATTAAAGTAACATTTGTTTTTGTCTCAATGTTCAAAAACAGGCGTTTTTCCAACTCTCTCCTCTCTGGTGACAAAGAAGCTGATTCGCCGGCTTCCTGCAACAGCATGAGTGAAATTACCGTAATAACCACAAGTCGGCTTTGACGTGCAACTTCTCAGCTTTCAGGTCCTCATTAACCCTTAGGACACAGAGCATTTTGGCTGCTACAGAGGCTATAAGAATGGGCAATATTTTAGAGTGTCTTATATCCTTTTCAGCACAACTTAGGCCATCTGATGAACCATTTCTTTCATTTTCACCAACTTTATAAGCACACCTGAGCAAAAAGTACTCAAAATGTTTAAAATCTGACTGAGATTGTGAAATTTGGAAAATATGTTCACAGTTCACAAAATGTACCAACACACACATGAGGAAGAAATTTTTTTTTTTTTTTTTAAAAAAGCCTGAATATGTGACTTTTAAATTCTCTTCCTGATGTTTCTCCCATTTTTCCGCTGGGTATTTGTGTAGTTCTTCCTCACTCGATGTGAAGGTCTAAGGTGTCTCTTGCTGTGTAGACCACAAAGCCCTTTGGGGCAAATTGAGTTTGTGATCTTGGGCTATAAAACATTCAGTGGACTTTACTCGACTTGGTTGATTGAATTCGACGTCAGCTCTCGTCGTGACCGCGCTGCGTCACTCACCACGAACTATGTTCTCTGTTGTTGTGTTCCCTTGCAGGAAGGGACACACGGCATGTTGAATGCAATGAAATCGAGACACCAAAGAAGAGTTAGTAAAGTTAGTAAAGTGCATGTGCAGTGTGTGTGTGTGTGTGTGTGTGTGTGTATGACACCAGCGATGCTGATCTGTTGCATCACACACACACACACACACACAGCTCTGTTGGGTACACATCAGTGAGTCTGCTGTGGAGCTGCTGTGGAGTTTCTGCTAAATTTTACATAGGTTTTGCCTTTGAACATCATAAAAATATATTTTTATATGCGCCACACATCTGTCTGCCCTGCTAATATTTCACAAATTAAATGTTTTGTTGAGTGAAACCAGATTCCGGGAACTTAAAGGTTTTTGAGCGTTTTATGTGAAACGGCAACGAGACGTGTTGTGTTTGTGACGTATGATGCAGATATGGGCGCTGAAATGTCCGCTGTGTCTCGCGCAGACAGAGTGTGAGCGCTCGTCAATTGACGCGTGTGCCGAAAAAATGGACCGTTCCGCAATGCAGATGTGCCACATGTCGGCCTGACCGAAATCAAGACCTCCAGAGCTCAGAGCTGACAAATGAACAGAGGATTTTTACATTCATGTTTGTGTAATGTTATTTTATTCATGTAGCAAGATTTTGCAGATATTTTACTATGTCAAATTATTATGGCCTCAATTTGAGTCACAAGTTCCTGATAATGTGATTTCAGTGCCACAACAATGAATGTATGTGACAATGTAATGATGTTGGAGTCAGGACAGATTCAATCTGTGCTGAAGTGCGTCCAAATATCATTTCTGTTTGGTTATGTTGGTTTCATCTGTTTCTTGAAGACCAAATTTTGGACCAAATTTTTTTTTTCAAAATTTTGGACCAAATTTTTTTTTCCAAAATTTTTAGCCAAATTTTGGAGGACATAGTATAGTATGACGTTTTATGTCAAATTTTGGACCAAAACATTTTGGTCAAATTTTTTTATTATTATTATTTGGTCGACATAGTATTGTATGATGTTTTTGTAAAAATTTGGACCAAAAATTTTGGTCAATTTTTTTTTTTTTTTTTGGTCGACATAGTATAGTATGACGTTTTTTGTCAAATTTTGGACCAAAACATTTTGGTCAAATTTTTTTATTATTATTATTTGGTCGACAGTATTGTATGATGTTTTTGTAAAAATTTGGACCAAAAATTTTGGTCAATTTTTTTTTTTATTTTTGGTCGACATAGTATAGTATGACGTTTTTTGTCAAATTTTGGACCAAAAATTTTTGGTCACATTTTTTTTTAAATTTTGGTCGACATAGTATAGTATGATGTTTTTGTAAAATTTTGGACCAAAAAAAAAAAAATCTAAAAAAATCTAAAAAGTTTTCCAGCCCTTTTTCTCTGGGGCTCCACCTGCAGACATGTAATGATACTGCAACCAGTAGTTCTTTATAGATGTCATTCAGCCGACTCATTCACTTTGTCAGCAACCCAGTCCTCAGTATGCAGCAAGTACAAGAATGTGTGTGTGTGTGTGTGTGTGTTAGAGAGACTCCTGTTACTCAGGTCAGAAGTTGCTGGAATTTGTCAGCGAGTGGCTGCACCCACGTTTGCCACTTCAGCTCTGCTCCGTCAGCATGACAAATGTTTTGGCCGCTTTCAAGAGCAGAGCAGTTCTCCTGCGGGACATGAGTCATTAAGGAAACTAATTGGCCTGATTAGTTCCCAGATTGCCAGTGAAGTGTGTCTCAGTCATGTTGAATGTGAGGCGACAGCAGGAGCATTTTAATTGTGCCGCCCCTCCTCACCATGCATGTCTTTTGTGGTCAGTCCTCGCTTCCTTCCTACCTAGATGCTGCTGTCCACTCTGTCCTCCTCATCAACATGACTCCACAATACTAAGTGCCCTGTGTTCCATTAATTAACATGGTAACACGTTGGGAGCTGGAGAAGATGTAGGAGGTGGATCTTAGAACACCATTAGACCACATAACCACAAAGCATCCCCTGTGTGATGGGATTCTGGGCCCATCATTGACACAATTATGCTGTAATGAAGACGTCTTAAAACTGGCCTCTGATCGAAATTTAAGAGGCTTCAGTTCATTCTTTATATCGACCATGGACGTTTACGTTCTGTCCATGTTTCAAAGCAAAAGCACTTTACCATTTCTTGCGACTTAAATCCATTCATTCTACATAGCAAGGCTTTTATTGTGAAGTACAGTATTTGCAGGACTATTACTGGACAGCATTACAGTGAGGAGTCCTGGCATTTAGTCAAATAGACAGATATGTTAATATTATATTATTTAAGGCATTGGTTCTCAAACTGTGGTACGCGAGCTTCCTCTGGTGGAAATCAGAAATACTATTACGAAATACGAATTTTGATTGAGGCTGTCTACAAATGAAACGAATAAAACAAAAAAATAATTTTATTGGGGATAAATCTGCCTCCTGTAAAAGTCTATGGTTGAGTTTTCTCTATTATAGTCTATTTACGGCACTGTATTTTAACAATAATGGTGTTTATTCAAGAGCTCAATATCGTCTCAGGTGGTATCTGGTATAAAAAGTGTGAGAACCACTGATTTAAGATAATATTCAAAAGCAAAACATTAGTGCTGTCAGTTAAACGCTTTATTTTAACCCATTTTAACGGTGCTCTTTTAGAAATCAAGAGCATTAAAATGAGAAAAAATAATAGGACAAAAAGAAATCAGGGGACATTTAGAATAGATAAAAATGTGTGATTCATTGCAATTAATCGCGAGTTAACTATGACATTAATGCGATTAATCCCCATTAAATATTTGAATCCTTTGACAGCATGACAGAACATATATGAAATGACAGCAGCAGACGCATCATAACATCACATCTATGCACAACTCTCATTTCGTTGATCTGTAACAGCGGTGGCAGCCGTTTGACAATAAAAACAATTCATAAACATCCTCACTTTACTTTCAGCGAGCAAAACTTTTACAGGTCAGAGGTCATTGCCGTGGCGTCATCATTATCATCGTGCTTTTTCAGCCCACGCCAACCTGTTCCTGTATTTGAATGTGAATACGCCCACTGTTCCTCAGCCATCTTGGTCTCTGTGTGGGATTGTCCTCAGAGATGCAGCCAAACCAGAGGAGCTGCTGCTCTGACTCATATTTGATTTTATTTTTTTTCACGTTTGAATGAATAAATATCAGCTTATGCTCCGTGCACACATTTATTCAACAGGATTTCTTTGGAAAAACTGTCGCGCCTGTCGGTATAGAGAGTCTTACAGCTCCTTTGTGTTTCCTTTATTGGTCACAATAAAGGAAGTTTTGATAATCTGCCAAGACACGTCCACTGATATTTATGATAGAATAAATCTTATATACTTAAGTACAGTACATTTCATTCACTTTAAGACTTTTACTTTAGTAATGTTATTAAAAAAAAAAGGGTCTTTCTAGGCAACGTACTTACTGAAAAATGAGTTCTCTGCTGCTTTGATGTCTGATGTTTTGCGGTGTTTTGCCTGCTCTGGACATTTTGACCGTCAGGTTGTCTTCACTCAGGTTTGGACGTCTCTCCCTCATCTGTGCCTCAGTGCTCCACGAGTCTTGCCCTTGTTGACTCTGCACGTGGGGCGCTTCGCCCTGTGTTTACTGGGATTGAGATCACCTGAAATGTCAAGAGGAAATGGAATTTTCAGGTTTTTTGAAGTGCGGTTGTATGATTTACTGACAAATATTTAGGGAAAATTGTACTGTGCAAGCTCAGCTCCTTTGTGCGGAGAGGTAAAGTCTTGTCAGCAGAGTTGGAGTGAGAGGTTTAAAGAGCGACTTAAAACTTCAACTTTATGTCAAGGCGAGTGCTGGAGGAGGCAGCTTAAAGGTCCCATATTGTGCAAAATCAACTTTTTAATCATTTAAATCCTTATATTTGGGACTCTGGAGGTCCTACCAGTCGCCAAAGTGTGAAAAAAAGATGTCTCACTCATGTTTTTGTGGTCCTCCTCAGTCTAAGTACAGGAGATAAAACACGCAATGTTGACTTCCGTTCTCACTGGGACGTCACAAGATGCTAAATTCCTGGAATTGTTGTCTCGCGGAGCTCCGCTTTGTCCGTAAAAGACGCGAGAGTGCAGGCGAGGGCAACGGCGTCTGAAAACTGGAAGTCCACAAAAAGTTCTGTTCTTGGCTCCACAGTGCAGCACAGAGTTCTACACAAACTTCCAGCCTCAGAGGATCCTAGAGCCTGCAAATGATGAATTTTCCAAATGCTACCTTTAACCGTTTATTAACGAATGAGTTAACAGATGAGATGAATTATTGCCAGAAACCGGAGGTGGAGACGGAGATCTGATCCAGACGG
Source organism: Microchirus variegatus (assembly GCF_963457635.1). Lineage (NCBI taxonomy): Eukaryota > Metazoa > Chordata > Actinopteri > Pleuronectiformes > Soleidae > Microchirus > Microchirus variegatus. The sequence continues at coordinate 21,191,857 of NC_139815.1, read as the reverse complement.
GCGGAGAAGGTAAGCTTCAGTGGCAGCATTGTACGCGGGAGGGAGTTAACTAAACACGAGAGAACTGATTTGGAATCTCACATGGGTGATAGATAGTCGAGGAAAATATAGTGGAGAAAAAGTACACCATTTTTTTTAGGAACTGTAGTGGAGTAAAATGGTAAATGGTTTTGTATTTATATAGCACTTTTCCAGTCTTGATGACCACGCAAAGCTGCTGTACACATTGCATTGCTAATGATATCCTAGCTTTAGCAACACAATGCTGCAACAACCAGACTACAGATTACATAACTATGAACTGACGTTTGTTTAGATCATGTGTATCTATGTTAACCTCATCATGTCAGACGAGAGAGAGAGAGAGAGAACCGTGACCACAAAAGGTCTGTAACGAGTGACTTGAGAACCAGGAAATAAGTAGGAGCTTGATGAAGGGTTTGGGAGCAGGTGTGAGCTCCTATAGAGTGTATTTCTGATTCATTTAATGTTATATTCATTGAAAAAAAAAGTGATTTTCCTTCAAAAATAAGGACATTTCTAAGTGACCCCAAACATTTGAACGGTAGTGTGATCTCAAGATAACCCTGGCTTAAGCCCGTGTAGCCATTCTTTTTAAATAGATGCTTTTGTTTGTCTCCTTTGGAGAGAACAAGTGTCCGTAACACAGCAGTGTGGCAGCATCAACAAAACACTGTGAGAATATTGTCACAGTTGATCTACTTCAGTGTTTCCAAAAGCACACACAAAGTGAACCGCTCAAACCCGGTTAGCGGACTACGACGTGAACTGCACTTTGTTTCAACGCACGCCGTCGTTCGCTGTGTCACGAACGCAACTTTGTTGTACATTGACAGGAGATTTTAGTCGCGTGTGTTTGTGCGTGGGGCTGTGTTAATGTTGAAATGTCACATTCGGCATCCGTTTCAGCTGCATTAATTCGATTTGTCGTGCGCGGCTGTATCCGTGCCGGGGCTGTTTACTGACCCTGCAGGGCCGGGGGGGTTTAATGACCCCGCGTTCCTTCATCAGCCAGCCCACTTAAAGCTCAATTTGTTCTCATTATAATCAGCAGAAAAACACTGTCAAAGCTAATTCTGCGTGGAGCGCATGTATGCCATGGGCTCTGCGCTGACCGGGCGAGGAGTTCTATGATTAAAAATGCCTCTTGAAATGTGGCAAAGCATCTAAAATATGCCACTGGATCCAGCACGGAGTCGCCCCCCCGAGGTCTGCCAGATGAGAAGCCAGTATTTCCTCGGGCTGGCTCGCTCTCGCTCACAGAGACATCTGCTTCATCGCCGGGTTCCTATCTCGACCTTTAATCTGTATTCCTGCACAGTGTCGTGCTGTAGATTTATAGATGTTTGGAAGCGAAAAGAGCAGAAATCTTACACCACAAGTGAGAGTTTGTCCTGACCATGCATGCTCTGTGATTGTTGTGTAATGATTGGTTCTTCACAAAGCGGTAGGTGACAGCAGACGGCTGGTACTTTGTTGTGCTTTTAAGAATAAAAGGTGAAATAATCAGTTTAAAGTGCCATCTAGAGGAGAGGCTAACATTTACAACAAAGAACTGCTCCTCTGCTCACCCCCCTCCCTTCCCTGAGCGCTACGGTATCCTCAGCCGGTCACGGACCGCACGACCGCACCACAGTGAAAGACGACGAGGACGACATTTGACCGGCTGAGGATACCGTAGCGCTCAGGGAAGGGAGGGGGTGAGCAGAGGAGCAGTTCGTTGTTGTAAATTTCAGCATCTCCTCTAGATGTCACTATAAACTACTTACAGTACATCACCTTTAAGTGTCAGACATGAAATATCAAAGACAGGTTTCCTTTTAACTCTCCAGTCTGTTGAACATCAATTGGGAGGAGGAGGGAAGCTGGGAATCTATATTTTAGGCTCCATGTGGCACGTGGCGAGAGAATCCTTCCTAGAAAAATCACAAGTTTCCGTCTAACAATGACTCCTGGGTCCATCAAACACCATAAAACTATGATGTAGTATGTTCTGTATTCCGCCTGGATGGAACTCAAGCCGACAGGCTTTTATCGCCACTGTGCCGCATACTCTCTCTCTGCCAGGAACGCCTCGCTCAGCCTGGGTTTCAGTGGCGGTGTCTGAAAATCTTTCCAGCCCCCCCAGCCTCCGACGGGCTTGTTCTCTTAAAGGGGATCATCACTCAAATTAAAAATTAATGCTGCTCTACAGTTGGATGTTCATGCACTGCATATTGATGCTAACAGTAGGAAGAAGTATCCCACTGCCTGTAGCCAGATCAGACCCAAACCTGGACCGGAGGTAAGAGGAAATGTGATTTAAAATCTCATCTCTGGTAACTGATGACGCCAGTTATCGTTAGATGTTGGTTTTCAGAGGAAATTCAACTCCCACACTTTGCATTAAGGTCCAGTCCCATGCCAACAGTCTTAAGCTGCAAACAAATGCCAAAAATGTAGCCCATAAAATCATGATGCTATCATATTGATTCTGTTATTTCAATGCACTCATCCACATTAGGAGAGAGAGAGAGAGAGAGAGACAAATGCACACAAGTGATGTCTGAAATGTGCTTCGATGAGACAAGTTTGAAAATGTGTCATTTGGCGAGTGTCAAATCGCCATGACAACATGATATTGTCCAGGCATTTTGTTGCTTTTTTTGATGCCAGAAATGACCACATGGTCACCATGAATGACATTTACTGACCATCACACCATTATCAGGACGAAGAAGTCTATTTAAAGGAATCAGAAAATGGACATCATGTTAGAACACAGAGCATTTAGGCTGCTTTCCCCCCCATTACTATGTTGAAAGGTATATAGAGGCTATCAGAATGTGCAATATAGAGCGTCTTGTATCCCTTTTTTTCCGTCACAACCTATAGGCAATCAATTTCCATTTTCACCAACTATATAAACACACCTGAGAGAAAAGTACGAAGATTGAATTCTTTTGAAATCTGGAAAGATGCCACATTTCAAAGTCCGCTTTGCTCGTTTTTATGAACAAAAATAGAAGAGTAACTGTCAATTTTGTCACTTTTGCTCAATCATCACACTTAAGAAAAAAAGAAAGGGGAAAAAAAAGTAAATCAAAATGAATCATAACTTTGACTCAACAACACATTAGGAGACGAAAAACAATATATTTATATATATATAGATATAGATATATCTATATCTATATAGATATATATATATATAGTTTAAAGCCTAAAGATGTGAGATATAAACACACACCCTCAGGATGTCCATATAAGGAGTGGTCTATTATTCATACAGCAATTTACAAAGGGTGCACCTATGTCTGGATGAAAAGATCCAGCTGCTTGACTGAAAATATTTTGATTTTGTTATTATTTAGTAATATTCCCAGATGTCCTCATCTCCCACTCTTGTTTCACACAGTAAAGCACTGTTCACAGCCTCTGTTCCACATGGAGCTGCAGTCACTTCCTCCATCTACTGTCTGTACCAGCAATGACATTACAAGGCAAGAACACTGACCCAGGAGGAGTCTCCTGCAGGGTGAGGGATGAGAACACAGGCTATAGCAACTGCCCATAAACAATTATGTTGACTGGAATGTAAAAGCCAAAGCCAGAGGGAATAAAACCTGGCCATATTTAACTATTTTAAGCCTGAAACCCCTGCAGACTGTATCTTGTACTGTCAGCCTTACATCTATTTTCCCAAGCTAATGTAACATCATCTGAAGTCAGCAGTTTATTTTAAGTACATGCGCATTCTCAAGTAGGTGATTTTGTACCAACTTCTGCACCAAGGAAAAAAAAGAGTCTTCTTGAGATACATCAGTCCTGATCTCTTCTGTTTTCACTGCTCACATTAAAATGGTTGTGTGTAGCAGCACCTGGAGACCAGACTCTGTGACCTTTAACTTAGTTTTGTTTTTGGAGTTCCCAAATAGCAAACCATGGCAGTGTCCCAACATGAAATTTAACCCTTATTATCACTGGCACAGTTGTACTAGGAAAGCAACAGAGGGCTAACTGGAGCTGCACTATTTTAGGCAAAGTCAGCGAGTTCTGGCCTCTCCTCGTAACCAGGAGCTAATGTCAGACGATGAAAGTGGCCGTCAGTGTCCAGTATAACGTGGCAGGTGTTGGTGGAGGCAGTTTGTGCTCCTGAAGAGAAGCAGGTGATGCTGTCAGCTGCAGCACATCACATCACATGTTACTGAATGTATTAATGATACTACACATTTAACATACAGTGCTTAACAGCTTTATTAGACCACCAGCTTATGCCACAGCTGTCCTATATTACCAGCATTGGTAATGATCAAAATCATTTTTATGCTTCTGTAATAGTTAATACACCTGTATTTAGAAGCTCTTTAACTGGAATTACATTTGTCATAAAATATATATATATAAAATAGTAAAATGAACAGTAACAACACATCATTATTTCTTGATTAAGATGTGGAATTATAGTTATTTACTTGCATTCCTGAACAGAAAAAAATAGTTTAAGTGGTCGAATTTATACAAATGACATTTTTCGTTTTAAACAAGTTTTTGAAAGATTTCCAAAATAGTTTCCGTTTTCTCGTTTTTATAACAGGTGGTCTAATAAAATGTGTTAACCCTTTGTGCACAAGTGCACCCTTGGTAAATTGCAATGCGAATAATACACAACTCCTTATATGGACATCCTGAGGGTGTGTGTTTATAGATCACATTGCTACCCATCTTCTTATGTGATGTTGAGTCAGTTATGATTTTTCTTCTTTATTTTTTAATAACAAAACCGGTAGTAGTGATAATTGTGCAGAAGTCACTATATATATATATATATATATATATTTTTTTTTTTTGCGCAAAGCGAAATGTGACGTATTTTTCTCTCAGGCATGTTTATAAAACCATGTCATCAGACTATATTCTGGGGGAAAAAAGGACACTATATATTGCACATTCTTATAGCCTATATATTTCAACATAGTAATGGAAACAAAAAACAGCCTATGTTAAGGGGCACAGTAATCTGCCAGGAACTTTATAACTGAATACATTTCTATTACACTTCTTCCTAATGTATTTCCATTACACTTTACTTATTATCTCAACCATTCCAATATTTGCACATGTTTTCAATGTGTGACACTGATTTAACTTGTTATCACTGTTATCCATCCGTTCATCTTCTACCGCTTTATCCTCCACATGAGGGTCGCGGGGGCGCTGCTGCCAATCCTACTGTTACTGAGTTTTAAAAAAATACAACTCTGGCTCATTGTTCCATAGAAAAACTAAATAAAAACAAACAAAAATCACACAATAGTTTCAGTTGTGTAACGGATCGTGGAGCTATGTTGTGCTGTGAAGGATACACCTGTTGCATCTTTCACAGCACGACACATTTTAATTGGGACAATGCTATGGTTGCGCGCACTGTGATGCATTTTGACAATATTTCCTTCGCGGCAAATGCAGACAGTGTAACGTGGAGACGACTCTGAGACACAGTCAGAGGGACTGGTGAACTCAGAGAATATGTACAGGCAGGGATAATTGGACATAGGTGAAAGACATCAGGGCGGGACAGATAATCATGGGAGGAACAGGACAAACACAGGAAGAAAAACTAACTGAAGCAATAAGCAGGGAGTTAATTCATGCAGCATGAATACATTTCTTTTTCTTCAGTCTACTCTAATCATTTTAATTTAAAGTTATGGTTGCTTACTTCTTTATGTGACACGGAGACACTGCTCCTCGAACATGCTGCAGCATTCCAGGGCAACACGTAGTCTTTCTCTAACCTGGAAAACAGGTTCAAATAAAACAAGGCAATCAGAGCTGGAAGAGAAGAAGCCTCTGTCGGCCTCTGCTGGTCATATTGGCAAGTGCAAGTGTGGAAACACAAACAGACAGACACACAGAGCCACTAAAAACAATACTTCAAGTAATAATAAGCAGAATAAAACGGGAAGTTAAAGCAAGAAAACGCACAGGATAATAACTTAAACAGAAAACAAAACAAGATCATAAAAAAGGAAACTAAATATCCACCTTGTTGGTTTAATATACGTATGCATATACGTATGCACCGTTTATCTCCTTTATGTAAATCATAAGCATAAACCCCTATATTTAAGTCATGTATGACTTCACTACTTTCATATGAGCTCGGCTCCCACGTAACTCAAACCCATCTTACGTGTAATTAAAGTGCTAAGAAACCGATTAAGCCGAGATGTGATTACTGATACTGTCTTTTGTGGGAGAACACCTGTTATTAACACAAGCCGACTCCCTGATTCCATTATCAACGTCTATAACCGTCCGTCTCCATCTCAAAGTGTCTTTCTGTCTACGCTCTAATGAAGTGACGTTTGAATCATGTTTCCCCTCTGAGAGGCAGTTCAAACATGTCGTCATAATCCCGCAGCTGTGAGTGTGTAGTGTCTAAGAGACCCATTTGACACAAATTGAAAAACTGAAACAATTAATCGATTACTAAATTAATCGTCAACTATTTGGATTAATCGGTTTGAAGCTTTTTTCATTATTAAAACCAGATTTCTGATCGTTGTAGCTTCTTAAATGTGAATATTATCTTCATTTCTTTGCTCCACATAACAAAGAACTCACTCAAACTGAATCGTTCTGCTTTGTGGACAAAAACAACATTCGACCAGATCATTATTTCCAGGTTTGACAAATACAGATCAAGGTTTTTTGACAAAGACAGCGCCGTGGTGTTCAGCAGGAGGGACAGAGGCTTTTGTTGTTTTGGCTCTGGGACTTTTCCCCCTCAGTGGTGGTGGTGAACTTTAAAGAAGTGAGTCATCTTCTTACCTTCACTTGCCCCCAGTTGTGCAATCGCCAACACCTAATTGTGGTTTATTATTTCCATGGTAGGAGAAAGAAGGTAATAATTCTGTTCTCTACAGTCACAGTAATAAGTGAGAGGTACACGCACACACCTTTGTTGTTTTCCTTTGTTAAAGGTCACTCACTGCACTGTGCTGAAGCCGACTCTGACTGGGTTTGTAGTCGGTTGTGTTTAATCAAATTGTGGGTGTTTGTAATTAGATGAAAGCCGCTGTTGACGAGGCTGCGACTGTAGCTTAGTGTATTCGCAGCCTGTTTATGGAAGACTATAACCTAATGTAATGAAAAGCATCTTTGCATTCTGGCACCCTGGCATCTGTTGGGCTGATAAAGTGAGACAGGCTTTTACTTCAGAGGGTATTGTTTGTCATATTTCTTCAGCTGAGTGATATGATATGGATACGTTCCCTCTTCCGAGAACACACACACACACACACACACACACACACACACACACACACACACACACACACACACACACACACACACACACACACACACACACACACACACACACACACACACACACACACACACACACACACACGTGCGCAGGCTTGTTTTGCTCAGGCCAAAAATAGCCAGGATTGTGTCTAATTTTATGTCCGTCACATACTGTAGCTCTTACGAGGGGTAAGGGCCGGGGGGTATCCCTGAGAGCAGGCTGGCCCGTATAAATGGTAGGGTTGCGTCTGGAAGGGCATCTGGCATGGAATTCTCTGCCAAATCAGATACAGTATGAGGATCATCCGCTGAGAGGGAGAAGCCAGCAGAAATAAAACTGCGGCCCGTTTCATGATTCCGATTTATGGCGTCCGTCTTTGTGCACTCTTTGTTTTCATTCTACAGTCATGTATTATTCAAATTGTAAACATTGCTCTATGGATTAATGGCTTCCTCTTTGCGTCATACAGTTTTAAGGTGCTTGATGCAGCAGTGACTGTGTGTAAATCGGAATCAGACAAACAAACTTTTTTTTTTTTTTCTTTCAAATTAATATAAGTGTGGTTGTGATTCCTTGAAAAAACAACAACATATAGTCATGTAGGAAATAAGGTTGACGTTCTATGTAAAGGACAGTGAAGTGGACACGGACTGAACTCCTCTTGAAAGCATAGTATAGACAAGAACACAGGTAAAATAAAATAAATCAAATAAATACACTTGGAAACCATCCAATTCCTATCTTAACCCTCAATCTTAACTGGCCCTCAAAACCAAGTGTTGAGGGTTATTTTGCCACTCAGAAATGGGACACCCCTTAAATCCAGATACGTCTTCAGACTGTAGGGGGCAGAATAACGCGATCTGATTTTCTTTCACCCACTCCTCCTCTGACTCAGTATGATTGGTTATTTGACTGTTCTCAATGTCTAGATCTGGCTAAGCAATGGTTGTCTCCCGCAAATTGGATTCTGCTCATGTTATTGTCAGGCCAGAACTCAGTAATCAGGACTAGAAGCCAGGAAGTGGAATGAAAGATGACAAGATGAAGGATCAGGGTCAAACAAACAAAGTGACAAACAAACAAGGACATTTCGAGGCATCTCTTGACAATGGTTGTTTGTTTTTTTTAGCGATGTGTGTGTGTGTGTCCCCGCTGAAATGAAACCATGAGGTCAGTGTGGCTCCATGGCAACCACCCATTGAAATTAGTGTCTCGCCGAACGGATGCAATTTAGCCATGAAGCGTTTCCACTCGCAGTGAGTTGAGCGCTCTCCTGTCTGACTCATCATCATGGACGTGTTCGTCTTACTTCACACAAGATATAACAAAAGTGGACCCAAAATGCAGACGTACGACAAGAGTGCTGGGCACGTTAACAGCGCTACCGGCACTAATGCTAACGCATGACGCGTATCCCTGACGACTGACCGGAAAAAGACGCGTGACGTCACATTTACGCGACTCCAGATTGTTAAAATTAATCTTTGAAGTAACGCAGTTTTTCCCCGTGCAGCGACACCGGAGACCAGACACCGTTTAGCGGTTAGCTACGTTAGCTCCTTTAGCGATGTTAGCGCGCATACAGTCGAAATGAAAAGAGCAGCGCTACAAATAACCAGCGTAGCTGTGTCCTGCGCATGTGTGCCTCTGATTTTATAGTTTAGCGGTACGGGAGTGACGTAAAACATGGCGTCGCGCGAGTCTGTTTTCTGGTCAGTCGTCATGGAACAGCGTCATGCGTTGACGTCGTTAATGGTAGCGCCGGTTTGGGATTCTCACCGAAACTCGCGTAATTTAACTGGACTTCAGAATCGCCATTGTCAGTTAATAGCTGTTGTGCGTGCGATGTTTTGTCCTGAGAAACACAAAAAAAATGTATTACAGGGTTCTGCTCACGCCACGTTGGGTCGTGAATTTAATACGTGCGCGTCTGATAACTCCTCAGCCAACCTAAAACCAATTGTCGCCCACGATTGTCGGACGATTTGTCCAGATCACGGTCCTGATCTGGACAAATACTAGTTGTGGGGCAGGCTTTAGAGAAGCTCTGTGAGACGTCGCAATCTCTTACACGGCGCTTCCAGTGGCAGAGAGCGAGAGAGGCAACGAAGCAGCAGCTCTGGCGTTTATAAGTAAGCAGTGAGTGAGGACAATGACCCGTGCGCTGATTAGACAAGAAGGTGACAACAGCTTGTACCAGTGAGGCAAACATGGACGAAAGCCAGTGGCAGAATTTGAATGCAGTCACCGTTGTACGATCAGAGAGCCAAAAACGAAAGTATAATTTCAACTAAACTGTGAAAAAGATTTGCACCTGGATCGGCAAATAACATTATTAGATACCAATATATTATGTGTTTGTGGTATATGCCAAGTTCAGATTGTCACGATTATGCAAACTGGCAACGCTCCCATCCCCCAACAACCCACCACAAACTCCACCTTCCACCACTAATCCTGACTCTTAACAGGATTAGTGGTGGAAGGTGGATGGATGGATTTCAATGATTTGACCAATTTCTTCTTCTTTTTTTTAAAAAATGAAATTCAAATTTTTAACCGACAGTTACACTCAACATTCCCTCAGTCTTTGTCTCGGCATCACTCCACATTTTTGGCAGTTACCATGTGTGTGTGATGAATTATTGATATGTGCGTCTGGCTCTTGACGGCGTGTCTTCCACTGGAGTTGGTTTCTTTGATCGCAGAAACTCCACAATGGAAATGCGCACACACTCACACACACACACACACACACGCACTGACTACCTATGTTAAAGATGGTTATTAAAAGCTCTACTGTGCCATCTGGCAGCTCATCAAATATTAAAGGTCTGTCTGCAGCAGCGACACCGACTCCGCTGCACACATATGAATTGGCTTGTGATCGTGTGATGTGGGGTTTTTTGTACGCGGTGTGAGATCAAACACCCACATAGTTGTGGAGATCTCTTCTGTGCCAGCTTGGGTAGACAAAGACACAATCGTGGAACAAAAGGTGCTTTTAGTTCAACTCTAAAAAACGATGTATTTATTAAATCAACCAAACTCTTTGAAATGATATATGGTCTCACAATAACTTATTTATTTACACTACTCGCCTTAAAGCTGGGGCAGGCAACACATTTATGGTGTTATTAACACATATATGAATAATAACCATTCAATAAGTGATCTGAGAGGGAGCTGCAACGTCCTAACTCTGGGCGTCTGAGTCACCGTCTCCTTTGTCCTGGTGGTGTGACGTGAAGGTGGTGGAGTTTACACTATGACAGACGTCTGACAAACGTCAGTGATGACCTCCTGATACTCAAGATCGTTTCCTTTGGATTCACACTTAACAACGGAGAACTTCATGCGGTGGCAGCATCTAAAGGCCGATGTGTGCGGTGCTGCAGATGAGACATCGCAGACACACGAACGTCATATACACTGTGGACCTGTTGGTGAGGTAGGTCTACTACGGCTCCTTCCAGCATCTCCTTTAGTGGTGATGGCAAAGTTTCCAGAGGTCTCCGGGTGCAGCAGGGATCAACTGAAGTAAGGTAGGTTTCTGCGTCACCTACACCAGACTTGGGCATTTTACAGCCCGTGGGCCACATACGGCCCTTTGGGCATCCCTGTCTGGCCCGTGGTACGCCAATCATAAACACAAATTAACAAGTATTATTTTGAAAAGCCTGGCGTATGGACGCACATATTTGCGTGTATGCACAGCGACAGGTGACACTAGCCAGCGACCCCAGTCCCCCTAAAAATGTATGGTATAACAGTATTAGTAGTTGATATTTTCAATAGAGTTGAATCATATAATTTTATTATTAATATACACAGATTTTACATCTGTACTTTCCTTAATTTCGTTTATTGTGTGTTTGTATGCTGCCCAATTTACACCAAAACAATACAATTTACTGCTTTTTTGATAAAGAGATCAAATTAATTCAGCCAACTGAAGAGATGTTTTTTCTTTTTTTTATCTTTCCAAAAGATAATACAATGGAGCTGAAGGAAGGAACGAAGGGTGAAGAAGGTCAAATAAAGTTAATTACTTTGTAAACCTACAGAGAGAGATTCACAACTTATCAGGCTGTGCATCTAGCTGTCCTGTATGTGTCTCATCTGACCTCTGACCCCACTGCAAACAAACTCTCCAAGCTTTGCTCTCTCTCACGCACATTCACAGTCTTTCAACCGGTCAATGAATTATTTACGTGTTTGTGATGTTGTTGTTTTTTTGTTTTTTTCTTCACCTTCCTGAATCTACTTTGTAATCTCTGTCTGTTCCTGCCTGTGCTGGCATCACTGATGGAACCTGACTGACAAGAGCTTGGTGCTTATTATAACTTTAACACATGTATACTGCACATTTACCAGCGTGTTTCCTCTTTCTTACACGATAACGCATGATTAAATGTAGTCCTGAAACCAAGTCTCCAAGATCATATTATTGTCATTGTACATCTCTGCTGACCACAGATAAGTGCGAGCTCCATCCACTACCATTGTCTACCACTTTATCGTTGCACATATCAGCTGACACAGGGCAAAAGGAAGGGTGCATTCTGGACAGGTCACCAGTCTATCGCAGGGCCAACAACAATTCACACTCACACACTCATAAGAGGCAACTGATAAGAATCTGAACTGCTATGGACCATTGGTGATATGTACCATCTATTTGCAGCTCTGTTGCTAGGTGACAGTGGTTCTACAGGTAAATCACCCGTGACCATTGAGGTTTAACCACTGAAGTCTTTGTAGGTCATACATAGGAGTTGAGATAAAGCTAACACCAAGAGTCACTTTTTACAGTGAATCTGGTACATTAGCTGGGTCTCCTTTTAGTATGGATTTAATGGGTAAAAATGTATAGGCTACATGTCAAATTCAAATATACGAGGATAACACAAAGTCTATGAACGCAATTTCTTCTGTGTCTTCAGAGGCTGCATTTGAAGGTCAGACAACTACGCTGCCATTCCACATGGATTGTTATTCAGTCGTGTCGTATGAACAATGATCGATACCAGCCAGTCCAGGCATGTCAAACATACGGTCACACGTGATCATAATCATTCAAATCTAATCACAATGTGAAATACCATAGTTTTCATTTCCAGATACCTGTGACTTAATGTTTTGGGCCTTTGTAGATCCACGCCAAGCATTTTAAATGTTGACGAGGTGCTTCTATTTTGACCGGCGCAGCTTCTCTAGACTTAACGGTACTGGTTGAGCGAATCCGGAAATCCACTGACCAATTGCATTTGACTTGAGCCATCCCACGTGACGCCACTGAAAGCCAATCAAATCTGTGCATCCCACTAAATAGCGAGTGACAGACAGGGAGACTGGTGAGCGATGCAGCAAGAGAAGACGGAGAGAAAAGAGTGTTTACAGCGAGAGAAGACAGAGAAAAAAGAGAGTTTACAGCGAGAGAAGACAAAGAGAAAAGTGCGTTTACAGCGAGAGAAGACACAGAAAAGTGTGTTTACAGCGAGAGAAGACACAGAAAAGAGTGTTTACAGCGAGAGAAGACACAGAAAAGAGTGTTTACAGCGAGAGAAGACAGAGAGAAAAGTGCGTTCACAGCGAGAGAAGACAGAGACGAGTGAGCGTTACAGGTAGAGAAGAGTGTGCCAGAGAAAAATAATTAACACGGCGCTCTCTAAGAAGAGAAAAGTGGACAGCGTAAATAGAGCTTTCAATCCAGAAAGGACAGACTCATTCATGTTCAATCTTCCCCCTGGAAGCACAAACCCAGTCTGTCTCATATGTTCAGAGACAGTGGCACGTGAAACGCCACTATAAGACCAAACACAACATTTTTGACCAAACACAATCACTCAAATCTGAACTTAGGTCACAGAAAATAAGCACTCTCAGAGCTTCTTTTCCTTAAAGAGAGAAGAAAATAATACATATGTTCAGTGTTACATCTATTTAATTGTATAAAAGTGACAATAAATATTGTCGAAATGTTTTTGAATTGTTCTTTCTGTATTTGATCGCACAGTCAGTTGTTGATTACATGCAGACTACTAGGCTACTTCAGTATATATCCCACTACTAAATAATAACGCAAGTTAGACATTATCATGTTCTGGACCTTTGCTTGAGGAAATTTTCACAACTTGGACCTATTAGAATTTTAGTTGACTATCCCTGATTTAGGTATAATATTGTTGAAAATTATAATTATTTTTCTCAATAAATGTTAGGTTGCTCATAATATGTTCTTCTTGATTGTAGGTTATTGTGCTCATATTTTACTGGTCTGGCTCACTTGAGATCAAATTGAGCTGTATGAACTAAAATGACTTTGACAACCCTGAGCGAATCCATTGCCATATTGGTGTTTACTTGTCTCACAGATTAGTTTCTGAGGCATTTCTTGGCCTGGTGTAGTTTATATTTCTCTCTACTGCTGCCAGTCTTAAGTGTATTCTCTGCACTTTTCTCTGCACTGATGAAGATACGAGTGAAGGCCTCTACGTCGATCATTAACTGAAAATGAAAAACACTTCAAAAGTACCGCTTTGATCCAGTTTCTGTGCTTGGACTTTGGACAGGGAGGCTACAATCTCATGTGTCTGCAGGTTGTATTTGTCTTGGTGGTTACAAACAGTCATGTGACCCGTGGCTCTCCAATATTGTTCTGATTCACATCATGTTATTGTTTTATTTTTATTTTAGTGATTCACCTTAGTCTGGAAGGTTAGAAGGTGAATCATTGACCAAACCGTGTCAATAAGTAATTTGAGATAATTAAGGGTGTTTCAATGACGTGGTTCAGTGTTTACATGAGCCAACGAGCTTATGCTAGCTAGCTAAAAATTCAACAAGACAGTTGCAGCAACGTTATGTAAAGTTTGTATGCTCAATAAATAAAGATTTGTTGAACTTTATACTGGCTTCAGCGAGTTGTTTCATGCCAACACTTCTTCTTCTACTTCCTGTAATCACAAACACTCTCACAAAGGTCCCTTGGGGTTATACTGCCACCTATGGGTGACCGTCTGCTACCACACATTATGGCAAAAAAGGTGCCAACCACAGGTGTTGGTCGCAAACGAAAGACGTTTTTCTGGGAAAACTACTGCCAAGACAAAGGCTGATGTTGGAGCAATCCAAGACCAGATCTGAATCTTTGGGTGGCTCACCATTCGATTTCGTTTCTAAGGGTCACGAAACGCGATTCCTATGTGAATTGATTTTTTCCCCCCACCCCTAGTTAACATCGGTGCTGTGTTTGCACGGTGGGGACAACTGAAAGCCCATAAAGGGCTGAAAAGTGATTCCACGGTGGCCATGTTTTTAGTGGGCCAGTAGGTTCACTTCATGTCTTTGTGATATTTTGAGAGTATTTTGTTGTTTTTTGGTATCCACCAAAGTTAGCGTCACTGAAAAATTACCGAAAGTTACCGATGCTGTGCTTGTGAATCTGTGAGCTCTGGAGGCGGAGCTACCTACCTTTAATCAGCATGGAAACATAATTAAGAAGACAAGCTGGTGGAGTTCAGACTAAGTATAAGATGGTTTAAGATAAGGTGATTTAAAGGTGCCATATGTAAGAATGTGGCCAAAAACGGTTACTACATTCTAATTCAAAATACCGAGGTCTTTTAGGTTTCGTTTTCTGACATAACTGGCAACCCGTGGTTGCTCGGCAGCTGAGACTCTGACTGCAATGATTGGTAGACGGCGCCACATGCCAAAACATGATTTCAAAACATAAACACGATTTGCAGTCTGCAAAATATTTTTTTGATGCAAATATTTTGGCTGTTGTTGTTGTTGGTGAGTTCAGTTTGTTATATGAAAATTATTCCTGAGTCTCTGTGACATATTAGGAAGTTGCTTTAGATTCATCACATAATGCACCTTTAAGTTATTTTGAACGTGCCAGCCTTACAGAATAGTTTTAAAAGTGAGTGAGAGAGAGCAAGAGAGGGGAGAGAGAGAGAGGCAATAGCCTTCCCCTATTGGCTGGATCCGTGTGGAGGGGGCGGGGCTTCTCCCGGTGTGAGGGAGGAGTAAAGGATGCTGCTGCACCGCCACTGTCAGGAGAAACACTCGGCAGAGAGTGTTGTGAGTTCACCTCGGAGCCAACAGTCGGACTGTCCCGGTGAACAACAGTCTGACATCACGGACGGACGGAAGGACGGAGACGGGAGGGGCCGTTGAGCTGAGAGCAGAAGCGCCGTCCTTACTCCTCTAAACCCGGCGGAGGACACCGCGCGGGGTCGGGAACCGTGCACGTCCTCAGCCTCTTCTCTCCCCCCCGGCAGCTCCGCACACTCACACGGTGTCTCTGTGCCTCCACTCAGCTCCGTGCTCTCTTTCTGCGTGTCTGTGTGTGTGTGTGTGTGTGTGTGTGTGCCAGCTTTTGCAGCAGTGTTTGATGTGAGTGTGTTACACACACACACACACACACACACACACGCGCGCACGCACACACACTCAGGCTGATTGTGGAGTGTGGATTGACAGCACTGCCGACTTGTGCAGATGCTCTGGCCCCTGATGGCGGATTGATTTTTGGAGCGGTTTTTCTTCCCTTGGATTAGGAGATGGAGTGAGTCAAATCAGAGGGAGTGACACACTTGACTTCTACGGACACGGTGAGGGACATTTACAGCTATAACATACTTGTTTTTTGGACATTCTTTTCTGGTGTAAAACACGGACCTGTGTCAGGTCTGATGGGGGATTAAAAGTCTGGTTACTGATGTGGTTCAAGTTGTAAACTGTTAGCGGGTCAGGCTTTGGTCAGACTGTCCAAACGAATGAAAGTCAGTAACAGTGTTGTAACAAGAGCTTTTGCCAACATGTGTGTGTATGTGTCTGAGGTCCATGTGACCCATGTGTGTGTGTGTGTGTGTGTGTGTGTGGGGTGAACCATGCCTAATAAAACCCCCACAGAGGTTTGTGTAGCTATTCTTATGACACTCTGTCTACGTCCATTCATTAGGACCAGGCTTTGGGCCCCATGAGGACTACTGCCCTTAAAAATAAAGTTAGTGTTTGTACTAGAAAATGATGACACTTGATTGTGTGTACTTGATTGTACACACACACACACACACACACACACACACACACACACACACACACACACACACACACACAGGCTGTTTGTGGAGTGCACACTTGTACAGATGCACATAATTAATACTTCAGGACATGATTAATAAATGATGCTGATGTATAAATGGGTTCCTTCATGTCCGCTGACCCAGTTGCTACTGGTTGCATGTCAAAATCTTAAAAGTGACTGATGCATCCACATGAAGGTCTTCTTCAAATCACTGTTGCTATGGCGATACCCTGGCGTCCACAGTGCAAAGCAGAGACTTCTGGAAAAGCTGCTGGTTCTGGACTTAATGAGTAAACTCTGGGGCTGGGATTTTAATGAGAGTGGATAGAAAGTGAGATTTTGTTTTTTGGGGAAAACGCCGAGGTCTGGTGTTTTAATGTGGACGAACAGAAACTAAACCTCCTCTTGCTGACTTGTTATCAGTCGTGAATCGACCACACGCCGCCGTGAATCAAAGCGTCACTAATGTTTCTCGTCAGCAGCAGCTCAAAAACAAACACATCTGACTCGTCAGCACTGTTGTTCCTCCTGTTTCCACCCGAACGGTCGTGTGACGTGTGCTCGGATTGAGATGATTTCAGATGCTAAAACTACACAGAGATGTGTTTTGTGAAGAGTACTTCAGTTTGCGTCCTTCAAAAGTTGGGCTTTTATTATGAAAAGATACTACTTTGATTAAAAAAAGCCTGAAAATATGAGTCATGGGAAGTCGCAGATAACAACGAAGCAGCTCTTATCTTTCTGAGGGTCACGGAGGAAGAGGAGAACGTCGGGGTCTGAACTCGGTCCTTCTACATTTAGCCTCTGAGTTACATTGATACTATCGATTTATAGGTTTTGGTATCTGAGTGCATCTAAGTGAGGAGAGAAATCTGAAGTAAGAGAAAGAGAGAAGCGCATCATCTGCTGCTCCATGAACCACAGATGACAAACTCCTCCACTGCTATACCATGATCTACAGCACAGCTCTCCATGTGTTTTTACGTTGTGTTTATTCAAGAGCTTACTTTAGTAAGCAATTATTATTCGATAACTAAACTATTTTGATAATGGATTTGAAGCTTTTTTCATGATTAAAACAAGATTTAGCTTCTTAAATGTAAATATGTTCTTCCGTTTCTTTGCTCCACATAACAAATACATCATTAAAACTCAATCATTTTGGTTTGTGGACAAAACAAGACATTCTAGAACCTCAACATTTTTTTACGTTTTCTGACATTTTATGGACCAAACGATTACTCAATCGATTGTGAAAATAATCGTTTAGTTGCAGCTCTATATAATTTATTTTCTCTCCTCTGAACTGGCGTAGTTTCCAATGCTTTCACCAAGTCCTGCCGATCCTGCGCCAATCGGGAAGGATTAAGCCCAATTTATACTCCTGCGTAAAGTGCTCTGCGTAGCTACGCAGAGTCCTCTGCGTCGACGCAGAACCTGTCGAAGAGCCTCTGCGTCGTCTCCGGGTGCACGGAATATTTTTTAAGTGTCCGTCACTCCGTCAAGGGACTACGGAGACGGCAAGAGCTGCGATTGGTCCTCAGGACAGGCCGAGCTAAGCTGCTCTGTGCCGGCTCTCAGTGCGCTCCGGGCGTCCTGACAGAGGCGGAGCTGATCCCCGCCGATAACGCCGCTGCCGAACTATAAATACGTCATATCTTAACACACACAGCACATGTTTAGACTCTAAATGGCCAATTTCTCGCCTCAAATTATCTTAAAACTGCGTTCCGTGACACAGAAAAGTGAGAAACGGCCACTTTTTCAACAACAACAGTCTTTCTCTCTCTTTCTTTCTCGGACGCCATTGCTCACTGTAGCCAGAAGCACAACAACCTTGCGCAGCGACCCCTACTGATCGGGCGGGAAATTGCAGCGAGTGTCCGTCACCACGACGCAGAAGTATAAATGCTCGAGGCGTCTCCGTGGTGACGCAGACGGATAACGCATACGCAGTCGGAGAAGTATAATGTGGCCTTTAGGGCGACGGATAAATTGGCGAACTTGTTGGTGAACGTGGCACGTTCTCGTGTCTGAATGGGATCAAAAACTCCTGCTTTGACGTCAGAAACTAGAGACACAGAAGACGAACTTAACAACATGCGTCCACATATTTTCTATCGTGTCGTGTCGTGATGCTGCTGCTGCTGCTGCCGTGTACGTGTTTGACCTAGTTCAGACCTGGCATTAGCATCTGTCCTCAGAGATCTGATGGCAGATGGACAGCCTTACACCAGCGGCGCGTCACATATTTAAATAGGAAGACGCATGTAGACCGTGTAAAGAGAAACAGCTTCATTCAGCAGTGGGTGCTCCACCTAAAGTGGATTCTACTGCTAAAAACATACCTGGGCATTCATAGGACTTCACTATAGGGTGTTAATCGCGATCACCAGATTTAATCTGAGTTAAAGTGAAATAATGCACACCTCACATCACCTACAACTGAATATTGTAACACTGAAGCGATGGCAACGTTTGACTGTACTTACTGAATCATCCACATACTTGGAAGTGCTCTGCACTGTTGCACTCAAAATAGCAAGTGTGTGTGTGTGTGTGTGTGTGTGTGTGTGTGTGTGTGTGTGTGTGTGTGTGTGTGTGTGCGCGCACTTCTACATCAGCACTATATAATGTTTCCTGTTTGAGTGGGTGAATGTTGTTATTATCAGAACAGAGATTATGTAACTGCCACTTTGTTGCATCAGTTCAATACCGTATTGATCACTTAGTGGGAAGTTTTATAATCCAGAGCTTTTAAGCCTTTAAAGCTCTGATCTCTGACTGACCTTTTTTTTTTTTTTTTTAACTCCTGCAGTGAAGATAAGGAGCTCTATATCAAAACGAATGTCTCCACACCTGGTGTTTACAGCCTCGACCAGAGGGATTATGTTTTAACACAATGTCTTGGGAACATGATTAGTGACTATGCCTCTGTGGAATCATTGGGAGGTTCACTTGGACTTCTACAAATGAAGGGTTTAGAACGTGTGGTTGAATGTCAAAAGTAAAGGTCACCGTGTCCTTACGAGATATGTTTGACGTTGTGAATGAAATATTCAGAAACACATAACTGTAGAGGGAGTTTCTTCAAATGTGGTACAAATGTTCACTTGGCCTGAATAGAGTCTGATCTATAATCATTAACCCACATTCAGTCCATTAACTAAATGCTTGATGCAGCAATAGATGCACCACAAATTAGAATGACATTTTTAATTAATTTAATCACTAATAAAAAAAATTTTTTTTAATCTTCTTAATACAAATAACTGACCGTCTTTGTCTATAATAAAATGAGCAAACGCATGTTTATGACCTTTTACCATCCCTAATTGAACAGACAGATAAGATAGCAGACGTAAATCTGTTTATTACTTTATTATACATCATTTAATATGCTTTGCTTTCAAAGAAATCTTGAGATATCTTGAGATACAGTGATGATTGTACCTTAACGTTACGAGTAACATCTGACTGTCTATAACCACAGCTTCATTCCCATTATCTCTTATCCCCGCATATGTCCCCTCTCTTCTAATGGCTCCTCTATTAACCTCACCTGATGACAGCGTGGCTAATAACACGTGTTTACTGCCTCTTGCTGGAATAAATAGTACATTTGACCAAACGGAGACAGACATTATCCAGCCGCGTGGCTTAGCAAATTTGATCACACACACACACACACACACACACACACACACACACACACACACACACACACACACACACACACACACACACACACACACACACACACACACACACACACACACACACACACACACACACACACACACACACACACACACACACACACACACACACACACACACACACACAGTGTTGAGTGGTGACTCATGCCTGCAGGTTGAACTGTGGCATCCTGTGCAGCGTTGTCTTTAGAGCCCGGGTGTATTTGCCTCCGCTGCCTCATTGTGCGACACCGTGGTGTAGAATTAAATTTGATAGGACCGCGCTGCACACCTTAGGTTTCTGTTCCCCTCCATCTTACTATAATTACACCAATGTTACAGTGCACAGAGAAGACGACAACAACACGTGGCTTCTTTGTTCAATTAGTTTCATTTCGTTAACAGTTTATCAGCAAGTGATTTAAAAACATGCGACGTGTGTGTTACATATCTGAGATGAAGCATTTAATCATTCATTTAAAGTAATACATATTCACCATTAACTAAGTGCTTACTAACATGCATATAAGTAGCATACTAGTCCTTTGTTAGTAAATATTAAGCACATATTAACACCTTATGTAGGAAAAACCTTAATTCATGTCGTAATAGAGGTAGAATAAGGTTATGTAGAATGAATAAGGTGTTAATACATGCTTAATGATTACTAATAAAGGGCTAGTATGCTACTTATATATGTTAGTAACCTCCTAGTTAATGGTTAATGTGTTCCCTAATCTAAAGTGTTACCTAATTTAATTATTAATCGATTACTAAATTAATCGTCAACTATTTTGATAATCGATTAATCAGTTTCAAGCTTTTTTCATTATTCAAACAAGATTTCTGATTGTTTTAGCTTCTCAAACGTGAACGTTTCTTTGCTCCACATAACAAAAAAAAAATTAAAACGGAATAATTTTTGACTAAACAAGGGCTGGGGTTCAAATCTGGTCAGGTCAGGTCAGGTCAGCTAATACCCAGTGCGGGGCCCTTAGGAGTTGATCAATGTAAGTCGCTTTGGATAAAAGCGATAGGCTAAATGACATGTAATGTAATGTAATGTAAACAAGACATTCGAGAACATCGTCATTTCCAGGTTTGACAAACACTGATCAACGTTTTTTTTGGGGACATTCTCTGGACCAAACGATTAATCAGGAAAATAATCCACAGATAAATCGATTGCGAAAATAATCGTTAGTTGCAGCTATACTTTTATTATACGTTGCATGACAAAAAACCCTCATGCCATTAGCGTCTGAACACTCCATCCATCCATCCTGTATCCTCAGATCCGAGCACAGAAACCACAACTTAAAGACCCAAACCTCAGTTTAATCTATTTGTAAACACTGTCACTGACTCTAGTGTGAGCTCTCACAATCGCGTTGACATCAGGACACATCTGTACAGTTTAGACCCATTAAAAGAAATTGTTCTGGTGAATAAAATTTGTTATTTTTTATTTATATTTTATTTCCGTACAGCACAGATGAAGTCAGAGCTGAGCTCTTGTTGTCACGGGAGATACATCCAGGTGTGAACAGTCCCACTTAGCACTAGTTATGTGCAATCAGATCACTGAGGATGGATGTTAATAAGCTCTTAGAAATAAGGGTTCCAAAAAAGGGTCCTTCTACAAGGGCTGAGGTTCTACCTGGAACCATTTGCTTCTGAAAAACCCTTTCCAGACCAGAAGAAAGGGGTTTTCAATGATTCTTGGTAACACTAATGGTTCCAGTAAGAACCATTTTGATCCAGAGAACCCTTTAAAACCCCTTTCCTGAATAAGGGATTTATAAAAAGGTTCTACCTGGAGCCAAAAAGGGTTATCCTATGAGAACAAGCCGAATAACCTTATATGGTTCTACTTAGTTCTACTTTTATTTCTAAGAGTGTACCATGTCTGAACAGGGCCTCTCTGTCTTGCTCTTTCTCTCTGATCCTGACATAATATATCTCAGGAAATGTAATGTTTTTTAACCTTACGACCAGGAAAAGCTACCGCGCAAGACCTAAGAACCTAACAATATTTTCTTGGCCAATAATTGTATGGCCTTTGTATTGCTTCTTCTTCTCTGGAGAGCCACTGTTTGTATTTCTCCCACTGATTTCTGCCTCATGCCTTGGTTTCTGATTCGTCAAGAGATGTCATGAAGGACAGCCCACGTGTGATCTTCTGGACCATGTGCTAATAATCCTCCGACGCTCCGATTGATCGCAGGTCATCTATGAGCTTTGTTTCAGCTTCGCTGCATCTGAGAGCTGCTGTCAGATTGATGTTGCTCAATACTGGATCAAACATGAATAAGTGGGAGTGGGGAACCACCAGTACTTTGTCACCACAACTAAAGCACATGAAACAATTTAATTTAAGTTGGGTTTAAGTGTTTTTTTAGACCTATGGGAGCTTGGAGGAAGAGACTTGTGCAAGTATAAAACCAGGAAGCCACGTAAGGAATCAGGGCTGGCAGTCTCTCTCAATATCTCTTTTTGATTTATATAAACATTTTATTCAGCTTTCCCCATTGTTGTTATTATTGATTATGTATGGTGTGCACACAGGCTTGCTTTCCACCAGTGCTACTATCATGCCATCAGAGGTAATTACACTTTAATTGCATTAAAGTCCTGGAGACTTACTCAAACATTAACCATAACTAACTACCGGCCTAACAGTAACCTTAACCTAACCCTAAACACACAACATGTCTTCACCTTTGAATATATTCATTCACGTAATGGGGACTTGCTTTTTGTCCCCATTAGGAAGACAAATCCCTCACACACTCCATGACACTCTGAGGTCTGATAGAATGGTTATAGATGTTGTTTTACACCATGGGCTGAAATGGGTGCGTTAGGCAGGTGTTAGGTTTTCTTGCTCCATCTCCCAGAGGAGCACAGGAGAGGCTGCTGCTGCTATAGGGACAGCGTTGTAGCTAAAGTGGTCTGAAACACTCCTGCTGGAACATTAAAGCCTTATTCTTTCTACTCGCTGTGCCTGTCCATAATAATTCAACTCTATAAATAACTCAATAATCGTTCCCCTTGTCACTTCTCACATGTGAAAGATCATGTAGCCTGTGACCCATTCTTAAAAATGGCTTTTATCCACATGTACAGTTACAGAACCAGAAACACTATGGGGATGAAGGAAAGAAAATAAATGTTAACATAATTGACATCAACAAATTGACCAAACAATCTCCAAACTCAAGAAGGAAAACAACAAATATAGAGACAGAGAGTGAGATTATTCTTAAAAAACGCAGGTGTGGGGGATAAAAATCTAAAATGTCACAGACTTTTGGGTTTTTTTCTAAATGTTTTGTCTTTTCCTTATAAAATGGTCCGTAAACACAGCATCCAGTGTGCGCCCTAAAATATGAAGTAGGCAGAGATGTTTATAAATTAGACAGAACCATTTAATGCGGCAAGCGTCTCGTCAAATCTCGTCAAGCGACACTTCAAACGAGAACTCAATCACAACAAACATGGCGCCAGTTGGTGAAGAAGACGTCGAAAAAGAACTCAAATATTGTGAAAATCAACCTATTCAGGTTATTCAGGCTATTTCACCATAACAAGGTAGGAAAAGCATCTATCAGTTGAGTAGTGAGCAGTTCTGCTTGCGGAACACACTGGGCGTCCTTTCAAGAAACGTCTTCGTCCGCATGATATGACTCTAAATTCTGTAGTACATATGCCAAGCATTTACGTGGCGCTGTAACGCTGCTACGTCAAAAACAAAGAAGTCGTTGAGCATGCGCTCAAAACCTACAAGAGAAGAGAAAAGTTGCTGAGTTGAATACTTGGGGGGGGGGGGGGGGGGTGTTTTAATCCTGATACATGTTGCTTCTCAACATGATCCTCGCTTCAAGAATGCTTGAGTGTGTGTATGGGGTAAAGTGGGGGAGGTGGGTGTTAGCCCTGGGGTGAGGGCGAGGAGGGGGGTGGGGGGGGACTCCTGCGGTTCCATATGAAGAGAGGATGAGGTATGGGAGGTGTTGGGGGGTTGAGGTGTTGCCGTGTAGGGAGGCGTCTGCTCCTTCCCCGTGGGATCTTTTGTCCGCAGCATCAGCCTCTTCGTATTCAGATCAGCTGGGTCTGAGCATCTGAGAGCAGGAACATTAAATCCTGTTCGCTCTGCTCCCTCCTGAGCCAGTTGTCTCGAGAATGAATGAATGAGAGGATGTTTCCGGTCCTGAAGCTTCTCAAGGTAAGTTGGACAGACGAAGCGCCAATGTTTTATGTCAAATGTATAATCTCATCCAAAACCTGTAGTTAAGCTGCTCTCAGCCTCTTCCAAGGGACTTCGGTGTGAACCTCCAGAGACGGCAGCGCTCAGCAGAAGTGTTCATGGTCGATGCGTGTCGTAGTGCTGTTTTGTTGCCACTTCAGTTTATTATTCTAGTAGTATTTGTGTCCTGCACTAGGGAGGAATGTTTTCGGTTTCCTCATCCGTCCGCACTTTCCTCCTCTTGACTGCTGTGTCCACTGTTTTCCCTATTTTAAAGCTGGTCACTGTTACTTAACAGTGTGATTTGATAAAGATTTAATAAAAACAAGGTAGGAACAGTGAATTTGACGGGATTGCTGCTGAGATGGCTTTAAATAAGTTCTAGATGAAGTTGACCCACATATTTGTTTGGGTGTCATAATCTCTGAGTAGAGGGAGCGGACGTGAATGAGTTTAAACTACCTGGAGTAAACCAGTGAAGAAGAGAGTGGGTGGAGACGAATGTCAGGTTCTGCTATGATGTATGTCATGGAGATGGTGGCAGAGCATAAGATGCTGACATCTTCTTTGGGAGTGACCAGGATGGCCTGGATTAGAATTATCTTATTCAAGGAAAAGCTCAGAGATGCAAGTTTGAGATGGTTTGGTCACATGCAGAGGAGTGATAGTGATTATATTGGGCAAAGGATGTTGAAGATGGAGCTGCTGGGCATGAGGAAAAGAAGAAGACCACAGAGAAGGTTCATGGATGTTGTGAAGGAGGGAGACGGAGCAAGATGGAGGCGGATGATTCACTGCGGCGACCGCTAAAGGGAGGAGACGAAAGAAGATGAAGTTAATTTGAAGGAGCTTTGAAAATCAGTCCTGGGGATCCGTCATTAATCACAATGAAGTCAAATGCCAGAAACGACTAACATCCCATTATCTTCGCTGTTGGCTCCCCTGGATCTGAGAAACAATATGTTTGGCATCCACTCATTAAATCCGAGTGTCTCCAGTGCAGCACGACATTACAGTAATGTGACTTTGAAAAATGTAATTACGGGCACCAAAACATCCACCGTGATGGATCGTCTTTCAACCGCAATTGTCCAAACGTGAGCGAGAGTTGACTTTCGCAGTGTCCTCAAATAAACCTTAAAGTTTCCTTAAAGTTGTGAAATGAATCTGAAAATTCAGACTGGTCAGCAGAGATGTGAAGTTGAACAGTTGATCTTATTATACACTTTGGAAACGCAGAGCTAAATGATGCCATTGTCACAGTTTCCCAATGTTTGGGCAGTGGCTCAAAGATGAGGCGACACTTGAACTCAGTCAGGTTAGACGCAGGGATCTTGCTGGACAAATGTCCACTGAGGACACCTGTGTTTGCACTTACATCACCTCTGTATAAGCAATGGAGAACGGCTGGAGTTCAGTGCTCGTCTGAAAGCAGCTTCACACGCTCTTTCACAGCTTAGTTGAGCTGTGATGGTGTTTTTCTCTTCCGTTTCTGCAGTGTTTTGTCTTTGAGCAACAAAAAACAACACACCTTGTGTTTTTAGTCTCAAACACACCTGTCCATCTCTGGAGGGAATCATATAATGTTATGACACCAACAACCATCTGAACCCGTCTGTCAGAAATTAGATTTTTCTCTTGGAGTCGGTGTGTTAACGCTGCAGCAGCTATTCCAGTTTTGTTTCCTCAAAAATATTTCCAAACTTCAAAAAATATATTCGACACAACTCTGGATCTTTTATGTTTTAAAGGTTTTGTTTTTCCCCAGAACAAAACAAAATAACTGCCGTGCTCGTCACTAGTTTGTGTATAAAACAAAGTTGTGCGGCGGTAGTTTCGCGCAGCCGTGCTATGACAACTCCGTCCATTTCAAGAAGATACTAGAGTAAAGCAGGGGTATCAAACTCATTTTAGTTCATCGACCACATATGGCGCATTTTGATCTCAAGTGGGCTGGACCAGTCAAATAACAGCATAATAACCTAATAACAACAAACTCAAAATCTTTCCCTTTATTTTACATTAAAGGCGCCATATGTAAGAATGTGTTCAAAAACGGTTACTACACTCAAATCAATCAATTAAAAACACTGAGGTCTTTTAGGTTTCGTTTTCTCCACCATTGTAGCTCAGACGTAACTTGCAACTCATGGTTGCTCGGCAGCTGAGACTCTACTGACTGCAATGATTGGTAGACGGCGGTAGGTGGCGCCACATGCTAAAACGTGATTTCAAAACATAATCATGATTTGCAGTCCGCAAATTTTTTTATATATATATATATATATATATATATATATATATATATATATATATATATATATATATATATAATATTTTGGCTGTATGCTTCTTGTTGTTGGTGAGTTCAGTATGTTATATGAACATTATTCCTGAGTCTCTGTGACATATAAGAAGGATTTTATGGGCAGTTGCTTTAGATTGATTACATAATGCATCTTTAAATTAAGTATCTTTTTACAAAACATATTTTGAACAATGGGATATTTCTAAGTGCAATTTCATGTTCAAATTCACCTGGGGGCCGGATTGGACCCACTGATGAACCTGTTCTGGGCCGTGCTTTTAACACCCCCGTACTATAGTAAAGGAAAACATTCCTGATACCAAACCGGGTAGTCAATTACGCGACCTATTAACCAGACAATTAGCCAACCTATCAACCAGATAATCAATCAACCAAATGGTAAATAACCAGTCAACCAGCAAATGAACCAATCAATAAATCAATTGGATCAAATATCACTTATGGTCACACAGTTAACTTAATTCAATTGTGTGATACATGCACTATGACAATGTTTTCTAATCATACATTCAGTGAGTTTGATGGGACTGTGTAGTAATGTTGTTTGGATGTGCCGTAAACGCAGAAGAGCTCCGCCTCCCTCTGCCCTCGCGCTTCCAACCACTCTGTGCTGCTGCTGAGTGTAGCGGTGACGATGTGTCGGGTGTAGCTGAGATATCAGAGAGCGGAGGGTGGGGGGGGTAATGAAGCGTGGAGTGATGCTGTAATAACCTCATTATTCTCCAGCACTCACTCCAAACTGCTCCACCAGTTATTGAAGCAGCAGTGGAGAGCCAGTCGCTGGGTTAATCGTGCATGCAAAGTGGATATCCGCGCGTTTGTTGTGTGTGTGTGTGTGTGAGAAATATCTAATCTAAGCCTCCATTCTGCCGGGGAATTATTTTGTATTCAACACATTGTGCACACATTTTGTTCTTGTTTTGATTTGAACTGAATCGAGATAAAACTCACTATTTAAATCTCCTGACAATGTCAGTGTTTATGTCAGACAAAAAGGTCTCAAAGAGGTAACAAATACAAGTGCACACACACACACACAGAGGCTACATCCGATAAAAAACGATCTGTATCCAGATGAGGGTTCACGTAGGGTGGTATCTCCATTCCAGAGATAATCTGTGGTTATAGCACTACGCCTAAAACATATATCCCATGAGCACTTAGATTCACTTGGCATGCGTATGCCGGTGTAAGCAGGAAATTGATTCTGTCCTTTAAGCAATTGTTTGCTTGGTTGCACATTAATGTATTCCTAACAAAAACACAATAGTGAGAGACAATAACAAGGACTTAAATGTATTTATTTGACTGATGATGAGCCAAAACTGAAATTTAAATTAACAAAATTTCTTCTTTTTGGGGATTCTAAAATGCTGGGTGAGTACAAATGATTCCTTTAACACCTAAGCTTCAAAATGTCCATGTGGACTTTTCTGTTTTTTGCTTATTTTAACCGTAAAAGGGCTGGAAAATGTCCTGTGAGTTAAGTGCTTTAGCCCATTCCAAAACATGGCAATAAATCTGACAGTTATGTACAATGTGCTGCATGTTAAAACAGTGTACAATTTAAAATGAAGAAAAACAAAACGTTTTACTTAGAAAAAACACTGTAGTTGTACACAAACACCAGATGTTGTGTGTTGAATTAGACATTTGAACAATATAACATATTTAAAATAATAAATGTCCAAAAACAGGCAAAAAATGGAAACTATGTACATTTTTCCAACTCTCCCCTCTCTGGTGACTAGATGATTTGCGGGGCTTCCTGCAACAGCATGAGTGAAATCAACGTAATAACCACATGTTGAGAAACTGAAGCCCACACTGTTGAGTAATTACGATAAAACTTGCTCAAACATGTCATAGTTGAGTCACTCGGTGTTAAAGGGTTAAGTTTGTTTTTTTAACTAAAAGTGTATAGATGTAGCCACACAGACACAATGCAAACTTTCCACCGAAACAGAATCTCTCCCAAAGTCCCTGAAGTTATTTGGAAATCTTTCTTATCACCCAGCAGCAGCAGCAGCAACAGCATGTCCTCCACATTCAGCTGCTCCGAGAATTCAAGAGTTCAAAATGTAAACTCAAGTGCCCATGGGAGCTTTCACAACCTGCAGGGCTTTCACTCATTGATTTATCTGTCCTGATCAGAGAATGATGTCATTTCAGCTGAAGTTTAATGTCACACACACAAAGAGAGATTTAAATTTGTATCATACGAGTATGAAGTGAAAGAATATCATTGGACTAAAGTGTTAGGTTGGGTATCGTTAGAATTTCCTTTAAATTCAGATTTTGAATCACATCAAAACATCGGTTGAGTTGAGTTAAAAATCTGTGTGGTTTGGCTCTGGCTTGGGCTACTCTAGTCCGCGTTTATTTGCAAACATTATTTACAGATACGAAAAAAAGATTGGCGTTGTTTCAGAAATAATTTAAATCCAGCATTATAACATTTTGTGCTATTAAATTTGAAAAAAAAATTACCCAACATTTTTGGTCCAAAATTTGACAAAAACGTCATACTATACTATGTCGTCCAAAATTTAAAAAAAAATTTGACCCAAAATTTTTGGTCCAAAATTTGACAGTGAAATTGGAATTATTTTTGAAATAATTTGAAATTTGAATTATTATTATTTTTTTGACAAATTGAGTATAGCATGTTATAGCAACCTAAGGAAGTGATTTCAATGAAAACAAAGTGAGGACCGGCCAAAATGTCCTCACTTTGTTGGTTAAAAACCCTAACTGGTCCTCAGTATGCCTCAAGTACAGGAACACACACACACACAAACCAGATTATCAGGCCTTAACCAAGTGGAAACAGAACAGAACCGTTTTAGTTCTTTAGTTTCAGAAATCATTTGAATCCAGCATTATAACATTTTGTGCTACTGTGGTGGCCGACAGTGACAGCATTTCGAAATATATGCAGGGATGACGTGTGTGTGACTGTATACCGAGACGTCCTGGCATTTAGTTGTGTATAGAGGATCTTTTAGAATGTATATTATTTTTTATGGTAATACTCTTATCGCCCCGTTTAGACCTGGTAGTGACAAACATGATCAGGGCCAGATTGTGCATAAATACGACTGTAAATGTTGTTAGATCAGAATGTAAATACCATGTATATACACAACCGGAGGTGGGGCCTATGTAAAGTATAACATGTTGTTTGCAAAGAAACAACAGAGCAGCACAAGACACAGTGGATAACAACACACTCTGCAAATGTATCCAGTGTGGCTTTGGCCTTAAGACCTGAAGCATGGTAACTAATCTGCTCCCCCTTCCTGATTCTGTTCCTTGTTTGCCTGAGATAAAAAAGAACAGACCCCCCTCCTGTTCTCCCGCACCTGGGTCGTATCATGCAGCTTTAATGGCTCCTGTTGTTTCACACATACGAGTCAATCTGTCTGTGATCCTGCAGCCATCAGTGAGCCGTTAGCACACAAACGACGACAGCTCCAGCAGAAAGACGACACATTACAGCCCAGGACCTCCCACTGGTTCAGTGCTCAGTCCAGCCCTTACCACACACACGCACGCACACACACACACACACACACACACACATGCACACATGCACACACACACACACACACACACACACACACACACACACACACACACACACACACACACACACATTCTTTAACTTGCTGCATACTGAGGACCAGCATTTCCACTTTATAAATCAACACAATTACAAATATCTACTTCATGAAGACGTCTACAAAGAACTACTGGTTGCAGTACCATAACATGTCTGCAGGTGGAGCCCCAGAGCAAAAACGGCTGGAAAACTTTCTTTTTTATTTTTTTTAATTTTAATTTTTGGTCCAAAACTTTATAAAAACGTCATACTACACTGTCGTCCAAAATTTGAAAAAAAAATTGACCCAACATTTTTGGTCCAAAATTACCAAAAATTGAGTATAGCATATTATAGCATCCTAAGGAAGTGATTTTAATAAATACAAAGTGAGGACCGGCCAAAATGTCCTCACTCCGTAAAAATTACCTCACTTTGTTGGTTAAAAACCCTCACTGGTCCTCAGTATGCCGCAAGTACAAGAACACACACACACACACACACACACCAGACTATCAGGCCTTAACCACACGGAAACAGAACAGAACTGTTAAAAGTTTCCATGACGACTGACTGGAAAAAACACACACCTGATGTCATGTTTACGTATCTCCCGATTGTTAAAATGAGTCTAAAGTAACGCAGTGATTCGTGCTGCGGCACCGGAGTCCAGGCACCTGTTTACCAGTTAGCTCCTTTAGCGCCGTTAGCACGCCTACAGTGGAACTGGAGCGGTCTGTTTAGGAAACGAAAAGAGCAGCGCTACAAATAACCGGCGTACCTGTGTACTGCGTACGCGTGCCTCCGTTTTTAAAGTTTAGCGTTACTTTAGCGACGTGTTTTAACATTCGGAGGTCACGTAAACATTTCGCACATCTTTAAACGCCGTTAACGTGCCCGGCACTAGTTGTTGAAAGCAAACCATTCGAAGAAACGTCTTCATTTTACATGAACCCCCTCAAAACAACTCTTATGGCTGTAGTACATATGCTTGGCCTGTATGCGGCGCTAACACTGACACAAACACACAAAAAATGGAGTAGGAGACGCAGAGCATGCACATAAAGCATTTACACTGAGTGTGTACAAACTCAGGAAGCACCGATATCGATACCACTATCGGGTATTGGGTGGGATGCTGTCCTCGTGTACTCGTGTGTGTTTCTGTAAAAGTACTCTGCGATACTGCTGCACTTCAAAGTGAGCTGAGCAGGTGTGCTGCGATAAGTGTGTACGTGTTGCAATATCAGCAGTTTGGAAATACTTTGAAGATAAGCAGTGATCACAAGCGTTGGAGCAGACTGAGACCTGTGCTCTGAGAAAGAAGCTCCTTCAGCAACGACTAATTTGATAAAACACATCTGAAGAAGCAACACGACACACACTCACCGCTAAGTAGCATTCATTAAAATCAAATTCAAGTCTTATCCGTTTCTATACTTTTTTTCTTTTGCTCATGTAAAGAAATGCAGCGCTCCGCTAGAAACGAGGCTATCTTCAAGGTTGTTTTTTCAATATCTCCGTGTTAATACGTGGAAATGAAAGCCGAAATAGCGAGCTCTTGTCTTCTATTCATCTTTGGATGTCAAAGTGAAAAGCATACACAAAGGAGTTGGCCTCACTCTTCCATTACTTTAAGAGGGGATTGTTAATGTTTAAACAGCGGCCATGGCATCTAATGTTTCACTTTGTTCACAGTCAAAGTGAGGCAAATATTTTTTTTTTTTGCTTAAATTGAAGTAATATCCGTACAGACGTTTTCTTCAAATAAAGCTTATAATCACAGAGACAGAGTGAACAAAGCCAGGATGACTAAGCAAATAAATCTGGTATATATACATACTATAGGCGCAAAAACACAACATGTGCACTTTGCAAACAACAGAGCAGCATGAGACACAGCAGATGCAATAGTGGTATGAAAATAACACCGCCCACATTTACATTGATCCCCTATGAGTCTTGATTTCACTGTTATTCACGTAGCCTCTGTCAGGACACTCTCAGAGCCAGTGTTGAGTTGTGTCATAATAAACAGCCCTGCATGGAAAACTCACATAAACACCAGGTAGATGCTGTTCTCTTCCATGTTCTGGGCCCAGAGTAACGCTGTTTTTTCTCTGCGTCAGAATTTACCGAATAGAAATTGTGAGGGATGCAGCATTTGTCTCGTGCCTGCTGAAATCAAAAAGTCCTTTCTCTTAAAGTTTAGTGAATACGATTCCTGGAATGAATGTATCACACACAGAAATAGTGTGTGACTTTTCAATACAATACAAATATCCGTTCCATTCAAAATGTAGTTTCAGAGGAGTTCACACGTGTTTTTTTCAGCAGAGCAGAAGCAGAACAGCGACACTAACAAACTGAGACTGCAGCAAACCTTAGGTTGATTGAGATGAAAGATAACTTAAGGTCGAGGGATGAACCCTGGTTCTCTGAATCGTGAGTGTGAGGCAGTGAGATATAAGAACAGTTGTTGAAAGAGAGTAGCTGGATTATGGACTTAGAGTTGTCCTTTAAGATAACTGTGCAGGCTCATCTGAGGCGTGAGGTACGTCTCTAGGGACAGAGACACTAATGGCGCTTTTCCACTATACAGCTCGGCAGGCCACGGCACAACACGGCACAACTCTACTGTTAGAGTTAGCGATAGTACTTGTTAGTTGGTACTTTTTTAGTACCTGTGAGTGAGCTGAGCTGATACCAATGGCGCATTTCCAGTGCCTCGTCTTGGCACGCGTTTCCTCATACCCGAGCTGAGGCGATACTATAACGTGACATCGCCAGACTGTCGGCTACCGATTGGTCAGAGTGCCGTCACAGGAAGAGACGTCCGACACAAGAATCAAGCCGAACAATTCCGGATTGTAGATCAGTTACAAAGACTTAACAATCCTAAAAAGGTGGGTTAATCTCCAACAATTACCAGGGAAATGTCTGAAAATCTCAGTGAATGGTTGTTTGTCTCTATATGTGTCCCTGCAGTGGATTGACGAGCTGCCCAGGGTGTACCCCACCTATCGCCCTATGTCAGCTGAGATAGGCACAGCACCCCTTGGTAGATGATGGACGGATGAATGTATTAATTCCAGTTTCACGGAAAACAACGGCTTTGCTCGTCACTAGTTTGTGTGTGTTTTTGTGTCGAGTTCAAAACCAGTTTCATGCAGCCGTTATATAACGGCGTCGCCCACATTGAGGCGGTACTGTAGTAATGGAAAACGACCCAAACCGTGAGCGGAGCCATGCTACAACGTGGAACAACATATGCACTGGTGCTTTGATATAATTTGTTCTCCTATGTTGTTTTTGCTGCGGTTATGCGTGTTTGTCATGTTTTCTTTCGCTCTCATGACCATTGCACTGCTACACAATTACTCACTACACATGTGCCACTTAACATGTCAGCCGAAGTCGAATCTGGCTTTAATCCCACTAAGTTCTATTGACAGGTATAGCACACCTGTCAGCAGTGACAAACATTTAATCAGTCATATTTAGTCTCAGTCCTGTTGTCGGTGGCCTCACTGTTAACGTCTACATCCTCCGTCACCTCTTTCCATTTTCCCCACACTTGGATTTTTGTGTCAGATGCAAATGTTTGTCTTCTTTTCTTGCCAGGGATGTCACGCTCCTCCTCCTCCTCCTCGCTCGTCTCTCTCAATTCGGTGAACGGTGTGTGGGCGCGCGTGTGGAAGAAATTGATGCATGTGAAATGTAAAATCCGTCGCGTCGAGAAAATAACGGGTGTCATTGTCTGTCTGTAGCTAAGAGATGAACGGATTAGGAAACACAGATGATGCGCAGAGGCGTGAGTTGTTTTTCCTCTTTGTTAATTCCTTTCAGATGATTTTTATGGGCTTTTATTTATGTGACAAGCTGCAGCTTCGGTGTTTAAAGTCTTCAGACTTCAACTGATTATCACGCTGCCAAATTGTTTTTTTCCCTCCCTCCTGAAATGGAAGCTGCAGTGGGAAATACTTTATTTTTCTTTTTTGATTTTGGTACATATTTAGCTCCGCAGCAGGATCCACAGAAGAAAGCTGCATGTTTGGTGTGTGTGTGGTGGACACAATTATGATCAGAGCCAGAGCTGAGTGTGTGTGTGTTTTGTGTGTGTGTGTGTGTGTGTGTGTGTTCTTGTACTTGCAGCATACTGAGGACCAGTGAGGGTTTTTAACCAACAAAGTGAGGTCATTTTGGCCGGTCCTCACTTTGTTTTCATTGAAATAACTTCCCTAGGTTGCTATAACATGCTATACTCAATTTGTCAAAAAAAAAAAAAAAATCTAATTTTGGACAACAAAGTATAGTATGAAGTTTTTGTCAAATTTTGGACCAAAATTTTTGGTCAAATTTTTTTTTCAAATTTTGGACGACATAGTATAGTATGACGTTTTTTACAAATTTTGGACAAAAAATGTTTGGTCAAATTTTTTTTTTTATTTTGGTCGACATAGTATAGTATACATTTTTGGTCCAATTTTGAACCAAAAATTTTTGGTCCAATTTTTTTTTTCTAATTTTGGACGATATAGTATAGTATGAAGTTTTTGTCAAATTTTGGACCAACAATTTTTGGTCAAATTTTTTCTTCAAATTTTGGACGACAGTATAGTATGACGTTTTTGTCAAAATTTGGACCAAAAATGTTTGGTCAAATTTTTTTTTTTTTTTTGGTCGACATAGTATAGTATGACTGCAACCAGTAGTTCTTTGTAGATGTCATTCATGAAGTAGATATTTGTAATTGTGTTGATTTATAAAGTGGAAATGCTGGTCCTCACTTTGTCAGCAACCCAGTCCTAAGTATGCAGCAAGTACAAGAATGTGTGTGTGTGTGTGTGTGATAGAGAGAAAAGAGACACGAGGAGCTGAGCTCATCTAGTTCTCCTTATGCTGGAAAAATTTTCAAAAATAAGATTATTTTGAGATCAGCGTTAATATTTTGGTTGTGGCTGCAAATAAATCTACATCTACTGAGGAGGTGGTCTCATATTTGGTTTTTGGGATTGGATTCGGGACGCATTGGGACTATTCAGACCTGGAGTTTAATACCAGGTCTGAACGAGGTACACGAGCAACGATGGGAGTGCTACAGAGTGTTTTTGTGTGTCTGTGTGTTACAGTTTAGATGGCATGTAAGACATGAATGTTCTCTACTGAAATAAATCCCACTGCCAAGTTTGTGTGTTTGTCACCTACAGGTCAGAGTGTTAGCTCAGTGTAGGTACAACTTTGGCTCTGTGCTCCTCAATTGTCATCCAGCTATAAATGTGAAATCTCCAGTGACAAGTCGTCGAGCAGGTCTGGTGAGTCGAGTAGCCCTAAAAACTGTAAAAGTGAAAGGCTTACAGCTGCTGTTGATGCTGTTGTACAATTTTACACTGAATGAGAAGATATTAGAGATGGAGGACAGAGGGAATGGTGTCCGGGGACCGAGGAACAGTCCTCAGCACTTGAGGCTCTTGAGACACACAATGACTGAAGCACCTTAAGTTCCTTTCACATTACTCACCAAACTGATGTGAGTAATGTGACAATCAAAATGCCCTCACAACAATGGGTTTTAGTCAGACAAATATAAAGGGATGTAAACACACACACACACACACACACACATATAGAATGCCTCACTCTCCCACAACTAATTCCTGACCTCTGACCCTTTTCCATTGAGCCTCCCTCTGTTTGGTCACATAGGAATTTCCAGGGGTCATGTGGTGTGCTGGTGAGGTCATCTGGGAGGTGTGAGGCTTTGGGTTTAATTAGGTCAGGACCCATGAGAGAGATGGTTTTCTAGCCTGGCCAGGGTGGAAAGGTCCGTCAGAGATCAAAGGTGACTTGAGGACCAGGGTTAAATCCATACTACATCTACTGTCTGTCTGCTATCTGAGTCCAGAGGAGCGGTTGAGCTCTATCCAACCATTTTTTTAGACACAAACTCCATATTTTAGGAGGATTTATTCTGGGGATTATCCCGAGTTTCAATTTCTATGACTTCCACGGGGCAAGATTGTGCAGTAAAAAGTAGGAGATTCTTCAGATCCAGACGAGGGGATGGGCGACACTCTCACACATTCACTCATTGGCAATAATTCAAATTCTGCTGCTTCATTTTCACTGTGACATTATGCCAAGATAAGAGAAGGGAGCTGGCAGGGAAAATCTTTCTAATTTCTCATTTGCGCCGGGAGAATTTCTGGAATTCAGCACAATTTTAAAAGCATGCAGGAAAACAGGAAGCAGATCGTCTCCTCAGGTGTTTGTCTTAACTGAATTTAATTTCTCAGCTCTGACTAACACGCCCCAAACAGGAAACCATGCAGTACTAACAAGCTTAAATTGAGTATTATTGCCACCTAGCGCAGCAGAGGCAGACACATGTTATTCCCTGTGAGTATATATTTGGAGTCTGGGACAAGGACAGTAGTCCTTAAGTTAACCGACTCAGACTCGCCCACGCTCTTCCAAATACGGCCACCGAGCCAAGATGAGCGCTGGACATAATGCTGAACAGGAGTTCAAAAACAAGTGGAAGATGACCTTGTGGGCTGACACTTGTTCTACAGTGTACATAAAGGATAAAAGTCAAGGTTGACGGAATAACAACAATAACAACCCTGCCCTTATCTACCATCTATTTCCCATTGTGTCTTGATGTTTTACATTTGTTGTGAAGCCATAATTTTGAAAGAAATTATTATACAGGTCAATAAATCTTCTTTTCGGCCATAATACCCTTGTCAGACGGATAACCGGAAAGCTGAGGTTGACAATCGGCGTCTCGAGCCTCTGTGACAGCGGCGTTAATGTATGCTGGATGGAAATAGCAGCGTGACTCACCACATTAGCCGAAAGCTCGATGCGGTCGCACCACATCATGGTGCAAATGAGCACAAACTCTGAAAGGCAGATTAGAAAGATTCTTCTGGACATGAAGTGTTTTTGTCCGCAAGGTTCACTGCGGTCGTCTGTCACGTGTCATGACAGCAACAAAGTTTATAATCCGTTCAGTGTAGCCACTGAAATTCAGTTTTCATTCATTTCTACGAGCTGCAAATTGTGTGATTCTTATCTATATATTACGCTCTTGTCACAATCATATGATACAATGTGAGTTATTTTACAGTGAATAAACCAGAATTAAAACTCAGGTTAGTATTTTTTTTTATATTGTTGAAACCTCCTACCAGAAAAAAAGACAATCGTATGAATAAAAGTCACACCTTTGTGTGTGCAGAACATTTCTGTGCTAATTGGTTGTTTTGTGATGTCAGGTTCAGGTTCTTGTCTGAATTGTATTTTTGTTGAATCTGTTGAATTTGAGAATGTCTTCTTCACAGTGACCTGTGTGGCTTTGCCTTCACATCACGTTTTAATTGTGTTAGCATGCATGTGTGTGTGTGTGTGTGTGTGTGTGTGTGTGTGTGTGTGTGTGTGTGTGCGTGTGCTATTTAGAGCTAAGCGTGTCACACTGCTGTCCTGTCCTGTTATTGCGGATGACTGACAGCCGTGAAAGCCGAGAGTGCAGCTCATTAATACAGGGGGCGGGCGAGCGGCTGCAGAGATGGACGACATGGCACTGCATCAAGTGTGAGTGTGTGTGTGTGTGTGTGTGTGTGTGTTGCTTTGCGTGTGTGAGACCCTGTTCAGAACTAGACACCGTCATAATCTAATCATCAAGTCTTTTATGTTAAGTAGGACTGTTCACACCTGGCATTAAAATGTGTCCCGACTTGTACTTTGTGACCACTGGTGTTTGGATGTCATTGCCCTGTGCTGTATCCAAATATAATAATATATATAAGTATATAAGTCCAAATAGTACAGGCATGTGTGTGTTGTTGTGTGTTTTTGATTGTGTATCAGCATGGGAGAGAGAGATAGAGGGAACAGTCAGGAAGAGCTGAGTGAATTTTTTTTTTTTACACTAAAAAGTGCTCACTTTTGCAGCCACAGTATCACTACCAATAGTCTGATCATCAGAGCAAGACAGCAAATCCACAGTGGGTTTTCCCATATTACATTCTCAGTATTCTCCAGCCAGCCCCTGCTGTCCTGAAGCAGACTTGGTGTACATGAGTCTGTGTGGGCAGCCAATGCACAGAGAAACACAGTTGAGCTCTTGTGTATGAGCGAGTCTGTAAACAGTGAATCAATTGTCATATTATTTATACAGTGTGTGTGGGTGTGAAGCTACAAATCAGAGGGGAAGGATATGGAGAGTCTTTTCACTTTGTTGGTTGGGACTTTTTTTTATTCAAATTAGAATATTTGTTCAAACTTGGGAGGGAGAGTTCAAAGAACACAGCATCTGAATGACCTCTTGGCGCCAAACTACGACGTTGATATTATGTTATTGTGCTGTGAAAATGGAGGAAACGATCTAAACTTGCATCCTAAGCAGACGGGGGGGGGGGGGGAGTTATGCAGCGAATATGTTCAAAGGTATAGCGTGTACTGCGGAAGCATGCTTGAGGTTACGAGAGGAGTTCTGCTTGTACAAAGTCGACACATACAAGGAATCTCTAAGAAGGGGAAAAAAATCCACGAGAGAATGGAATGGATTGTGAGAGGAGTGCGTGTCATAAAGTCGAATGTTATAGTAACCTGAAATGACATCGTTCAAACCCAGGTGACGCAGACCTGCCTAAGCTTTGACAGTGTATAAAATAATCTAGTGTATAAAAGTACATTTTCTGTTAATTGTCACAAGATAAACATACATTTACAAATTTCTCTAGGTTTTTTTTTTTTAAACATGACACATCTATAAATACACTGACTAATTTGAAAATTGGAAGCTCAGATCTCAGATAAGTCACCGCTCTGGGAGGTGCAGCAGGTGCGAGGGCAAAGGAAACCAGACTCCGCACTCCTGCCCTCCCGCGTCCAATGAAACCCACTGAACTCTACATGCAAGAAACACAAGCTTTTGTCCTTTCACCTTTCCTCCCCCCTCCCTTGCGTCTTGTTTATGCGTCACCCGTCCACAGTGTTAACACTCTGCGGCGTAGTAAACATGACCTTTGACCCTGTAACAAGGAGGGAAGTGTTGGTGTTAAGTTGTCAAGTCATCAGGAGGACGGTTACCCGATCTTCTCAGACCAGCCGGAGAGCGTGCCAGAGAAGAGGAGGCAACACATAAAAGATGCTGTTTTTCTTGGCGTAAATTGCAGGAAGTGATATTGACCCCCCCTTGACCTGATTGGTTAAGGGGGGGTCCAGCTCCTGCTGCAGTGCATCTTCTACTTTCTATTCGCTTCTCTGGATATTAAAGCTGTCAGAGTGAGACTTCCATTACCGAAACACACTGTAGCTTTCTCTCTCTCACGCGTTCACGTACGCAGGCAGAGACAGCTCTTACCTTCTGTGGGTGCTTTGTTAAATTATATGTTGTATATCTCTCTTTCAACCCAAGACTCTTACCTACTTTATGCAGGAAAACTTTGAGCTGTGTGGTGCAGTGAACAGCGTCAGCTGGGTTGTGTTTGGCACATGCAGGCAGCTGTTGTCATGATTAAAATCATATTTGTGAAGTCCTACCGAATGTGCAGGTTTAATTTTAGCAGGAGAATCCACTTCTGAAACCATTAATGAGTGCTTCTTGGTGTTTACAGCCATAGTCCAACTGCATGAAGCTGTCTCACATTAGAATGTCTGGCTTTAATTTGTTTCTTCCGCCTTGACTGCTCAGTGCATGTGTGCATAAAAACAAAACACTGCTATACTGAGTCACGGAGAATATGTTGTGTGGAGTTGGATTGGCTTAATCAGCATTGTGCGAACTCAAGAAACCACCAGCAACACATTAAACAACCCGTTTTAAAGGCTTATTTAAAAACAAGTTCAAAATGTCTGCTTGCAGCCTGGCTGTAAGTGGGTTTTAAGGAAGTCCACCGCAGCTGGGATGATCAGGCCTCTTATATCGGAACCAATCAGCTCCTAGGATCCACTGAGATACGCACACACACGTACAGCATTCACTCAACCAAGCACACTCAAATGCAGAGACACAGGGAAAAATCAGTTCATGTTAAGCACCCTGGGGTCTCTATATATGGCGAACTGTCCAGGGTGTACCCCGCCTATCGTCCTGTCAGCTGAGCTCAGCACCCCCCGCGACCCTCCGGTGGAGGATAAATCGGTAAATGATGGATGGATGGAAATGAGTTAAACTCTTGTTTCTCATTACAAATGCACCGTCCAAAAGACTCAGTTTCAAAGTGTGTCAAGATGCATCGATAATCGTGAGGCACCTAAAGATTCCCACCCCTATACAGTCCATGCATCAAGTTCATCTAGAAGGAGGGATTTAGTACAGACAGCCTTTATCCCAAAGCATTAGTATTTAAGGAGGTGGAGATGAGACTCGACAATCAACACCTAAGTAAAGTATCTGCTTGGATGTTTACATTTTACTCAGGGTAACCTCAGTGCATGTTTCTGTGCGCCTGGAGGCAGAGGTTTGATGTTATGTATTGGAGCGAACAGCGCAGTAATTGCTCACCTCATAGACCCACAGTGTTGGGGAAGCTGTCGCAGTACGCCGCATGCCCGAGCTAACAAAGCTCCGCCGACGGATTCTTCATTACAGACTAAGATCAACAGAGTGGATCTGCAGGGAGGCCGCGAGCCGACTGCACCTCTGCTGCTCTCATCTCCGATCTGGAAACAACTCGAGCATTATACCTGAAGCTGCGGCCTCGAGGGGGAACTCCAGCAACCTCCTCTAATGTAAACAGTGATCAGAGCTGTGGGCAGGTTCCAACGAGATTCTCACTTTTCTATGGGAAGTTACTCCAGGTTATTTTCCGTGAGAGAAAAAAAGAGTGTGAGACTTTTCCAGTCAGGTTTTTGGAAAATCTTATTCTTTGGCACCAACAATATTCCATAAATGAAAAACAATATGCATGTTTAACTTATAGAAGTTAAACCTGGAGTTGCCAGAATCTCCATAAATATTGCTGAGTCTTATCTCCAGGTGGTGAAATGCTAATGTTTTGTGATTTACGCTCTCTGAGAAATCTGCCAAAATACCTTTGTCATACATAACTCAATGCTACTTTTCCTTGTCTTTAACCCTTACAGCACTGTTTAAATGGTCTTAGGCCACCATTAAATGTGTTGTTTAAGCAATGCTGTATGGCCATAAAGCATAATTATTTCTCTTTATCACGTTATTGGAAACACATCCAGAAAATATGGGAAATATGTGCTAAAGAAACGGTTGGATGAGTTAAAGTCATCGACAGTGATTAAGACCAACTTTAGTCACATCATTCCAATCCAGGTGTCAATGTTTGCAATGCATGACGGCTATGTTGCTCTAAGGTTTGCCTTTGAAAACTGCAATAAATTAAATAAGCCTATGAACTCAACTGAATGCCAGGACTCTTCAGTATAAAAGTGTGCATTGACCCATTTCATAATATAAACCTTGTTGAAACTAATGAATGAATACAGAGAAGAGGAACACTACAGTGCTTTTACTTTGGGTACAGAGACTGATTGGGACATTTTTGATAGATACTTGCATTGAAACTGTGGCGTAAGATCATTTACAATGTCCGATTATGCAGTAATCTGTGTGCGTCATGCAAGCAGTGTGGTTGTCGTAATCTGATAATGTGGGTAAATGA
Source organism: Microchirus variegatus (assembly GCF_963457635.1). Classification (NCBI taxonomy): domain Eukaryota; kingdom Metazoa; phylum Chordata; class Actinopteri; order Pleuronectiformes; family Soleidae; genus Microchirus; species Microchirus variegatus. Next base: position 21,149,908 of record NC_139815.1, on the reverse strand, counting down.
AAACCAAGATTCTCCATGGTGCAGATGTGCTGCTCGTGCATCCAGTGTAGCCTTGAGCTAGACTTGTTCTTGGGACCACTTGATAGCTCCAAGCTACAAGGTGCAGTTATCTGTAAGTTGTTTGACCCTGAGCTTACTTTCCCCACCAGAGGAGCTCACAAAAGAGACTTTTATCTAACCATTTTTTATTAAAAAAAAGACCCATTGAGATCAAGATCGGTGACCTGGCCATGGGGAACTGTTATTGTCCTTGTATGAATTGCTGTAGTGACTATGTTTTTCATCAGCACTCCACTCTGTGCCATGAGGTCTCCATGTGTGATCGAGTTGCTAAAGCCTGGCCAATAAATGCAGTGCAAACACAAGCTCGTCACTGGGCAATCTTTCAGCCCCTTCCACCACATGAGCCCAGACAGACACAGGCTTTCAATGCAACAAATGATGGAACGCAATCTTTACATCCCTGACTTTTTAAAAATACAAAGTTGGAAGTGCAACTTCTCTGCTGAAGGGATTTGTACATGCAGCTACTCATGATGTGAAGGCAAAGGCACACAGGTCAAATTCAACATATTCAAAAAAAATAAAAAGGAAAAAGGAAGCACCCTCTCTCTCTGCATTGCTCTGTGATCGGTCAAAGTCTTCTGTTACATGTGGTGAACAGAGGAGCTGGTTTAGATCACTTCTCTAGACTAGATAGGTAGATCACTCACTCCATATTCACTTTATGACATGTCAAGGCAATCGGAGATGGCAGACTTCACCCTATTCACGCAACAAGCCTTTGGCGGCCTCTGTTGGTCATATTGGCAAGTGCAATTGTTGAAACACAAACAAACAAACAGACACACAGAGCCACCAAAAATAAGTTCCTTACCCCAGTGTTTAAGAGGTCTATGCCAGGTAAAACTCTGAGCTGAAACTTTTCAAGTTCAGTCTCAGGAAGAGATAGTAAATGAAACCAGATTTAGGCAGGAATCTGGAGTAGTTAAATCCTGGATTTAAAGTGCCAAACTGCTGGATGATGAATGAGATAAGCTTCAAAAGAAAATGACACAGAAATAATCATGACCATGGCAGGAAGGCGGTGCAGGGTTTTATTTATGGGATAACAAACTAAATCTGATGTCAAACTCGGAGAGAGTCTGAGGACATCCTGCATGCAAATTCAATTTGTCTTTCAGTCCCATTAGAGTTTGTCTGGAGGTTCCAAATATTCTGGACTGAACCTTAGAATCAGGTGAATTCACTGTGCGGTCAACAAGTCTGTGCAGAATGCAATCAAAGCACCTTCCTGTCCTCTTGCACGGCCAAAACAAAAGACTATTTTTGGTCTCAGAGACTCTTAAATTCCAGCGTGTAAAAAAACCAAACCCTAAACCTTTTTTCCCCTGGACAATATGTAAGGTGACACTGCTCCTTTTTTCCCATTCTTTCTCCTCTTTCCACCTTTCTCCTCCCATCTGTCTGACGGAGCTGAACTCGTCTCAGTAAAAGCCCCCGGGGGGAAGGGGGGCTGAAATCAGAGCCGTTCCCTTGGAGGTGGAAGCGATTTATGGTGTGTTTGTGCACAGGGAGGAAGAGGAGGAGGAGGAGGAGGAGGAGGAGGAGCAGTGGAGCGAAGGAAAGCAGGGCATTAAGCAGAGGTTAAAGAATCTGGACTAAAGTGTACTGAGAGAGAAAAGAGCTGTGGAGGCTATTGTCGGAAGAGCAGAGCTCTAAATGAGGAGGATCGGGAGCAGAACGACGTGCGGTTCACAGCGTGCTGCGGCTGAACTTGGACTTGTTACCACATGCTTAGGTCACACTGAATGGCGAAGAGGAAATACCCAGGTAGGACGACTAGGCAAAGGTCGCTCCACGCTGCTCAGCGGGCGATTCCTGCGCACAGTGCATTCATTTCCTCTGGGGTTATCATTCATCTTCATGTTCATCTGTGAGTTTGATGGAAGAGCTGCAGGGGAAGAAACAATTTGTATCCCTGCATGTACATGTTTCAGCCTCTGTAGTGCAGATTAAATCCACCTCCGTTTGACTTTGTGATTCTGCTCTCATCAAGTTTCTGTCTGTTGATTCTCTTAAGATTTGTTTTCATCTCTCACGCTGCTGCTGGCTTTTATTTGTTTGCTTTGAGATTGTTTTACAAGGCTTCTTTACATTTGCCTCCTACAGTGGACTCAAGTCAAGGTGGATGTTGTGATTTCTATGAAGTTATAGCACTTAACACCCTCTACATATGCACAGTCTTGGTGAAATCCTGTGTGTCAAAATGTGTCATCTGTAGTTGGTTACCTCTTTTCACAAACTACTAATGAAGACAGCAATGTGGGTAGTAATTGTAGGGAGTTTGGTTTGTGCGACTATGAGGTGAAAGTGAAGCGTTGAGGTTGGCAAACCTAAGAATAGGTTTGTTACTTTATCTCACTGTTCGACAACCTTTTCAGACTAAAACCACAGAACACGTTTTCCCTTTGTATGTATTCCCCACTCCCCACCTGCACACACACAATCGTGAGGACATTATTTTTAATTACATATATCCATCTATACATCGCTGTGAGCCGGCAGGAAAATGAAATGAAAAGGTCATGCCCGGTCACAAAGCCACTAATCCCACCCCACTCTGATAAATCACAGGGAAACACACTCAACCTCACAGAGCAGACCCGGGCATGTCGACAGAGGAGCAGATTAAGCCGAGCACACCGCTGTGACACCAAAGGAAATCAGAATTAAAAATCCAAAACAGAAGAAAGTCCCTTTGACATTTACACCAGGAGCTGAAAACACAGGAGGAGTGAGGAGGAAGAGGTGGACACACAGTGACAGTGTGGAATATTTGTACAGTGGAACTGTGGGATGGAAAAATATGTCAGATTAGAAAACCCTCTCAGATTAATCTTTCAGAAAGGCTGAAGGGAGGGGGGGGGGGGAGACAAGACTTAGGCTACGGCAACTCGTACACGCAGGTTTTTCAAACACTGGTAATCCTGATTAAAATAAGGTGATTGTTTCTGGACTCTTGTTGTCTTTGTGTGATTCGTAAAATCACTGTTGTGCCAGTAAACGTGAAGGTCAGTTGGCTGTTAATCATTTACAACAGGGGTAGTCAAGACGTCTGGGTGGAGAAAATACCCTCAAGCCAAGGTCCGGAACATTGTAACGTCAACAATGTATTCGGTTTAGTAGTTAAGTCCAAAATACTGTACATTTATAAATGCACATCGGTGTTCAACAACTGGCTTTGAAATCAAAATGTGAAATTTTTGTCCATTTTAAGTGGACAGGTTATATAAAAATTAAAAATATAGGCCTATGTTTTGATCCTCATTTGTACTCTGTAGCTGTGCCTCTTGTTTCTTGCAATTATTTCACAATAAAAGCCCCATTCATAACATAGATTATCTCAAGGCACTTCATATGGCAAGGTCAAGACCTTTTACAATTACTATAGAGGAAACCCAACAGGAACACAATGAGCAAGCACTCGGCAACAATAGAGAGAGAGAGAAAGACAGGAAGAAATCGCTAACAGAACCAGCAACAGTTGGTTGCGTAACAGGTGTTTTTCAAGAATTAACGACATTAATAACAATTATTATCATCACTATCATCAGCTCGTAGGGTTAGGGTTGCTCTAATGCCATCTGGGATTGGTTCCAACTTGCTTTTCAAGTGACCCTGAGAACAAAAACAAGAAGCCGTAAATGAAGGCTGGATGAGGATAATAATAACAGTTAGCAGTAATGAGTAGCTGTGTAATATATACTCGTTATTGTAATTGATTTGTGGTGTTGAAGCTCTGGACTCAGAGATGCCTATTAAATAAGAACAATGAGACAGGAAGAGCACAAGGAGGGAGAAAGAGAAAATGAATGATAGGATGGAAGAGGACTGTGTGTGACAACTGCTCTCAATAACATCCCCTGCTCTATGGTCTGTGTAACTTTAGATGGGGCCATGATTCATAAAATGGACATTGTTGTATTTAAAAAAAGACTGAATACAGCGATTGATATAATCCTCCTGCAGAAAATTGTTGAGTGGCACAGTAAGCTCCTTTCCCCACAGACAGGCATATAATAAACATTGGAAAGTTGAAAGTTGGGCCAAATGTCTTTTTTGTATCACATTTGAGAAGTTGAAATCTATGTAGAAAACGTAGTAAATCATTTAATAATCGATTCAGTTCTGTTGTTGAAGACATTGTAAAGGACGAAAAACGTTTAAATGAATACCTCCAAATTCTGCGTCGTAAATTAAGCATTCATCAGCATTTTACTTATACAATAATAATGCTATGTTTGGCATTTTAGCTGTCCTCAGGAAATTAGCTGTTTCATAGATAATGACACATGGATGGAACAAACAGTTTAAACAGTGGCAGAGCGGTACACGGCAGAGAGATTTGTCCAAAACTGTGTCCTCATCTATCCTCTCTCAGGAAATCACAGGTAAATTGTTAATAGATAAAGTTGTGTGAGTGTGTGTGTGTGTGTGTTCAATAGACAGAGTGAGTGGAGTTGATTACCCATCTTCACTCTTATCTCTGTCCTCTAATGCAGGAAGCGCCTGCTGATTGTTCCCTTCATCAGGACTATATTCCCTCTGTGATTAGCTCGATGCTAAAAAAGCCCTTCAGTTTGAACAGCAAAATGGCTGCTGGACTAAAACACTGCTTTCAACTCTTAATTGCATTATCATACTGCACGGCTCACGATTCACTGAGGGAACCGACAATTTGAGGTGCGACGTGGGCGTTGGATTTCACCTCCATTTTCCATTTTCATCCTTTGTATTGGGAAATTCGGCAAAAAAAATAATTAATAGTGGTTTTGAAAGCACTTAAAAGACATTAGGGCTGTGCCAAACAATGCTACTACAATGGTGTTTTTGACACCAGTGCTGCTTACTGATACTGTTTTTGTTACTAATATCCGTCATGACGTTAAAATATGTAATTAAATACTAATAATCCTACATTTAGGAGACAATATTATAGACCCATCATTAATTAACACTTGTTGGAAGTCATTTCATTCACATTTTACATTTATCCACAAAGTCTCTTCCACCCTTGTGTTCCCCTTCTGTCCTTAAGCTGCAGTATGAATCCTCCTTCAGTTAGGGTATTCATCACACTAAAACTGTTTTTGCAGAGTAAAAATTAGAGAAGAATTCTTTTTAAAAGAAGCGTTCAGTGCTGGAATTTGCTCCTCACCAATCTGCAGTGATTGGAAGAGCTTCAATTCAAAAGATTTATTGTGTGGATGAAATATCTCAGCAACTATTGGATGAATTGCTACGACTTTTATTGCAGACATTCTTGGTCTCCCAAGTATAAAGACTACTGATTATTGCGATCCTGTCACCTTTTATCTTGGGCCAATGGTAATAAAATAAAATTAAAGTCTCCTCCTTTTCACTTCAGAAAACCTCACAGAATCTGGCTTTTGTCTGTAGTGTCACTAGATACCATCAGCATTCACTGCTGGGTCACATAACTGCAATGGATACCGGCGCTGAACTATTCAGTTTACAAATTGTGAAATGTGAACGTGACAGCTCCGATTTGCGACTAGGATTGTCAATGAAACGGCGCGTCCTGTTTTTAATCCAAACCGAGAAGGAGTAATCTTGAACGCGGCATCATCGCCATTTGGTTTGTATTGGTTTGTTTGCCTCTATGACACTCACTGTGGATTGGGTAAGATTATCAGAGAGTTAGGGGAGGCTACTATCTTGGAGGGAAGGCTAATCTCTTGGCAGAGAGCTGGTGGGAAAACACATGCTAAAAAAAATACAGATGGAAGTGGGAACATTCAAAGATTCACATCACTCAAAACGGTGTCAGCAAAAACTGATTTGAAGCACATTTCAAATGATGTGTTTTCTGTGGCTCATTGGTCTGGCAGACATGCAACAGCATGCTTTAAGAGCAAAGAACAAACAAGAACGGAACAGTAGCGTCAAGTGTTTCCTGAGGCTGTTCATGTCAATCTTTTACTCTCCCTTAATTTTCTCAGACTAGACCAGGTGTCTGTGGTCTCTTTATTTTCCTTTTCTTCTTTCAAAGTGAACACCTCTTATTTATAAATATTTTCTGTCATCACATCCAAATATCTACGTCAAGTGTGATCTTTAAAACCATCCCCAACTCGACAAAACTTGTCCTGTCCATCTCTGGATCTACATATTTACTGCACGCCAGGCATGTTTTCTCAAGCGTGAACTACATAAAATCCAAATATTTTACTTTTAATTCCATTAATTTCCACAAACAATGGAAGATCTAAATATGTCTGGGTTTTATTGATCTCTGCCAAGGAGGTATATGTTTGTCTGTCTGTTAGCAACATAACTCGAAAAGTCATGGACGGATTTGGAGGAAATTTTCAGGAAATGTCCTCAATGGGACCAGGAACAAGTAATTAAATTGCCATTGGCCATGATCCGTAGACACTATCACTGGTTACAACACTCCCTGTCTGACCCAGATGCACCGGCAGGGTGTATTTTGTAGGCACCGAGTTGCTAGTTGTAGTTTTTGGTTAAAGGTTGCAATGAAATGGGAACTGTTTCCTTTTTGTAGTTCTTAATCCTACAAACTATACCTTTGATATTATATTAATTAAATGGCTCAAATGGGTTTTGCAGACCCCTGGTCTAGTCCATCTGAATATGACGCGAGTCCAATCTGTCTGAACCTGGCTCGACCTGTTTATCGGTTCCTTAGGGCTCAGGTCGGGTGTCAACGCTCCAAGCTAGAAAATAAATCCCAGTGAATGAGGGAGATCACCTTGCTTTTTCAAAATCAATCGTCGTCACATGAGCACAGAGTCCCATCAGAACAACACTTCATGTGCTGAGTGTTCACTCTCTGCTGTCGCTCTGTTATCCTTTAATTTACAGCTGTTAGTCGCTGAGTTATATGTCATGACCCAGCGTCAGCCCACGCCGCCGCTGTCATCCCAGCAGTGCTGTTATAGGCTCTGATTAGACAATTGAGAGGTTGCAAAGCGCCGCAGTCCTCCTACACTTCGCATCACCAGCTGAGCCCTTTGTTTTTACGGCGGCGATTAGAGCCCAGAAGTGTAAGCGCTTTGTGCCGAATCAACAGAAGCTGCCTATTAAAGTCCTTTTTTAGTGGCACTGTCCCTCACTTTTATACCCTCACTGTTTCTCCTCTTTTATGAGCGTTAGAGGCTGAAAGGCCGACACACCTCCACCTCTCACAACTCAACCTCAACCTTATTTACTCACTATTCTCTTTCCTTCTCTCCTCCACAGTACTTAAATCTGCCTTTGTTGTCCTTTCTTCTCTTCCACCATCGTGTCATTAATTCACTATTTTAGTTGCCTTTCTTCCATTTGTTTGTCTCCTTTCTTTTCTTTCATTCCCCTCTTTTATCCCTTCCCTTAAGTCCTCCTCTACCCTCCACATACTTCAATGTCGGTGCCTTCTCCTCTTCCGCTCACTTATCTCCATCCTCCCTCAGTTCACTCTCCTCTTTGTCCCCTCTTTTCTTCCCCTCTCAGCACCTTCCATTGCTCTTAATGATAACCCCGCAGCACATACATCAGCCTCACAAATTAACTCATAAATCATCTTGAGGTAGCTGGAAAAATCAGAAGCAGGGCAGATTTTTGTTTGTGGGCTTCTGTTCTCAGAGCAGACAAGTCTTCATGGTTTCAATAATGACCTGTGTCTGTTTTTCGTTAACTAGAAAGTTTCTGATTTTGAAAAAAACCTGGAAACCATGACTCCACTTCAGAACAGTCAATTATTTGGACAATAAGTTACAATGGATCCATAACTGTGTTTTTACAAATAGTAAAAATCAGTAAGATCAGTGTAAAAATGACGTAGTGTAGTGGTTCCCTAAAGAACCCACCAGAATAATCCTGCTGGCCTGGTTGGACAAAAAAAAATAGAAGACGCCTGTTGGGTTTAAGTCAGATTCAGTTCCGCAGCTCTTTGACTTACAGAGTCAAAGGCAGAGCACTTCAAGACGTGTGATCCCAATTTAATAAAATAAGCCTTTTTTTCCCTTCTAAGCACTGACACACAGAATCACAAACTCACTCAATAACCTTCAATGGGAAGCAAATATTTTCATTCATATCCATGTCTCTAAAATGCAGTATTTATTTATTTCACCGTCAACCGATGCTGGAGGTTGTAGTGATGCTTTTGTTGTTTTGCCTCTGCTGTTTTTCCCATCACAGTGTGCCCTTCAAAAGTAATCATAAAACCCCAGTTCATTTACTACTCTTTCACAGCTCATAGACCTCCCCATCGCAGAAATGCCAGCCCAGAATTAACCCTGCTCTTATCTCCCTCCTTATCTGAATCCTTTTAAACCAAAACATTAACTTCTGGAGGTTCACCTTGAGCTGAACACTTTAAACAACTCTCAGCCACCACCAAGCAGCCGTGTTACTTGCTGCGTCCATTCCTGTGCTTTACTTGGAACCAGTCTGTGAACTCGTAATCATGACATACACATCTGTGTATGGCGTTACAGGTCATAAATATGACAGGGGAATATTAAAATGTGTTTGTCTTATGAACGCAGTAAACAAACGCAGTTGAAAGCAGGATATTTAAGTTCAGGGACAGGCCTTTCCAGAGATAATCTAATGCAGCTGCTGGACCAGCTGAACCAAAGCAGACGTCCAATAACAACACGCAGAGCAGGAGTGTAACGTCATCAGTACTCTACTGTATATTTAAGAGTGTTACGTAGTATACCATTCAGTTTGATGTATACTTTGATTTCGTATGCTTTATAGATTAAACAGTTTCCCTTTCCTCGATGGTCAAAGATGAAGTGAACACGAATGAAATAAAAACCACATCAGTCAGTGGAGGCAAACAACCACTGGATGTCGCATCTGCTAACATGGAGGGGGCGGGGCTTATGTCCAATACATTTTTAGCAGGATTCTGAATGTGTTCCTCTCTTTCCTCAGATAAGAAGATGCTGCAGGGACCAGACGAGGGACTGAGCCCGACCTGAACAACCCGTCCCCCCCTCTCCCCCCTTTCCTTTCCTCCCCTCCCCCTGACCCCACCCCCCACAACCCCCCAGAGCCCGCAGCGCTGCCGTCCCACCATGAACCTGCTGTGCCGTGGACGCCTGAAGCTGCTGGTGCTGTCACTCACAGCGGTCGTCCTGCTCACCTGGCTCTACCTGCTCGCCGGCAACCTGGAGAGTGAGTACAAGCTGAGCGTTCCCACTTAGAAACATTGAGAATTCTTGCTGTGCAATTTTTTTTTCTGTAAGAGTCAGAAACTGATTGATAATAAAAGACTGGGGTTGTGGTTTGGGTTGAATAAGAGTCACAGGAATCTGACCAGAGAGAGAACAGAAAACATCAATTATCAGTTGTTTTTATGCAACTCAGCTCCACATCCACGTAATCTGACTATTATGCTCAGTATTTTATAAGTGGAGTCAATTTTCCTCTTTGTGTGATTTTTCATCCTTTCATTGAGGCCTCAGCTGTCAACAACCAAGGTCGGTTCAGAGGGTCTCTGAGCTGCTTTTACACACACACACACGTTTGCCCTTCATCCATAATGAGGACACTCAGACATAATGCATTCCCCAGCCCCTTACCCTAACCTTAACCATCACAACTAACTGCCTAACCCTTACCCCAACCTAAACCCAATTATAACCCAAACCCCAAAACCAGGTCTTAACCCCCAAAAAGCCATTTTAAGATGTGAGGCCCAGCCAAAATGTCCTCACTCCATATATGATTTTTGGTCCTTACAAATCCACAAACACAAGAGCCCCCACACACACACCTAATGATTTCACGATAATTGGATGTCATCAACTGCTGATTGTTCTTTCTTTTCTTTTTTTTCAAAACACAGCATCCAAATCAAGATACTTGTTTCTGACCATACAATGTTGTTTTTGCACAGACTCAGTTTGCTTCTGTCTCCTCTTTTCAAAACATTTGTCCTAGTGTACAGTGAATTCTGGGATACGCTGGGCCTAGAAGGATCTACTTTGTGGCTCCTTTATCTCAATCTCCAGAGATTGAAGGACACATTTTGAGGAGTCCTTAAAATAGGACATCTGAGTTGTGACACTGCATATATTGGCCTAAAAAATGGCCACAAAGGCAACCAATGAATGCCAATATATTCGGCCATCATCCAACATTACATCACTTCACGGTCAAACTTCATACTTCACCATTAGAAAAGTTAAAGATCAAAATGACCACCCTGTTCTGGTGTCAGAATGTGCAGAACCACTTGAACCAGACATAATTATACATCTTTGCAAAGTTCTGAGCATCCAGTGGTTTCACATCATCAAATATTGAAAGTAAAGTTCAGCAGAACCTCCATTAGTGGCTGATCTGGAACCCTCTCCGCTGATTACAGAACTGATTTTCCATGAAATTTTGTTTTTGGAGTGGGGTTATTATTACTAACCAAGGAAGCTATAGCAAATGTATTTGTATGAAACATTTTAACAGCAGGGGAATTCAAAGTTTTGTACATAAAATCATGAACCGATCAGTGTTGAGATTTAAAAAAAGAAACTTGATTACTTTTGGAATAGATTCAGTTTAATTTGGCACTGGCATCTGTAAGAAAAACAGTTGATAGTGGAGTCTCATCTCCTAACTCTCTGTAACAGAGGCCCTCTCTGTCCCAACTCGTCCCTCCAGATGGGCAGGGACAGATGCTTCATACATGACAGATGACACGAGGCAGTCTCTCTGTCTCTGGTTTACTGTTACTGTTCATGCTCTTTTTGGAATGTAAAGAAATCTTTGTTGCAAAATCAACTAGGGCTGCAACAGTTATTTGGTTAATGTTAATGTTTTTTGAATTATTAAAACCAGTTTGTCCGGTTTTTCAGTTTCTTAACTCATTGGCTACCAATGACGTTTATAGACTTTTCATTGAAATACAACAACGTCAATGAAGTCAATTACGTTTTTCAACAGTTTACATAGTCATAGAACACAGTTCTGTGGGTCTTGGAAAATCAGTCAAAAATGATGTACAACACTTGACAGTATGGGGCTCTCTGCCCTGAAAATGGCTGGAAGAACAATGAGTTAAATGTAAATATTTTCTGGTTCCTTTGCTCCATGTAATAAAGAAATCATTAGAACTGAATAGTTTTAGTTTGCGGACAAAACAAGACATTTGAGAACATCGTCATTTCCATGTTTTCTGACATTTTATGAACCAATTTACTCGATTAATCGAGAAAATAATTGGCATTAATCAAATAATTGTTAGTTGTGGCACGAAAATCAACACTTCAATGTCTTTTAAACCATTTAAAGTATCATATGGTTTTGAATCTGAACCTGAATCTGTCTCTTATCATGACCCAAATCTAATACTTTCATCCTTGGTATCCATAACAAACATTTACATAAATTCTCCTTAAAATCTGTGCAATACTTTTTGAGTTATGATGCTCACAAACAGACATCAAACACAATCAAAAGCATATAAGCTCCTGAGCAGAGTTAATAAACACCATCATCTTTATTGGTGAACGTCATATTATTTGCTGATGGCTGCATACAAATGTTAAAAAACTGCCAATACTTATGCATTGCTGATAAATTCACCCCAATACATTTTTTTTAATGTACACATTTTTAAAAAATGCAGTACTTGGACTGGAATGTGATGGGGGGCGGGGGGGTATACAGTATATGATCCCACATGTCAGCAGACTGACATGACTGTGATTTATAACCAACACATCAGTTTTGATGCTACATTTGGCAGCCTGTGAGGTGGACTGATGGGTAATAAAACTTTGACGCGGAACATGATCCTCAGACATCCGGCAAATTATTTATGACTATGTCCAAACCTGAGGTGTGGGTTTTCAAAATCCCGATGACAGAAGCCCAGAGGAGTGTGGAAACGTATTCCTATCTCCAAAAAAATGTCTTGGTCGTGGTTGGACACAGTATGACTCAAGATTTTACGTGGTTGTCTTACATACTCCAAGATATGATTTATTTTTTTGTTATGCAGATAACATTTCATGGCATGTTGAGTTTAGCTGTGCAGACGAGCACCACTTATCCAAGGATCTCTCACGTGTGATTGACAGCTCAGTGGTCACAGCGAACAGTCTTCTGATCACTTTCAGCTCTTATAGTATGAACGGTGAAGAATGTCCCTGCTTGCAACTTCAGAAATAACCAGACTCTAGAGTCTGTGTTTCCTCGGCCACCATCTCTCCTTCACTGTTATACCACAATACCACATTTTCAAGGTGTATAACTAATAAAATATTTTTAAATGTTCGGCTAAATGTACTGTTCACATTACTCCGTTGCCTCCACTTAGTAGATGAAATCAAATATGATGAACCCTACTTAGAATTACTATGAATTTAATTGTTTTAATGTGGGCTGGTCCCCTTCTTTGGTTCACTCCATATATTTTATCCCTGAAATAATAGAAAAAGTTATTTTAAACCTAATCAATATGTATATTGAATTCTAATAATCACTCACACACAGTACTTTAAAAATAAAGTGTATTGACTTAAAATGACGAGTATTACACAAAATCATCACTTGTTATAGGCAATAAACCCACTTATAACTGTTTCAGAATATTCACAGATCTTTCAGTAACATTATCAGTACCTTTAACTAAACAAACAGTTCAATGTCCAAATAAATGACAACATTCACACTGTACCCAACCTCAAAACAATCTTTGAAATAAATCGGTGCAGGCCTGATTTTATGCTTGGCATCAGACAACCAAAATAAATATAAATAAATGCATTTGCAATTGGTTTTGTACTCACATTCTCCGTCCTCAGTTAGCATGTGAGGATTAGCATGTGGAGGCTATAGATGGATGGTGAGGAAGAGGGGAAAAGAGAAGAAGACCCAGTGACCATGGCCTCAACCCACGTCGCTTCTCCCTCACAGCCGATACAACTCCAGGGAAAACAAGGTCCAAGAAGTGTCTTCTGGTCCTGTCCTCTGGCGAACATACACATACATGTCCTAAATCAGTCATATGGACAGTTTCTCTGCGCTTTCATGAGCTCATTCCGAGTTAACATAGCAAACAAAAGTAACACACATTTAGCACAACAAGTAACGTGAGGCTACTACAGCTTAGCATGTGTAAACAACCGTTAGCAAGCTAGCGCGAGCTAACCGCTAATCACGTTTAGCATTCACATTATTAGCTGGAACACAGTCTGTGATTACCGCATCATAACATTTACCTTCGGTGTGCTTTTGTATGTTCATATACTGTTGATAAACTCTGTATTTAACCTGGCAGGAGGACAATTACTGCAAAACTACCTGTCTTTCCAACGTTCTTCTCAGTATTGTTGGACTAGCCTGGCTACTGCTCACCTGGCTAACGTCCCACCGCTGTGTCTCATGATTGAACGACAGTTCAACAACAACAACTGAGCAGGCAACCAATTGACAAGCTTTACAGGGATAAATGACAACGAAAAGAAACAGACAACATTATTATATGATTAACATTTTACTGTCTTGATTTAGGCTTCTCATTTTAAACAGAAAAAAGACTGTCCATATTACAAATATATGAATTACAATCACATTTTTATGAAAATAACTTATTTAGAATGTATTTATTTATTGTATTTATTTATTTATTACGGGGCTAGAATGGTCCAGGTACTAGCCTTCAACAGGGGTAGGAAAAATGAGAGGCGGAGAGTGAAGATGAAGAGATGTAGGAGACAAGAGAGGAAGCTGTAAAGGAGAGTAACAAAGTGGGAGATAGAGAGGGGGAAAGAGATGAAGAGAGACATGGAAAGATGAAGTAGGAGAAAAAAGAGTCAGATAATAATGAATGAAGTATGGAGGTATAAGAAAATCCAAAAGCAATAAGATGAGGAGATTAATCCACATTTGCTGCTGTGATTTTTGTTATTATTTTGAGCTGGACACAGATCATGAAACACGATGCTACCAGATGTGACCTTTACCAGGTCTGGATTAAACCCAAATCATAACCACACAGTTTGAAGTTGATGTCAGTGCAAAGCTCTTTTAGACGATAACATGTAGATGTCAAACAATAATCTGTTGGTAGAATAAGTAATTAAACTCACTCACCGTCTCTCCCTTCCTCCTCAGATGGTCGCTCCCTCCTCCTCGCTCCCTGCGTTGCCGACACCCCGGCAGCCCAGGTCCAAGAGCGTGCCGTTCTGGAGTCCCGAGTCCGAGAAGTGGAAGAGGAGAACCGGCAGATCCGGCTGCAGCTCAGACAGTCACAGGGCATCGCCGCCGGCCAGCAGCCCGAAGGCAACTATGGCAACCAGCAGTGGGGAGCGTCCGCAGACACAGGCCCTGAGGACGGGGACAACACAGCAGAAGAGAAGACCAATCGCACAGAGTGTCCCAGATTGCCGACCGTCCAGAAGTGTGAGGTCAGAACCGGAAAAACGCATCACAGATTAATAATATCGTGTTCATACAATGCAGCACATGGTCATCCAAGCATAATAATCCATATAACCTTTGCCTCAGTTGATTAATACCATTTCAAAATAAGAATAAACGGAAATGGAAACTGGTATTGCAGGAACTACAACAGCTCTAGTTACTTGTGGGAGTAATGCGAGGAAACACAAATAATCCTGCAGCCAAACACAGATATGAATGTGTTCACAGTAGTATATTTTATAGATATTTTAGTATTTCAATCTCCAACATTAAAGGTGTTGTTGAACTGTTCCCTCAGTTTTATGTCAGAAGAGATTTATATTTATTGTACTCTATGTGTGCTGTAGTAAAGTGCACAAGGTGTGTCACCTCAACGCACTTCAAATCACTGAGAGAAGCTGCGGTGAAACCTTAAGGTTCACATTCGCTCGGGTGTCAATATTAAAACAGCAAATCATAGACACGTGAAGCACCGCTTGGTAATAAAAAAACCTCATGTTGTTTGTCTCTCTCTTTCCCTGCAGCTGATACATGTGGCGTGCGTTTGTGCTGGTCACAACGCCAGCAGAGATGTGGTCACGCTGGTCAAGTCCATCCTCTTTCACAGGTGAGAAATGAGTAATATGCTGATGTCCTTATTTTGCCCTGGTTATATCTTATGTTATGTGTCAGTCATGTCCTGGTTTTGACCTGTTATGTCTCGTCTATGTCCTGGATTTTTTTTTTGTCCCAGTTGTGTCCTGATTATGTTGCGGTTATGTATGGTTAGTTTTGTCCCAGGTTATACGTTGCAGTAATAGGCCTTTACGTGTGTCCTGAGTCATCTGATCACAAATATTTTGTGTGCACTCTGCAGGAGAAATCCACTTCACTTCCATTTCATCACCGACACAGTAGCCAACCGTATCCTGAGCTCTCTGTTCCAGTCCTGGATGGTCCCGTCCGTGCAAGTCAGCTTCTACGATGCAGATGAACTCAAGGTAAAATACAGGGAATGTCATGAAAACACACACACACACGCATACTTTGCCTCACACACACCACGTCATCCCCCTAAAGAGAGTCAAAGCCACATCTGACATTCACAACATCAAAGGGAAAATCTACAGTGGCGAGGTTGTGAGGATACAGAGACGAGTAAAGATGAGTGTACAGTATTTATAAATCTCTTTTAAGAGAGGAGCTTCACCTCAGAGCTGCATCAAAGACGGATCACTGAGGGCCTGTCCACACTGAAACTTCAAATTTCAAATTTAATTTCAAAGTAAAAGTTTTGATATGGAAAGACGTATACTTCACAATAAAAAAAACCATTTATGTTGCAAAATAAAGCTATTAATATCAAAAAAACGTCTTCTTCTCTGTTTTTGGTGTCGCATTACAGCACCACTTACAGGCCTGGCATACTCACTACGTTATGAGTGTGGATAGAGACATTTTAGGAAAACAATGCCGTGTTTCCAGGAAACTTTTTCAAAAGGACTGTCATGTTTGGTTCCGTTTCCTTTGGATGTGGCCTGATTCTAAGGCAGGAGGTTATATATATATATATATATATGTATATATATATATATGAAGTCCCTCCTGACACTGACGGACATTCCATAGAATACAGGTCTCAAACATTGGCCTCATTCTCCAGAGACGGAGACTCGCTTCGTTTCCTCCACTCAATGGTTTTCTCCTGACAAGCTACAGCAGCAGGTAATAGAGAGTGATGACCTGGTGAAACACGTCTCTCCTAAAGTCAACTGGCACTTCAGCACAAAAACATCAAAGTCTTTATTTTTTATGAAAATCTGATGAATGATAAATGTGCTCTCACTGTGACGGGGAATGCGAGCATTTGTGTGTGTGTGTGTGTGAGTCCAACCTGCATCTCCATCCTTCACATCCACACATTCCCCTCCCTCACGGTATTTGTGCTGAACAATGAGTCCTTTGTAATGTCAGATGCCTTAGACCTGCAGTCTCTCTCTCTCTCTCTCTCCAGTTTCCATTAGCTCACATCAAACCGTAGAAAATCTGCCCAGGCTTTAAGCCGATTATATTTGCAGATGATGCTCTTATGCAGATCCAATTACTCTGAATCAAGAGAATGAATTAAAATATGTTATTTGCGATTTGAACGGGGAAAAAAAAACAAAAAAAAACACTTTGTCTTTGCCAGCATCTGCTGAAAATCTCTTTGTGTTAATCCATGTGAACACTGCTCATAATTAATGAATAACTAATATAATTGCACATCAGTCAATACTTTTATATTAAATGTTAAAAACACAACAAAGATTTAATGCGTTTCCTGTTTTCTTTCAGTCTGAGGTGTCGTGGATACCCAACAAACACTACTCAGGTATTTATGGCTTGATGAAGCTGACGTTAACCAAAGCTTTGCCCTCCGACCTGTCCAACGTCATCGTCCTAGACACGGACATCACCTTCGCCACTGACATCGCCGAGCTCTGGGGCATTTTTAGGAAATTTACAGGTAAGGAATTTAGTGATCTAGATTTGTACCTCGTGCTTCCTATCCAAGTGTACATGAGAGTCTATGGTGACCTCCAGATAGTGTAAAATAAAGATTTGTGAAATATTTTACTTGGTAACAATTAAACAGCGTTTTTTTACCTGGATTACATCTCATATGTTGCTGGATAATGTCCGACTGTGTTCGCAGATAAGCAGGTGATTGGTCTGGTGGAGAACCAGAGTGACTGGTATCTGGGGAACTTGTGGAAGAACCACAAACCCTGGCCTGCACTGGGACGCGGCTTCAACACAGGTATCTGTTGTTCATGTGACTGACCTTTCACAGATAGACAAACACATCAAATTAGATAGACAGATAGACAGATAGACAGACAGATCGACAGATAGACTGATAGGTACTTTATTGATCCCAAGCTGGGAAATCCATGAAGCTGAATATATATAATCTGTCGGTGGCCTGTTGTTCAGTTTTCCCTCCTCTTTTAATCCACAGGCGTCATCCTCCTCTACTTGGAGCGGCTGCGGCGAATCGGTTGGGAGCAGATGTGGCGGCTGACGGCAGAAAGGGAGCTCATGAGCATGCTCAGTACGTCGCTTGCAGATCAGGTCAGGGCCACCTGCAACCACCTAAAGACAAAACACCGACACAATAATACATGCAACTTTATTTTTTTAATTTTTTTTATACAAATAAAGGGTTTTTGGTTATCATTACTGACTGCTATCTGCATATAAATGATGCTGAAACTGAGCAAAGCCTGCTCAAACGTGATTGGTCAAACTAGAAATGGAAATCAACAAGCTCTCTCCCCCTGTTTATAAAGATTAAATCAATATAGTTGTATTCATAAAATACATTATGTTCCATATAAACCTACATTTTAAAGAATATAAATGTGTGACTAAAAAAGAAAAAAGCTTGTAAACAAACTCTGTGTGTAAGATTTTCAAAATTCACATTATTTTTTGGACTCTCTCTCGTCCTCATCTCACAGTCAGAGAAGTCCAGACTCGTTCTTTTCTGAACAAGCTGCATCCTTTCACTTTATTTCTTTCAGGAGTTGTTTGTCAAGCTACGACAAGCTTTTACCTTGATAGTGCTTTAAATGGCGCAAAGGAGTCGACACGCAGGGTGTCCGTCTTTGTCATGTCGTCAAATAAAATGTAAAATCAAAGCTGAGGTTGCCAGGGAACCAGCAAACACATGCAAAGACACACTCGTAATGTGGTTCTCCCCTATGAAGCCTACAAGAGCCGAGCTGCTGTGTTTTTAACCAACATAAGGCCTTAAAAACTCCTGTCATGTGCCTCTGATGATCATAACAATGCTGCTTGAAGTCCACATTATTTTCCTGAATTTGACTATTGTCAACTGTTAAAACTGTATCTTGTCTATTTGTACAGGACATCTTCAACGCCTTTATCAAGCAGAACCCGGTGCTGGTGCATCAGCTGCCGTGCTTCTGGAACGTCCAGCTGTCGGATCACACTCGCTCTGAGCAATGCTACACTGAGGTGTCTGACCTTAAGGTAAGCAGGTACATACGCAAGAACATCCGCTGTATGAGACTGCACGTCAGGGCTCAGTATGTTCTTGACACGAGGAGCCTTTAAGGGTGTGGATGTTCAAAAGATCTCCCAATGGGAGCCAATCCATTTAAAACTTTAAAAGTCAGCAATAAGATGTACTCAGTTGCCTCCACCCGCTGCTGTGCTCACCAGGTGATCCACTGGAACTCTCCGAAGAAGCTGCGCGTGAAGAACAAACACGTCGAGTTCTTCAGGAACCTCTACCTGACCTTTTTAGAGTACGACGGGAACCTGCTGAGACGGGAGCTGTTTGGCTGCCCGAGTCAGGCTGGCTCCAAGAGCATCCAGGTAGGACACACACACACACACACACATGCTATTTTTGATGAGAATCCAATTACATGCAAGGAAAAAAAATAATTTTTGTCACAAGCAAAAGATGATTCCTGAGAACTTTCTGTGTCCTCAGCTGCAAACGGCTCTGGAGGAGCTGGACGAGGACGATCAGTGTTACGACTTCCGTCGGGAGCGGCTCACTATTCACCGTGTGCACCTCTACTTCCTGCAATACCAGTACACGCCTACAGAGGATGACACTGACATCACACTGGTGGCCCAGCTCTCCATGGACAGGTGACCGGACCAGACCAGCTCACACCCCGACCAAAGTAAATTCCGTTATTTTCCGACATTTTTCACATGATTTTTTCTCTGTGCAGGCTGCAGATGCTGGAGGCCATCTGTAAGCACTGGGAGGGCCCCATCAGCCTGGCGCTCTACATGTCTGACGCTGAGGCTCAGCAGTTCCTGCGCTACGCTCAGGCGTCCGAGGTCCTCAAGAACCGCAAGAACATCGGGTACCACATTGTCTACAAGGAGGGACAATTCTACCCAGTCAACCTGGTTAGGAACATCGCCCTAAAAAACGCCAACACGCCGTTTGTGTTCCTGACTGATGTGGATTTCCTGCCGATGTACGGTCTCTACGATTACCTCAGGTAAGAAGGAGATGATGTGAAACCCTGCATCAAAATGCATCAGTACCCACAGGTTTGTCTCCACCTCACGCTCCGTCTGTTGCCTCCCTGCAGAAAGTCTGTGGTGCAGCTCGATATGGCTCACACTAAAAAGGCTCTCGTGGTTCCGGCTTTCGAGACACTCCGTTACCGTCTCTCCTTCCCCAAATCCAAAGCTGAGCTGCTCTCCATGCTGGACATGGGGACCCTCTACACCTTCAGGTACCAGTATATGAAAACAGTTGACCATTAACTCAGACCTGGTATTAACGTCCTTCCTGAATACGTCCTCAGATTTGATCGCAAAAAGAAACACATTTACTCCAATAGTGATAGTTTTTCCTTTCTTCCAATTGTTTTCATGTTTCATGTCACTGCAGTGTGAGCAGAGTAGATTCACTCACTTCCTCCCAACTCTTTTCTCTCGCTCTACCTTGCACCAAGACATTCACACTCATTTTCAAGCAACTGTCCTTTTAAGGCAGGGGTGTCCAACTCATTT
Source organism: Microchirus variegatus (assembly GCF_963457635.1). Classification (NCBI taxonomy): domain Eukaryota; kingdom Metazoa; phylum Chordata; class Actinopteri; order Pleuronectiformes; family Soleidae; genus Microchirus; species Microchirus variegatus. The sequence continues at coordinate 21,129,898 of NC_139815.1, read as the reverse complement.
TCACTGAGGGCCACATCAGCATAATGGTTACCCTCAAAGGGCCAGATGCAACTGTCATACAGAATAAATGTAACTAAATGTAGCCTAATATAATGTAAAATAAAGGTAACTACTCCGTAACATATTGCTAAATAACTTTCTGTATTTATTACTTATTCAATTTCACTCGTCGCATGATGCATATACAATGATACACTGTGATCTAGTGGCAGGATGCCGTCACTTTACGGGTAACACAATCGCCATGCATTGTGGGAAATGTAGTTTATGGTCAATGCACGCCTTAAGGCAGCATAGACCTATTTTAACACAGATTTTAAGACCAATTAATCACTCGCGGGCCACATAAAATGACATGGCGGGCCACATCTGGCCCCCGGGCCTTGAGTTTGACACGTGTTTTAAGGGATCACATTGACTGAGGATATTAACCATAGTCAATGCCTAACCCTAACCTAACCTAACCACAATTCAAGTCTTAGCCCTAAACTTAATCAGTTAATGAGTTAGTGATTCTGTCTCATTAGGACCAGGTTTTGGTCTACTGGCTCTGATAAGTTCAGGACAAGGACATTCATTTAATCAAACATGGTCACAGGCCACACGTCCAGGGAGCAATTTATTACAAGGTGTAAACTTAACCTTGTCCACTTTGGACTTCTCAGGACCAAATGTAATGCCATGTCTTTCTCTCGGTGGGTCATAAAATCTTTAACGGCCTCTTCTTCTTGGTCACCTCAGGTATCATGTGTGGCCCAAGGGTCACGCTCCTACCAACTATGCCAAATGGCGAACAGCCACCACCCCCTATAAGGTGGAGTGGGAGTCGGATTTTGAACCATATGTCGTGGTGAGACGAGACTGCCCGGAATATGACCAGCGATTCGTGGGCTTTGGCTGGAACAAGGTGTCCCATATCATGGAGCTGGATGCACAGGTATGCCTGTGTGAAAAATTCACCTCGTGTGTTGTGGCTGCAAAATGTGGTCCAAATTACTGACTTTTTTACTGCAGGATTTTGCTACTAACAAATAACGCCATCTTTTGATTTTAATAAGCTTGTAAAAGTTGGTGTTCAAATCTAAAATCATGGAATTATTATAGATTTAAGACAAAGGAAGCATTTTTAAATTCAGATACTATTCTTTTAAAGGGCTTTCATTTTAAATATAGAGTCTGTGCTGTGAACTGCAGATGGCGCTGGTATGCACTTACACACCGTCGGCCAAAGTAAAGAGCCATTGCGGTTTTATTCACAGTTATTGTAAACGACTGCAATTTCCTGTCTTTTGGCAACAACTTTTTGACAAACAGAGAGTCGGCACTGGAAGAGGCATGAGCACGTCGTCCAACACAGGAATCAAACCGAACAATGCCGAACTGTATAGTAGTTAAAAAGACTTAAAAATCATGAAAACATGCGTTTATCTCCAACATATAGCAAGGATATTTCTAAAATCTCAATATTTAACAGAGGAGTCTGCTGTACGTAGCAACAGCACTCATGTGGGACCTGCTATCCTCAATTTAAGAGTGATATTGGTAATGGATGAAGAATAAAACGGAATATTTGTGCATGAGACAATAGAAGACTAATTCAATATTAAGGTTTCTTTCCTTCAACTTATCTACTTTGTTTTTCTCCTCCTCCTCAGGAGTTTGACCTGATGGTCCTCCCCAACGCTTTCATGATCCACATGCCGCACGCCCCCAGCTTCGACATCTCCAAATTCCGCTCCAGCTCCAGCTACCGCAACTGTCTGAACACGCTGAAGGACGAGTTTCACCAAGACCTGTCGAGGAAGTACGGCGCGGCCGCTCTCAAGTACCTCACCGCTCAGAGGAACATTTAAAAAGCCGCTGAGCGAGGCTTCCATTGACGCTTCTTCCCCGAGCGCTGGACCAATGAGCTACAGTACAGGAGGCCTGGTTCACACTGACGCAGCTCTGCGTGGCAGGCCATGATGATGCAGAGAACTTTGACATGACGGAGGGGGAGGTAGACTTTCTAAATGTAGAACTGGACAGGAGCGGAGTGTTGGTTCTGATTGGACAAGCTTTATAGCCGGAAAAATAACCTTATTCTTACAATTTGTTCTGACAATCAGGGCTTTTTCCAGAAGACATAAACCTGTCCGTCCACGGGGACGTATGGACATTCAGCTCAAACAACAACTAAAAGAGAGAATGACAGCGTGAGGCCTGTCGAACTGGAGAAAGATTTAAGCCTTATCGCTTTTCATACGTCATGATTTTTTTTCTAGCGTAAATTAAAACCAATGAATAGCAAACATTTTGAATTATGACTTTACATGAGAATCATTCTTTTTGTTCCTCTCTACTTTTTTGTTCTCTGACTCCTGAAAATCCATTGTGTATGTGTATGTGTGTGTGTATGCTTGTGTGTGTGCGCGCCTCTTGTTTATTGTCAGAATATTTTTTGCTTTCGTCTTGATCATATATGTGCATGTCAACAGTTGGACTTTTTTTTTTTTCCATCCTCCTGAAAGACGTAAAAGTCTCGACAATGACAACATTTACATACATATATACAAGCATATATGTGTCATTATACATATATGATTGGGACCAACTCACGTGACCAACACTAACATCTGACAGTGAGTTGCTTAGCGATGAAACATTTAGCTTTAAACTAAACTCCACGTGGTGACGAGGCATTTTTCTGGAGCATCTCATAGTGTGTCCGACTCACTGTTTATATGTGTCGTCTACTGAACTACATTACCCACAACGCCCTTGTTGTTGCTGTTCAAGTCCAGCTGAAATTGCACAAGTTGTACTTGAGTACACAGGACTTCATCAAAAAAAAAGAAGAAGAAGACAAATAGCTCATGCCTTTGAGGTTGAAGTTAAGTTTTACAATCAGGAATCAAAATATAGCATCAAAAAACAACTTATAAACATTAAACCCATGTACGTGGAGGTGGCAGAGTTTCTGCAGTCAGGGGTAACTCCCAATGGTTTTAGAGTTGTCATGAGGAGGAGATGCTTTCTGAATGTGTTTGACTGACACAATTTCATTCCAGGTGAAAATATCTTCACACACACAGTTTTACGTTGTCGTGCACAGTTAACTCGAGCGGTTGTTCACTTGGGGCGACTGCCCTTGTCGCCGTTTACTAACGACAAACGATTTACATCCGCTAGGAGGTGAAATGATCCTCCGGTTAGCTTGTTTGTATACGGCAGTTTCCTGTTTTAGCATGCAGCTAGCTGCTAGCAAGCTGACATTAAGCAGAACAGAACATAAAAATGGGCCCCTTCACAGCCCCCCCCCCAAAAAAAGTATACTAGCCTGAATTTCGCCATGTTTTTATCACCGTTGTCTTATTCTTCAATATATCAGCCTCTTCTCTTATTTCCGGGTATTAGCTCGGGGGGGGGGGAACTGTGGCGCCGGCGCAGGCGCTCGACTCCCAAATCACATACTCTGGGTGTGCTACTCCACTTTCATTAGGACTAACATGTTTACCTGTATTTAAAGTCCTGCCCCTCATGTTGCGTGTCATGCTGTAAGTCTCAGCCATGGACGCCTGTCGTCTCCACCAGAAGCTCCAAAATAGCGGCTGCTGCCCCTGAGGGTTGATTTGCCGTCAGACGATAACGCCGTTTGGCTCTCGGCAAAAGAACGCTTAACTTAGGAAGCTGATCTGTAAAACATAGCAAAAGACACATTTCAGTTGGACCTCTGTTTTTTTTTCATTGTTTCAGTTCCGTTTATTAGCATTTCATCCTAATTCAACAATCCGAGCGACTGACCATGTGGCTGTTTAAGTGTGGAAGATGATTTCTAATGATTTGAATCTTGTTAATGATCTTTTAATGAATAATGAGTGTATCTATCTTGGTCATGTTGTCCTGCACACCACAGGACAGACAGGCTTACCTTTTTGCTTTTTTAGCTTCAACATGGGGGCAGATAAAAGAGGAATTGGGGACAGGACATTGTAGCCTCTCAGGACCACCAGCAGAGCTTTAAATTCACTTTGCTTTGTGATTGATCAGCATTTTATTTTCCCTAATTCTCTTGATTACTTTTATTTTTTTGCATCTCAGTGTCTCTTTATTTTTTTGGTCCCTGCCTGCATTTGGACAAACTGCACCTAGAGAGGAATCCATTTAGGTTTGGTTAGTTAGTCGAGACTTAAGGCGGAGGCTGAGTGATAACGTACGTGACTGCAGACGGCATCTGTGGCCCGAGAGCCCACCTCCCCCACGCTTAACCATCCACGCCACCTCCATTGACTTGTTGTTGATTGTGGTAAATGCTAGTGCCTTTGCTGTATTGTGAAACTGGATATTGATTGTACTGTTGGACTGACAGGGCCTGGGGACAGTCAGGCACTCTATTTATTACTGTTGACTCAAATCCCTCATATTTTTCTATGTAAGTGCTTTAAATAAATTTGCCCTTTTCAATCTCTTTGTTTTTGTGTGTCTTTTTCTAGTCTGACTCAGAAACCGTGCTCTCAATATATCCTGAAAAAAATTATTAACCAATGGTTAAAAACAAAATGATTATTAATCATAATTACTAGTTAAAAAATGGTATTAATTAATAGCACTTAACAATGGAGGAATACACACACATCCTCTAATTTATTTGTGTCAATAAACTGTATTACCAAGTATAGTAAGTAACCAACAACTAAGGCTAAAAGCACCTGTGGAGACTATTATATTGTTCAAGTTCACAGCCAAGATGTGAAGGACTGTTTTCGTGTCGCTGGCTTCAGCACATTACAGTTATCAGCTTGTCACTGTCAAGCGCTCA